>NC_034590.1:109353060-109411663 GCF_900095145.1 Mus pahari
CCACTTGTGAGCCACAAGTGCCCAGAAGAGCAGATAAGATCCTCAACCAGGCCTAGGCAGAGCCAGGAACACATTCAGGTCCCACTCAAATGACCTTTCGGAAATTATCCACCACTTTGTGGCCTTCTCAGATGTCACTTGCTCACCAGAAACTTCCTTAGCCCTGCTTCAGAGGAGCACAGATGCCTGCCCAGGAGGGTGGCTAGCAGCGCGAGATAGACAGCTGACCTGTGTAGTTAAGCCCTGTGGCAGGGCTCAGGGGCTCCATCCTGTTGCTAATTGCATTTGCTCCCTGGGATAGGCAAACACACACACACACACACACACACACACACACACACACACACACACACACATATACACACACAAGTTCTCCACCATCACAGCTATGACTCCAGAGTCAGCACATAGGGCTAAGACTGTGGTAGTACCCATGGGCTCTCAGAAGTAGAGCCCACTTTTAGGGCTAAGAAAAGGGTTCTGGTTCACCTAGAATCCCAAGGAACCCTCCTGGGAAGGACACTAACATTGTGGGGAGGAAAGAATGAGTGAATCACTACTTTCAAAGCTTTAGTCAGTGGCATTTGAGACCTTCCAAATCCCTATAGCCTCTTCCCAGGGGACCGTGTAGGAGGCTGGTCTTGGGAATAAAGGGTCACCGGCTTGCAGAAGGGGATGGTCTCCTCATAGTGAAGGCTGTCTCCTTACCTGCTTGGGTTTCAGCTCTGGGAGGGGCTTGGTGGGAGGATCAGGTCTAAGCTGTTGGGAAAAAAAAAAGAATCAGGATGTAAAGACTAGACCAGTTCAGAGCTGGGGAATAGGGTAGTAGCTTTTCCCTCCCAGGCTCCCTGAATCAACCCTTAGGTTCAATTTAATATCCTGACTAGGCAGAGCTAACAACTTGCCCTGTACAGTAGCTGTTTCCTTAGGGCTCCAGGCCCACAGAATCAGCCGCCAGATACCACTTCCCAAGAGGTTTTCTTTCTTTCTTTCTTTCTTTCTTTCTTTCTTTCTTTCTTTCTTTCTTTCTTTCTTTCTTTCTTTCTTTCTATCTATCTATTTATTATATGTAAGTACACTGTAGCTGTCTTCAGACACTCCAGAAGAGGGAGTCAGATTTCATTACAGATGGTTGTGAGCCACCATGTGGTTGCTGGGATTTGAACTCAGGACCTTCGGAAGAGCAGTCAGTGCTCTTAACTATCTCTCCAGCCCCCTCATCCCCCAAGAGGTTTTCATGTCTCCAGAATACATGTTTCCCAAGGCTTACCTGATTTGGTACCTTTGGGGCATAAACAGGAACTGGGAGCGGTGGACTGGACACAGCACCTGGAGGCTTGAGGGGATAGAGATGTGAGCCTGGGCCCAAGAATCAGTGCTAAGGCCTCAACCCATGCCCACCAGGTCCCTTGCTTTTGGATCCCAGGCTCTTACATTTCCCAAATGGTACCTGCTCCCCATTTCCTGTTCACTCTAGGCTAGCAGCCCGTTCCTCAGCTACGTTATCACACTTAAGGAGCAGCAAGGGCATTCTCTTCTCACAGTTTGGGTCTGGGAGCCCTCAAACCTACAAGTTCAAACCCAAACTCCAAATAGAGATCCTTAGAAGACAAGTCTTGACTCAGTCCTTCATCCTCGCTTGGGGTGACTGTAACAGTTCTCCAGGCTCCGGGCTACTGCATGGCTCATGAGTTAATTTGCACAAAAAGCCTTCACTGTCCCTAATGGGTCACACTCTGGGGTAGAGGGATAGACAGCCTGAGTCCCCCTCACTTCAGCCCCACGACCCTGTCAGAGGACAACACTTACTGCAGGGGGAGGCCTCTTTGGTTTCACTATGGGTCTTGGGGGCTGCTTGGGAGAAACTGTCTCAGAAGGGTCTGGAGGCCTGCTTTTAGCTGGCAGGTTGCTGTCCCTTGTGTAGAATAGGGGGTTGGAGAGCCCCGAGATAGGCTTGGGTGCCACACTCCTAGGGAGAAAAAGAGACAAGAATGGTGTGGTCACTTCCAGCAAGAGAATCCAGGGCTCTGGGCATGCCTCCCAAGTCAGACTGGTATCTCTGCCCTGGCACACCCCACATAGAGTGCTAGCTGTAGTCTCAGGCACATTTGTAAGCACAGGAGGTCAAGAAACATGTTTCCTGAGAGCTGTGCTAGGAAGGTCCTTGGGGACCCGGGAAAAGCTGTCCTTTGGCAGCCAGCTTAGGGGGTCAAGGTCTTGGTGCAGGGCACAGTGGAAACCATATGTGGCCATGGCTAGGGGGAGGGAGGTTATCTCAACTCTGGATTTATCATACACCTGCTGGTTGCTCTCACTGCCCCATTAGAGTCTTGAAGGAGGAGAAGGAGGAGGAAGAGGAGGAGGGAGGAGAGGAGGAGGAGGGAGAGGAAGAGGAGGGAGAGGAAGAAGAGGGAGAGGAAGAGGAGGGAGAGGAAGAGGAGGAGAGAGAGGAAGAGAAGGAGAAGCAGGAGGAGGAGAAGGAAAAGGAGGAAGAGGAGGAGAAGAAGAGGAGGAGGAAGAAGGGGGGGAGGGGTGGGGGAGGGGGAGAGGGAGAGGGAGAAGGAGAGAGTAGAAACAACAGTAGCAGTAGCAGTGGTAGTGGTTGCAATCCTGGGAGTCTCCTGAGCTTCCCACCCAGGCCTGTTCAACACCCAGAGGAGAACCCCAGGTCCCCTTAAGTGTCTTTGCCTGGGCTTGCTGACGGAAGCAGTGCTTTTTCTTTCTTAAGTAGCAACAAAGCCATTTCCCAAGTTCCGCGTACAGGAAGTATGTGTCTCACATGTAAATATGTTGCAACCACCATGTCCTCACCTCCTCTGGACTTGTCTCGGGGCCTTTCGGTAGATGATGATGCCTGTTACAATGACCACCGCAGCCACCAGGATCACCAAGACCACAACCACACTGACTGGGAGGCTCGTAGACGCTGTGGGACACATGGCCACATGATCATCCAGGACTAGGGACCAGTTGAATCAAGAGCTGGGGAGAGCCCTTGGGAGATGCAGCCTTCTGAGTCCCCCTTGACCATGTTCTGGGTCCCACACCCCACATATGCTCAAGTGCCTGAGGACTTCAGCAGTGGGCCCAGTACATTACACCAGCTCTTCTTGCTCTCCAGCAATGGATTAGAAGACGTGGTAATGGTGAGTCGCAGCCCCACAGTGCCACTGTTGAGGCCTAGCCAGTTCCCCGAGGCTGTGGTGCTGTGGACAGCCGCAGACTCAATGACCACTGGGAAGGAAGACACTGTGGGGGTTGTAAGTGGCCCTAGATACCTGGGCCAAGGCTAAGCAGCCTTGTTTTGAGTAGGGCACTGCCCTGAGTCACCTCTGGGAAGTAGAGACAATGTGATCCGTCCTAACCACCCTTAAGGCTGGTACCCCACAAATACCAGCTCCTGTGGCCTCAGGACCTTACCTGCTTGTTCATCTGATACATCTGCCAGCCGCTGTACACAGTTGGGTGGGGCCCAGCCCTTGTGACAGTGGCACTCCCTCTTGTGGTTGCATACCTGGAGGGAAAGCAGGGCCTCAAGGACAGGTACCCCACAGGGCATCAGGGGAGGTTGCAGCACACATAGAGTTCCATCCATCCATCTATCCATCCATCCATCCACATATGTCAATCTTGAGCTTATAAGGAGTTCTCCCCAGTGACCACACTGACCAGTGGTCACAAGCTCAGCGGAAAGCGCCTATCCGACCTCAGCCCCAAAGAGGCCTTGTTGATCACCCCCATTAGAAGGATATAGGCTAATTTGAACACACATTGCTGTATCCCCAGTTGTCTCTGCCACAAGTTCTATTAACAGGCAAGTGGTGGCAGCTACCTAGCTCAAAGGCACTAGACAGTAGATGTACTGTGACCTGAGGCCCGAGGCTACACGTACCCCATGGTTGTTGCATTTAGCAGAGCAGTTTTCAGATCTGTATACACGGAGGTCCTGGCAGCTTCCATCCATGCAAACCTGGAAGATGGAAGGGGCTCATGGGTAGCTGGCCTAGGCCCATTCCTTAACCCACCATCCTCAAATCTAAAGGTAAGCTCAGGACAGCTAGTGTGGTCACATTTTAGGATAACTGCCTTCATACTTGTGTGTGTGCCTGTGTGGAGGGGCCCTCAGCCATGAGGTGGCACTAGACTGGCTGATCCTGGGGACCCTTTGGGTATGGTGGTCTCTAGACAGGTGTCTCCATTTGCCAGGTTACCATCTCAGTTTGGAGTAGGGCATAATACAAGCTCCAGGCACATACCCCATCCCCCCACCCCCAGCCAACAATGTGTGAACACTGCCAGAGACTCATATGGGCACATTTGATCTTCATCAGCCCCAGACAGCTTCCTAGTGCTCCTCAGCTCACCTTTCCCTCCTCACACTTGGTGCCCTGGAGTACCAGTTCAAAGGTGTCAAGGTTTCTGTCTGTGGCGAGAGCGTGGCAGACTCCATGGTTGGAGGAGAAAGTGCAGAAGGAGCGTTCAAGGGGCTTCTGGCCTCCCTCACAGTACAGCGCTCCACACCGGTTGATCCTGCAGACAGAGGGTGTTCCTATGTGTGTCCTGGGGACTCTGAGTGGCTCAGGGCCCTGGGTGGTGGAGGAGACAGCCCCCAGGACCTTTCCTTTTTCAAGGATGTTGGGCTCAGGTTGATGACTTGAAGCAGAGCAGACTCCAGGAGAGCCACCTGCCTCACAGAGCAGGCCTCCTCAGTGGGAAAGTCTCTGTGGACCTGCCTTGCTATTGAAAGCGTATCACATCCAGCTCCCAACAGTTTGGCCTTGATGCTTACCTGCCAGAGTGCAGCACATTGCAGCCCGGAGGGATGCTAAAGGTGTAGCAGGAGTCGGCTGCTGCCCGGGCACCTGTGGGGCCAGGAGAAGTTACTCTGGTTTAGGTCATAGACACTCCACAAGCTGGCCCCCATCCTGTGCTCATGTCTGCCTCACCTGGCCCCCACAGATCCTGGCACTGTTGTGTCAGTGTGGGACAGCTCCCATCAAAGCAGTAGCCTCCTGGGCAGGGAGTGCCATTCTGTTGGAAGGCATCTTCAGGACATGTTGGTTTCCGGCCATCACAGAACTCCTCCAGGTCACATTTGTCCTTCCTGGGACGACACAGCTCGCCAGCTGGCTTCACCTGGTCCCACAGAGAGGTTTACTGTAGGGTAGGTCCATGTGATGCCTTCACAGGAATCCCAATTCCCCAGGTTTGACTGAAGCAAATCCAACTTACCTTGCATTCATGACAACAGGCACCACTGGCACACTCTGCCCCCTTGACCAGCTGGCAAGTGGTGGCATTGCAGCAGGGGTTTTGACAGTCCTGGGGGAAAATGGCTTGAGCAGCTACACACTAGGCCAGACCCTGGCTCTAGGGCGAAAAGGCTTTTGGTGATCACTGGGGAAGGGGCTGCAGCTAATTTGTCTCCAACTCCCTTATAGGTTATTAGGGGTTTCAAGGGAAATGTAGTGACTTGTGACCCCAAGGGCCATACGAAGTGTGGGCACATAATACCAGGTCTGGGAGGTTAACTGAACCAAAAGGACCTCAGATTGAGGCCCCTGCGCTAATACCGAAGCTGACCAGCAAGGGGCAGGGATGGGGTGAGACAGACCTGAGATGTGCCACAGTCACACTGCTCGCCACGCTCCACAAACAGGTTTCCACACACAGGGCCACCCACGAACCGGTTGACATCTGGGACATTGGTCAGGCAGCCTGTCTGGGGTTTTGTCACGAATGACTCTAGGTCAACCTTGCTACACCTGCTGAATATCCTGGGGAACTTGGAGCTAAGGGTAAGGGATGTCAATGTTAGGAAGAGCCAACATGCCAGTCTGTCCCCTCCCACCCAACATGCCCCACAGGACCTTACCCGATGCTTTCGGTCATGATGCAGCCACCACCCTCCCGTGGCACAGGACAGTAGCATCCTGGAATGTCCTCATCATGGCTCATGCCCAGGTTGTGGCCCAGCTCATGGGCCATGGTGGAGGCTACACCAATGGAGCTCCTGGTGTGGTCCTATGAGGATATGGTCATCACTACTGTCTTGCTACCATCCACCCACATGTCCTTGGCCACTCCATGCCCATTGGCACTGCTTCCTGCTAACACCCTAGCATAAAACCAGGTTTCGAATCCATGCCCAGAGTAGGTGGCCGCTTCATGGTGTCTCAGGGACCTAGGCTGACACTTGTACCCCACAATCCAGGCACTATGTTTGACTATACTACCACCAGAGAGCTTGGCAAGCTTGAGTAAGAGTTTACCTGATTCACAGCTCCGGAGTGTCGGGAACACAGGGCAGACACCTTAGCCAGTCCAACAGTGGTTCCAATGAAATCAACCCCCCTGGAAACAGACAAGACAGGCACGACGCCCTTGAAAAGGTTCCTGGCCTGTCTTCATCCCTGCACAGCTCTGCTCGGGTGTCCTTCCCTGGAGGCCGGGCTGTACGGAGGCCATATCTCTAGGGCTTGGTTCTGTCTCACTGTGGTGTATGGGCGTGCCCACCCACTCACGTGATAAGTTGCACATTGTCATGTGGGTGCTGCCCTAGCAAGTTATGTTCCCTCCAGGACAAGAAGTTCTCCAGCGTCACATTGGCATAGCGGCTGATGTAGAACTTGTCCTTGTTCCAGATCTCCAGGCCCACCAGGACAACTCGGAAACCGAGTTCCTGATACAGCTGCAGAGGGCACCCGGAGGGGCAGGGGCATTACATCCATCTGTGCTCAGTATGGAGCTCAGAACTAGCCCCACTTCCTGACTGGCTATTCTGCCCCTCTTACCCTAAACAGCTGCACTGTCAGCACCCCTGGGGTGACCCACCTTGTCCACGTGGTTTACAACCTCCAGCACTCTCTGGCGCACGGCCTCTCTGTTCCCCAACTTCTGGAACTGGAAATATAAGATCTTTAGTCTGGGTCTTGGCAACCTCACTCCAATTTATCCAGCCCACTCAGCCCCTGCATCCCATACCTCTTGGCTGTCTGCAACCACATACAACTCCACATAGCGGGTTTCTCTGGGTATCAGCCAGTTCTAGGGGAAGAAGCCAATCAGCCTTTTTGACCTTGACCCCAGCCTACCCCAGAGCCCAAGTCTAGGCATCTCCGGTGTAGTGGGCTTTCTCTGGCTCACCCACTGGGCACAGGGCTTGCTTCAGGGCTACAGAGAGCCACGCCTATGCCCAAGCATGGGGTCTGGGACTGGACCGACCAGCAGGGGATGATGACACCTACCCGGGGCTGAGCCCTGTACATTTCTAAGGCCCGAGGTCCTAGGTCATTCTTGGTGTCTTTGACCCCACAGGTCCCAGCCTTCTGTTGCAGATGTTTTGCCTGGTACATCGCATGCTGCCCCTCTTCATCAGCATCCAGAGGCTCAATCAAGTGGACAGTGGACCCAACACGGAAAAAGCCCCTGAGGGGGAGAGCCAGGTGAACAGAAGGTATGGTCAGCTTGTTCCTATCCTGCCCATCTGGGAGGACAGGTGCTCCAGATCAGCCACCTCACACCCTTGGGGAGGGGGATGACCAGGCTTGTAGATACAGGAGGCGAGAAGGCACATGAGTTTGGCATGGCTGTTAATTGTAGATACAGGGGGTGAGAAGGCACATGGGTTTGGCATGGCTGGTAATTACCAATGGAACATAAGGAAGAGCCCCAACTCTTCCAAACACAGCAGGAAAGAATTCTCACACCAAGGCCCACTTTTCACTGCCTCAGTTTACCCTTCTTTAGAATGGAGCTTCCTGCCTGGGTCTACAGTACATACCTGAGGCCAGCACAGGTGCTAATACTGGCAGCTGAGCCCTCATACCCTTCCACATGGCCCTGGTAGAGGCAATGGTCCTGAAGAAACGAGAGAGGGTCATAAGCCTTGCCACCTTGATTCTGCTGGCCCAGGGAAGGCTGGCCTGGCACCATACCTGCTCATGCAGTTGCTCTGTCACCTCCGAGCCATTGGCAGCTGAGTAGGTCTCTTTGTAGCTTGAGCCCAGCAGGTCCCTAGAAGACAACCATTGACATTCCCTGGTTCCGCCACACATGGAGCAGCACTTCCCACTGGACTCAGAGACCAACCCAAGGGCCAGAATCGGCTTACCTGTTCTTTCGAAGGTGCAGGGTGAAAACATGTCCACTGGTCCCAAGAGCATAGCTCAGACTCTCTGGGTACAGGTCCTGGATGGGGATTCTGGGTGAGTGGTCTCAGCTTAAGGCCAGGGATTTGCATAGCAGAAAGCCCCAAGCAGAGCCCCCTGGACCCTGAGGATTCGTTAGTTTCAGGGAGGGAAGTAGATGGCTGGGACCAGGCTGAGCTGTTTGGGAGGGACAGGGAAAGCAAGTCTCCCAGATGAAGCAGAAACAAAACAAAACAAAACAAAAACAGAGTTCTATGGCCCCTTGAGCCATTTCCTCAATCTATTCACAAGGATGATGGTGATGGTGATAGTGATGTGATGGTAATGGTGATGGTGATGGTGATGATAGGACCACAGGGTAGGAGTGGCAGCCACTAAATCCAGGCAGCATGGGAGTGGGCAAGGTACACAGACGCCTCAGCATCACTATTCCGCAGCTGGCTGTGGTGTCCAGCCAGAGGTTCAGAGCAGGTGTGTGCTCCATACTCTGTGACCTTTTACTCATACACCATATGTACAACCAGCTCGCCCTAGGCACAGCATACACCAGGAAAGAGGAAAGCCCAGGCAGAGATGTTTCCTGAAGATCCAACAAGGACAGGGCCTGGAGTCTTCCTGGAGGTCTAGAGGCTGTTCTCAGTTCCCAGTTCCAGGAAATCCCAAGCTGAGAGGTTCTTGATGCATGCACATAGCTTTAGGGTGAGCAGCTGCTGGCTAATCTAACAAACCACTGCCAACTGAAACTGGGGAGTGGCCTGGGGCAGCACAAGCTGCTGTACCTTTCCTGGGTGAGAGGCCTCTCCAGGCTGGGCCAATGTCTCAAAAGGAGCAAGGAAGTGAGTGGGCTCTAGTGCTACCTTGGGGGCCCTAGGACCCTGTTTTCCGGGGGCGGGGCAGCAGAAGGCAGGAGGAAGTGGTAAACACAGGAGGACCATAGTCATGCCCAGAAGCACAGACAGATTGAAGTTCTGGACCTGCGCTCGCAGGGTGGGGGTGGGGAGGGTGGTGAGGGGCAGCCCCCAGAGACTGCCGGTCCTTTTGAAGAGGTCCTTTTGAAGACGCGGGTTGTGCAGCCAGGCTAATGGGTAGACTTACCCAGTGGGAGGGCAGGGCTCTGCGGGAGCGGGATGCAGCTAGGCGCCGAGGCCAAACCACTTCATACTGTTTCACATGGGGCAAAGGAGGTCCAGAGGCT
Source organism: Mus pahari (assembly GCF_900095145.1). Classification (NCBI taxonomy): domain Eukaryota; kingdom Metazoa; phylum Chordata; class Mammalia; order Rodentia; family Muridae; genus Mus; species Mus pahari. The sequence goes on from NC_034590.1 coordinate 109,362,406, forward strand.
ACTGCTTCAGGAGAAAGGGGGTCAGAGGCCCAGCAGTGTCTAGCCAGTGTTAGCTCCTTTATCTGGGGAATCACCACAAGGCTCAGTGCCAGCAATGGGATCTGGCCTCATGGCCCAGATAAGAACTTTGTGCCTAAAATACCGCCAGGTCCATCACACCAGAGTCAAGCTGTCTGAGCCTAGCACACTTATGCACAGTGCCCCCAGAAGAACCTCATCCACACACCCCACCCTTCCCCAGTGCCTGTTTGAACCTATGCAGGCGGAACACATGTAGGCCCTATGGTCTGCCTGCCAGACATCTAGAGTTGACTCAATCTTGTCCTTAGCTATATGATCATAGCTAATTGTTGAACACATACCCTCCCTCAGGCTTTTCTCTCCCAACAGAAAACTTCCTGCTCAACAACTGATGAGGGACTGGTTTAGAGACCACCTACTGATCTCTTGCATAGACAAGGGGCACAGCTACTTAACCCCAGGACTGAGAGGTAAGAGAAGAGACCACTCCAGCCAGGGTCCTCCCAGGACAGGAAAAACGAAGCCTCCCAGTGGGAGGCAGGACCCCACGTTGCTAGAGAACTGGGACCACTGCACCTCTAGCTTCTGTCCCTGCCTAGCTAGAGAGTTATGCATCCCCCAGGATTCCGCAGGTGAACCTTGCTGCCTGGGACTCCTACAGCAGCAAGGGAAGCTGTCCTGTAGGTGCCACGCCTAGTGATGTCACTGTTCCTGTAACTAGCTCAATGAAAAAAAAATCACAGGGAACAATTTCTCTCACATTTTACTTTTGAAAAATCTCAATTCTGACCTTTTCTGTACCTACCTACTTTTTCCATACCCAGGGACCAACTCCAGGGAGGCAAGGTGACCTGACCACGGTAAGTGGCTACTAGGCACGCCACCAAGCAGTGAATAGGCTCCTTGAAATCAAATAATCATCACTCACCTGGTGTCCATAAGACGCTGAGTAGCCAGAGGCCAAGCATGATGGGATCCGGAGCACACTAACCCTAGAGGTTCCACAAAGTACTCTCTCTTCAATCACTGGCCTGGTACTTCTTCCAGAGAGCCCTTCCCACTGATTGGAACTGGCCAATCACTGGACCATGGGGCGGGGTGAGGTGGAGCAAGGCGGGGCAAGAAGTACACACCTCTATACCAACACCCTGCTGGCAGCAACCAGCCTCCAGGGCATTCTGGAGTTACAGAGGCCCCTCCCAAGTAACTTCTGGGTAGCTCCTATTGATCTCCCATGATTTTGGACAAAATTAATGGGAGATGGAGATGGTAAACAGACCAATTTGAGCAACTCTGTGATTCTACAAGCTCCTAGTCCTGGTGGGGAGAGTGTGGGATTGCCTCCCAGCCCTGACAGAGCTTTGGGAGTGCTAACTGGGTGGAGTCTAGCTGGAGGAAGATGACTTTTGGAGGGGAAGTGACTTATAAGCCTGAAATTTCAGAAGGGGACTCTGACTTCCTGGGCATCTGAAAGATGCAGACAGGGGCAAGGAAAGGCAGTGTGGGCCCAGGACCAACCTGTGGGAGCTGACACTCCCAAAGCTCCCTCCCAGCTCCCCAAGGCTTCCGAGGCTTCACTGGGGAGGCACATGCAAGGAGGAACCCGACTGATTCTTTGAGGTCCTGTCCTACCTAACCTCACTGTTAGGGGCTCCTGAGGCACCAGGCTCCTGGTACAGGCCTGGATTCTCTTTCATGTCCCAGGGGTAGAGCTGATTCAGAGCCAGAGCTCTCAGCACCCCTACCATGGCCTGGCTTCCAGCTTCTCCAGGTGGGTCTGTTACTGTGGGAACCCAGGACACTGGGGAATGTAGTCAAGCCTGTTTATTATTTGTGGCAATGTTCTCTATACATCCTTGTGGGCACAGATGTGGTCAGTCCCACCCCATGAGGGGTAAGCAACCTAAGAGGAAAGGGAGCCACCCAGACTACCAACAGGGCCTGACAGCTCGACCATAATGGGGAAACTACAGGGTTGGCTTGGAGTCTTAGATCGTATCTCGAGGTCTGTACCTAAGAATTTAAGCTGGGGCATACATGCTACTGTCACTCTTCTGCCCTTGTGGATAAGGTCAGAAATGTAGCAATGGCTTAGGAATCTCACCAGCAAACGGCGGCCTGAAGGATCAGCACAGTGTTCACAGCTAGAACAGACGCCAGGCTGTAATAGGCAGCAGTCAGAGCTCTTGGGTAAGGCTGACTTCCACATACACAGGATCTTAAGTACTCTTACATTGCAAGTTAGGTGTCAGTGAAAGTTCAGGGAAATGTGTTCTTAGTCACATCAAAGGCAAAATCAAAACCTGTTGCCAGTAGCAATCATTGTGTTATAAGTCCAACTGCCCATAGTGAAGATGGAGGAACAGTGTATAATCAAAAATCAGGACCAAGTAGGGCCAATTTTGTCTCACTCTGGCAGAAATACATTGGAAATGATGGTTACACACGCCACCAGGCAAGACAGACTCAACTTACTCCTAACTTCACCCAGCAGGTGCTCTGGAGGGTTTGGAGCTGCGCCCCACGCAAACCTGGGAGCTGCAGGTCATCGTCCAGGGACATGGCTTTCTGGGCTCCTGGAGACAGGCCAGCAAGCTCTTCTGCTCAGTCTAGCATTCATTCTAACAACGCTGGGTTGGCAGATAGATGTTTACTAAGGCAAGCCTGGACACGCTGCAGACCACAAGAAACTGTGTGGCTGAAGAACCAAGCACCCAGGAAAGGGGTTGGGGGCTCTGCTTAGCGAGCCAGTCCTGACCAGGCACCCACCAGTCTTTATATCTACATAGGGCCAATATCCAAGAGAGCTGCCTCTACTTGTCATTCCTCCAAACACTTCCTCACTCCCCAAACCCTCCAGGGCAGATGTTTAAAACTGGATTTTGTAAAGGACACATGTATTTATATAGTTTAGCTAGACTAGACCACCCTGGAGCAGGGAAGTATCATGTCAAGGGTAGACATAATGTCTACTCCAGAACTGAAGCAGAAAGTCACCGTGACAAGGTAGCTACAACAGAACTTGTTAGCCACTTTGCTAAGTAATTTCCAAAAAGCGAGGCCAGTTATCAAACAAAGGGCATCTAGACCCCGGTTCCGGCAAGAGCAGCTTTTGGCTTGAAGCCTAGCCTGTCTTCAAGGATACTCCTCAGAGGGTAAACCTTAAGGGTTCTTGGTGAAGCGCTAGGGAATACATTGGTTGAGTGAGGGTATTTTCAGTTAGGAACAATGCTTCCCCCTAGTGGTGGATACAAGGGCAGCCTCCAAATAGGTACAGTTCCCAACCCCAGGCTCTACATGGCTTTTTCCAATTATATTGCTCCTTGCAAATACTTTGTCTTTGAGGCAAAAAGGACCACCCACATGCACCACAAACACGTGCACACTCTCACTAGGTTTTAAAGGCAAACAGTTAAGAGACACACACACACACACACACACACACACACACACACACACACACACACACACAATTTTCAAGTCAGTTAAGTCTGGGGAGACCTTCCTGTGGTTCAGGCAGCTTGCATGTTTATTCATTTTGTTGAGTACAGTACATACTGTGTGTGCCCATGCTTATGTGTGTGGAGCTGAGAGACTGACACCAGACTATTTCCTCTGACTCTCCACCTTCTTTTTTAATTTATTGGTTTGAGATAGGTCTCTCCCTGGACACGGAGCTCATGGCTCATCTAGACTGGCTGGTCAGCAAGCCCTAGGAATCCACCTACCTGTACTCCCAGCACTGGGAATAGAGAAGTGTTCCACTACACCCAGCATTTAATGTAAGTGGTGTGCTGGCTAGACTTATGTCAATTTCATACATGCCGGAGTCATTTTAGAAGAGGAACCCTAACTGAGAAAATGTCCCATGAGATTGTCCTGTGGTGCATTTCCTTGACTGATGCTTGATATGGGAGGGACCAGCTCGCTGTGGGCAGTGGTGCTTCCCAGCTGGTCCTGTTCCTGGGTATGATGGGAAAGCAGGCTGAGTAAGCCACTGGAGCCAGTAAACAGCACTTACTTCCCCATGGCCTCTGGATCAGTTCCCGTCTCTAGGTTCCTGCTCTGATTTTCCTGGTTGATGAACTAGACTGACTACAAGGTATAAGTTGAAACAAACCCTATCTTCTTCATTTCGCTTTTGTTTACGTTGTTTCATCACAGCAATAGAAACCCTAACTAAGATCTGAATTTAGGTCTTCATGTTTGCACAGAAAACATTTTACTAAGTCATCTCTTTAGCCCTCTGAAAAGCTTCTAAAAGGAAATCTAACATCTTGAAAAAGGAAATCATTGAGCCAAGACAGAAACTCAAACCATGTTTAAGCAGTAATAATGCACAACACCCATGTTCCAGAAATAATGATATTTAACAAGTGAGCTCATTGCGCAGGAATGGCCACCCTGGGTGCTGGTGCTGAGGGTCCCCGTGGGACAGGCACTTGGGGGGCAGCCTTCTGACTCCTTTCTGCAGACAGACGTTCCAGGCGTTCCGCATAGAAACCATTGAAATCTAGTCTTTAGAGGAGGGAAAGGGGTGTTAGAAAAACTCCAGGCAGAAGCTAGCCCAAGCTGAGAAGATACACAGGATCTGCCATGGTTATCCATGTGCCAACCCCACTTCTCCCAATCATGTGACAGGTACAACCCAGAGCCTCTTCCAGGCAGTGGGAGGGACATGCTCCACCTGCCAGTGCATGGGTACTCTAGCAGGTCTCAATCCCAGTGGGACTTGTGTGCCATTGGTCAGGGTTCTCACTACCCAGCATCCTCTGGCAATGGGAGTCTGAGGGTGCCCAGGCTGGCACAGGACACCAGATGGTCCCAATGTACAAACTAGGACTTTTCAAAAGAACAATTTAGGAATGGTATCCAATTCTTGGATGAAACCAGAGCCCCTTCCTATCCCAGTGATAAGTAAACAACAGCCCCTCAACCAGAGTATTCACAGCTGGCCCCTCCCTTCCACAGCCTTTGCCCAGATGTGGGCGCCTGATGCTGGAGCCATGAAGAACAGTGTTAGTGGTGAAAGCAGATGGCAAGGCTGGGCTTTAGAATCAGGAAGTGTTAATTACCTGGAGATGACACTGGCCATGCCATGTTCACAATCACTGGTGCTGTAGACACTTAGTCGGGCCAGCAAATCAAGAAGATGGGCAGAGAAGTTTTTGTCAAAGTTGTTGATGGTGGCCTCGAAACCAGAGGCCAGCTGAGGAGCATCCACATGCTCAGACAGATGCTGAAAATAGAGCCCAGGGAGCTCAGTATTGGTTACTGAAAGAGCTGTACACATGCTCTTCCCTTCTTGTTATTTTGGGTTTTTAGTTTGGAGACAGATGGTTGCTACCATACTTCAGGCCGCCTTGTGATTCTCCTACCACAGCCTCCTGAGTCCTGGGATCACAGGCTTGTGCCACCACCTCTGGCTCTCTGTTTTGGAGACAGTCTCATGTTGTCCAGGCTGGCCTTGAACTTACTTTGAATGCCCAGTCCTTCCAAGTGCTGGGACTGCTGGCACACGGGACCATACCTAGCCTCCCTAGTGCTTTAATGGAAGTACTTTTGCCTTCTCCCCATGTTATAACAGATAGGAACAGGACACAGCAAATGGAGAAACACTGGGGCAGTAGGCCCAGAACCCTAGGGCTTCTCCAGGCTGTGGTCTGATTTCAGGGCTACTGCTAATTTCTGGCCAGTCTCTAACAAGCAAGGACAGACCTCTCCTACTGCTTTTGCTTGGCGCCCTCATGCTTTTACACATCTCCCATTTGCTAACTCCTTACTATGAATCCTATAGGCTTCAAAGATGGTCATCTGGATCAACTGACTAATCAGGGAAAAGCACTTCAGCCAGGCAAAGCTCTGTGCTCCTGGGTAGCCTGGCCTACCCGACACAATACTGTTGTATAGATGGCTTTGCAACACTCTGGAGACCATATGTCTGGAGACTCATGTTGAGAAGGAAGTCTCTAGTGGCTGTGTTGGAACCTAACTTCAGGACCTGAGTTTTTCCTTTCATAGAGGTAAAAGCCAGAAAAAGGTAACTGAAGATGTCTGCGTTAAGTCAGACTTGTTCTGGAGCTGAACCTGGTTCTGAACAGCTGACCTCTTGCCTCCACTTTCCAAGTGCTGGGATTCTGGGTACAAGCCACCACCCCTGACTTTATAATGTCCGTCTTGTTTAAGGTTTTATTTTCTTAAGTTTGCAGTGCTAATACTGTCGTAGCTTAGAAGGAAGAAGGTCTTTCTGGATAAGCCCCATGGCCACATACCTTCCTGGTAGGCTCCCTCCGGGGGCGATCCTCAGTCCGTTCAGTCTCTGTGGGTGGCCCCTGCACACCACCCTGATCCAGTGTCAGACGGCCCAGCTCACTGTCCAGTTTCATACTCTGTGTAAATTTCTAAAGGTGAGTCATGAGGAAAGGTTATGGTTAGCTCCACATACAGTGCGCCACAAAAGACAGCAAGTACCGACAGGTGCACAGTACTCAACCCAGAGACGCAGGAACACAGAGCTCTAGACAGGATGTTAGTTCTTAGCATTCCCAGGCCTACAATTTTCAGTGACTACCAACTGAGTTTCCTAAGGACATAGTTGTCTTATGTTTCCCTATGTGGGAATTACCATGGCCCCTAAACATCTAAGGAATGAGCTTCACAGCCCTGTTCCCTCCGTAGCCTAGGACCACCGACATCTTCTACCTCCCGACTGCTGCCTACAGACTGCCTGGCTCCCAGCATCCTCCAGCCCAGAGACCCCAGACTACCCTTCTCTCACTGACACTTTCTGCACTATTTGCACAACTGCTCGAGATAAGTTCAATCGTGTTTAATACTCAGTTTTGACAAATGAATGCAAAGGCATTTGGAAGAGGCCTAAGACAGAGACCAGCACAGGGATGCTATGAGAGATAAGGCGGGCCCTAGAAAGCTTCACAGCCAGAACGGATGGCCTGGCCACAAAGACCAGGAGCTCTGCAAGGGCAGAAGTCTCGGGACAGAGCAGCACGTGGCAGCGGCCTAGACATACCCACGCTCCTGCTGCCTCCTTGTCCTCACCTGCATACAATTGGTAAACATGACACATACGGACATGAGCTTGGAGAAAACCTTCAGCAGCTCAGGGTTGGTTAGCATGCAGTCCTTCAGGCAGTTGTCAAGGAAACTTGTGTGGTGGCCAAGGACATCGTCAATGTTGGAGGCCTGCGAACAAAGGCCAGAGACTTTACCGAAGATCCTGGGCATGTGGTTTTCAGTTCCAGCTTGGTACTCTATTGCCTGTACATTGCCATTGTTTCAATGGGCCTGTGATCTCTCTCTCTCTTTTTTTTTTTCTGAGACAGGGTTTCTCTGTATAGCCCTGGCTGTCCTGGAACTCACTTTATAGACCAGGCTGGCCTAAAACTCAGAAATCCGCCTGCCTCTGCCTCCCAAGTGCTGGGATTAAAGGCGTGCACCACCATGCCCGGCTTGGCCTGTGATCTCTTAAAGATTACTTGTCTTTCTTCCTTCTTTCTCTGTCTCCTCTTCTCTCTCTCATGAACATGGGCAGCAAGCAGGCAGATGGACATTTTTGTGGCTGCCATGACACCCAGCTAGCACATGATGGTGTTATGAAATGCACTCTGGCTGGGACAGAGCCTCTCAGACACTATAATTTATGGAGCAGAAACTCACTGATTTCAGGTTTTTCTCAAGGATGTGCCAGGTCGGTTCCATCACTTCAAACATCATGTAGTACTGAATATTCTGGACAAAGTTGAGCATTCGCTGCCGCAGAGTGAAAGCACCAGCAAACCTGAGTGCACAAGGAACAGGTACTGAGGATGTGATGCAGACTCAGCACGAGGCACATGCAGCGCACAGTGATGGCTTCTACCCCCCAACCCCACAGCAGAGTGGACTCTCATGACCCTAGTTCTCCTGTGCTAACAGCCCAGACACACCACTTCTCTTAGCATGATAGAGGCAGACCAGACACACTACTCTTAACATGACAGAGGGCAGACCAGACACACCACTTCTCTTAGCATGACAGAGGGCAGACGAGACACACCACTTGGCAGAGTGCAGTGCATGCTGCTTGGCTGTCTTGTTGCTGATCCAGACACTGCAGAGCTGCCGTTCCACGTGCTTGCAGTAGAACATGTGTCGGAAGAGCATCTGGTAGCGGGTGAGTGCCTTCCTGCAAAGAGTGGCATGTCAGCAACCTGGACAAGCCAGCTTGTGCTTCTGACTGGGCTGCACCAACAGGCAGTAAGAACAACCCAGCATCCTACAGTGTGAGGCTGCCCAAGCAGGCAGCTCTGACTCCCATCCACCCCTGCACTGAGCTGGCAAAGCAACTGAGTTTCTTAATACTAGTAGAGGTTAAATACCAACTGAAAAGCCTTATCTGAAAGGTCAGGGGTACAGCTCATTGGTAAGCACTTGCCTGACCATAAATAGCCTGGGTCACATAGGACTCACCTGTTAATAATCAGTGACAGGGGCCATTTGACCATGTAGTCAAAGGAGAAGGCCTCCAGACCACTCAGTGTGAGCTCCGTGGGGTCAGCATGGGTCATTGCCTTTTCCTGCTTGGTCTCGATGGCCAGAACCCGCAAAAGCTGAGTGATTAGGTCATGAGGCATCAGTTCAATCTGGGGAAGTCAAAGAAAAGATGTACACAAAATTGTCTTAGACCTTACCTACCCATGAATGGAGCTGGGAAACAAGAAAGCTTCTTAAATACTATTACAGGCCAACCACTCACTGATAACCCTTAATTAAAAGATTAGGTTGGAGCCAGGAACAGAGGCCCACACCTTTAATCCCCGCACTTGGCAGGAAGATTTATGTGAGTTCAGGGCCAGTCTGGTATACATAGTGAGTTCCAAGACAGCAAGGTTTTCTATGCAGAAACCCTGCTCCAAGAGAAAAAGTTCGTTTGGGATGTATGCTGTGCACTGGTGATCACCTGCCGGCATGTGTAAGGACCTAGGTTCTATCCACAGCACCACATGGGGAAAAAAATGACATCAAAGCATCTTCCATTAAAATGGAAGAGAACATAAAGGAAATTTGCTTTTTAAAGGGTTATTTTTATTATATTATGTGTATCTGTGGGTATCTGTATGTATGTATGTAAAATGTGTATATCTGGTACCTGTGGAGGTAAGAAGAGAGCATCAGATACTGGAATTCACGACACAAGCTACTCAGTTTGGGAGCTGGGGACCAAACTTAGGTCCTCTGCAAAAGCAGCAAACACTCTTGTGCTGGCTAGTTTTGTCACACTGATACAAACCAGTCATCTGGGAAAGGAGAATCTCAAGAAAGTGTCTTTACTTTGCCTACCGACAGGTCTGCGATGCATTTTCTGAATTAGTGATTGGTGTGGGGTTACCCAGGCTAATGTGGGTGATAACACCCTTGGGCTGCTGGTCTTAGGTTTTATAAGAAAGCAGGCTGAGCAAGCCATGAGGTCCAAGGTGCTGAGCAGCATCCCTCTGTGGCCTGTTCACCAGCTCCTGCCTCCTGACCTGTATGAGCTCCTGCCCTCAGAGATGGAGTATGATGTGTGATGTAGAACTGTAAGCTGAAACGAGCCCATCCCAAGGTGCTTTTGGTCATGGTGTTTATCACAGCAATAGAAACCTCGGGTAACTTTGAATGACTAAGGATAACCCTTCTTTCCAGGCCTTAAAATAACATTTTAAATGTTTCTGTTATTGTTATGAGTGAGTAACCATAGGAGAAACTGAATAAATCTTTTTTTTTTTTTTAAAGATTTATTTATTTATTATATGTAAGTACACTGTAGCTGTCTTCAGACACTCCAGAAGAGGGCGTCAGATCTTGTTACAGATGGTTATGAGCCACCATGTGGTTGCTGGGATTTGAACTCCAGACCTTCGGAAGAGCAGTCGGGTGCTCTTACCCACTGAGCCATCTCACCAGCCCCCAACTGAATAAATCTTAAGAGTGAAAACCTTTTATTTTACCTGTGAAGTTGAAGCATACTTGGTGAGATTCATGACAGTAATTATTATGGACAAACAGTACTGTCTACAACATTAACTATTAAATACTTATTAGAGCCAACCACACGTCAGTTTGCTAAGGGTTCCTATAAGACTTAAATATTTGTCCAAAAAAGACACAAAATATAAAGGACAGGAAATAAAACAAAGCGTAAAGAATAAATGAGGAAAAGCACAAACAGCTTCTGAACAAAGCAAACGCTCACCGTCTCCTAACAGTCATGGACATGTAGACACTCTAATCCCGCTTGTCAACGGAACACAGAAGGGGACATCAGGTGAGCAGACATGACTCTCATTTGCCCCATAGCCAGCACCTGAGATGGTTCTTGTATGTTCTACCTGGATGATCAGGCCAGACTGCCACTAGGAATAATAAACCCTACAAAATTACTCCTGCACTTAATAAGAGATCCAGAAATACATAAAATGAAGAACAGAATTGCAAAGAAAACAAGGATCTACAAGAACAGTGGGGCCTCAGCCTTACTCTCAGTAATAGATGGAAGCTGAGTGCACAGCACTAAGAACCATCCAAGACTTGTCGAGCAGAGGAAGAACCCATGTAGAATCTTAGGACCATCATGATATGTTATAAAACTTATATTAAGGGCTGGAGAGATGGCTCAGCAGTTAAGAGCACTGATTGCTCTCCCAAAGGTCCTGAGTTCAAATCCCAACAACTACATGGTGGCTCACAACCATCTATAATGAGATCTGACTCCCTCTTCTGGTGCATCTGAAGACAGCTGCAGTGTACTTATATATAACAATAAATAAATCTTTGGGTCGGAGCGAGTGAGGCCTGAGCAAGCAGAGGTCCTGAGTTCAATTCCTAGCAACCACATGATGGCTCACGAACCATCTGTACAGCTACAGTGTATATACATAAAATAAATAAATAAATCTTAAAAACAAACAAACAAAAAAACCCAAAACCCGTATTAAACAGCGAAGTTCACACTAAGTAACAATGCTGGAGATGGCTCTTCCAAGTTCAGATCCCGGCACCCACAGTGGCCCACAACTGCCTGTAACTCCAGTTCCCAGGGACCCACGCCCTCCTCTGTCCTCCACAGGCACTACTGCACACATGTGCTGCACAGATACACGTGCAGGCAAAATACCCACACATATAAAATAAAGAAAATTTAAAAACAAAAAACCTGGGCTGGAGAGATGGCTTAGTGGTTAAGAGCACCAACTGCTCTTCCAAGGTCCTGAGTTCAATTCCCAGCAACCACATGGTGGCTCACAACCATCTACAATGTGATCTGATGCCCTCTTCTGGTGTGTCTGAAGACAGCTACAGTGTACTCATATACATAAAGTAAATAAATAAATCTTTAAAAAAAAGAAAAAAGAAAAGAGAAAAAACAGAAAACCCTAAGCAACCAAAGAAAACCCTGAAAATGTATAACTAAATGGGAACAAATCACTAAAGAAGAAACCATAGAATCCCTTGAGCTACCATGTGGTTGCTGGGAATTGAACTCAGGACCTCTGGAAGAGCAGCCAGTGCTCTTAACCACTGAGCCACCTCTCCAGCTCTCATCGAATCTCTTGAAACAAAAGAAAATAAAGCATGCTAAAATAGCCTAACTTTAAAATTCAAGAAACTATGAATAGAAATAAGTCCAAAACGAACAGAACTAACAGGCTGATAGAAACAAAGAGAAAGGGAGACATAAATATAAGGAAGAGAGTAATAAAACCAAGACTGAGTTCTTAGAAACATCAGGGGACCTGACAAGCTTTCAGATACATGAGGGAGGACAGAAGACAACACTGAACTCAGAGATGAGGGGAGCTCTTCCTGCCAGCCTTAGAAATCAGAATAGCTCTCTGTACTGCACGACAGCAGACATACACCCTGCTGATGGCAACAGAAACATACCGGTGGCCAGGATAAACTCTAGAAGCAGAAGTTATGGAAGATCTCAACTGCATGACATGGAGCCTTGATGCAGTATCTCCAGAGAAAAGAGCTCAGCGACAGAACCTGAATAACTCACACCACTCCCCAAACCTTAGAACATGAAGAGCATCCGTGCACCTACACTCCGTCAGCCTAATTTGACACTGGCATGGACCAAACTCAAAGGAAAAGTAAAAAGTGGTGTCTCCTGTGAGACCAGACACAAACCCCTTAACAAAATGCTCGTAAGCCAGTGTTCTCTGAAATAGGAAGGACGCCTGGTAGGACGCCCTGACTGGGCCCTGCTATGTGTTCACTCCAATGTTGCAGAAGCAAGGTGCCATGATGGTAAACACTGCTCTCACCTTGAGGTCGTCTTTGAAGGGGTCAGTGTTGGCAGTGCTCATTCGCAGGGCCAGCTCCAACAGAGCCTCCAGGCGTGTGAGTATAATGTCCTCTACTGGCTTCCTGAGCTCCTCCTCAGTCAGGTCCATGAAATGCACGAAGAAGTCCCCCTGGTCCATCAGGAAGTAGCGCTTGATGGACCTGTGTCAGGGTTGGTGAACATATAGCCTAACCCCTGCCTTCACCATACAATATACATAGAGGTTTGGCAGCTCTCAGAGAGACATGGGGCTGCTCTGCTCAGGCATGGCAGAGGAGGGACTGACAGCAAAGAGCTGAGAGACCTGTTAGCTTGCACGGTCTGAGAACTAGAGAACTGAGACCTGCTACCTCACACTGAGGCTGCAGAGAGCATGTGTAGAGATAAAAATGTAGTTGCTAAGAAGAGCATTCTACTTTCAGCCCCATGGATACAAAGTGAAGTCCAACCTCAGGTGGGCCACCAGCTCCTTCTCCTCCATGAGGAAGTCCAGCAGCACTTTGCTGGCATAATTGAACGCTTTCTCTATCTGCTCCACATATGCCCGCTCTTTGAGGGTATAGATGATTTCTTTGGCTACAGGACAGGTGACATCATGACCACATTCTCTGACCACATTTAGGTATTTTCCTGAAAAAAAAAAAAGGAAGGTGGATTCAGTATGTACATGTTGAGTCTCAGGCCTGAACCTTTGTGATGCCAATCAAACATGAGGTAGTAGGCCAGACATGCGGTACAATTTGTTTCCTGAAAAGACTCTGCAATAGTTCTTTAGGTTGTATTTATAGGAAGGATTTTGAAAAGCCTTGAGATCTAGATTGCTAAATAATCTCCCAGCCCTTTCTGTTTCTGCTCAGTTTTCAGAGCAGAGCAATATGTCAAGGTCCCGAGGATTTGCCTAATCTCTGTATCAGCCCCTAACCTATGCAATGAAACTGAAAGATGCAGCTGGCCTAGAAGGTGTGGGTTCCTCATGGCTTTTGTGCTAAATGATGGAGTTGTAGAAAACCAAGATATAAAGCTATGTCCGAGGCAGACAGCTTCCTGATTAGGGGCAGAATAAAGTGATGGAGAACTAGGAACAACCAGTGACTAGCAGCTCAGGGTAGTAGGCCACTCCCAGCTAAGTCATCTTCAGGGACAGAGGGGCTGGAAGGCTGTGATGACCTTGGAGAGAGGTCCAGGCAGCAGTCACCTGTGCTGAGGATCTTGCCTGCTACCTTCTGCAGGAAGGACGGGATCTGCTGTGGCAGCACAGTGTAGCGCTGGTCCCAGTACTTGTCGTTGTAGTCCTCCTGGATCTTCTCCTTCCGCAGCTCATGTTCCTCCACCATGAACTCACTGCAAGTCACACAGTGTTTCAGGCCACTACAGCACAAGCCTGGCCAACTCTGAGGTGGGCACATACTTCCAGGAGCATCCTGCACAACCACTCAACTTTGAGTTGAGTGACTCAGCCTTACTCGGGAGCAGGTGTCTCATTTGAGACCAAGCTGAGTGGCTTCCTCCCTACTCTTCCATTATGGCCACAGGAGAGACACACAATGACTCGTCTCGGCTACATGGGCCTATCAACAACAGAATCAGACCCCTCCCACAGAGTTCCAAGAACCACTGACCTGCGGCCAGAAGGAAACTGAATTCCTTGTGAGGCTCATCACACTAAATTCTTTTGTTTGGCCCCTCCATAAAGGAATACAAAGCCCATCCTATAGTAGAGCACATGCAAGGCCTGAGTCTCATCCTCAGCACAGAGAACAGAGTTCTCTATGATCTGGTCACTTGCTTTACATATTCAAAGGCGTCATGCCAAAGTGGCACACCACTCAACCACATGGAAGCAGTAAGGACATGGGCTCCAGATTTAGACACCAATGTTCCTCACTCAACAGGGTAAAGCTGCAGACAGGCAGAGAGTGAGCAACACACACTCCTCGGCTCATAGCCGTTGTGTCGAGGACTTGTGTCTGGCGTATCCCTTCTCAGAGGCTATTGCACAGTGGAGAGTCCAAGTGAGAGGTATCTAGCACCCATAAGTCCTACCTGTATGGGTCATGAATGATGCCCCTATAGATCCACTTCTCCAGGATCTCGAAGTAAGGTGCACTGGCTGCCTTGGTCAGATAGAGACACAGCTCCTGCGCCTGGCTGTCCCCCGTGTAGTTGAAGCTCCTATCATGAAGAAGGCTCAGTGTCGACCCACCCACACACTCGCCTTTATCCACTGAGGTGGCTGTGGGTAGAAAGGAGTGGCTCACTACCAAGATGTCTAAGCATCCCTGCCAGATAGAACCCCTACCAAGACAGGTGTCAAGCTCAGATGCTAACGCTACAGTTACTAGTAAGACTTATCAAGAGAAGCCTCCAGGTCTAGCACGGTGGCACACCCAAATCTCAGCACTTGGGAGGCTGAAGCAAGATGACTGCAGGTTAGGGCAAGTGTGGACTACATAATTGAGTTTGTCAACTAGTCTAGAATACATAATAAGGCACTGTTTCAAAAAACAAGATGTGACAAAAACTTCTCCTTGCCACTATGCCACCAGAGAGAATGGCCCTGCCATGCCTTAGGGAGCCCTCCACCTGCAGCCCCTTCACCAGCAGGTCCATACCAAGGGAGGCAAGGATGTCGATGGTGCGCATGGCTGGCTGGATGTAGAACCAGAGCTTCTGCAGTGAGAGGAGGCCCTGCCTGTGCAGCTGTTCCAGTTGTGTGACCAGAATCAGGTATTCCTTTACCAGGGTTCTCATGGCAGCAGCCAGGGCATGGTTCACCTGCCCATATTCAAATGAAGACTTCTCCTCAATGAACCTACAGCAAAGAAACATGGGACACTGTGGGGGAAGAGCTAAATTACCAAACAAAAGTTGAACTATTCCAAGTCCCCTTCTCACCCAAGGAGCAGATTTCTCACTCCAGTACTTAGAACCAATGGGACTCTGTGGTATTAAAGAGTTTAGTCAAGATAGGGACCGGGGACTCATAGGCTCATCAAAATTTGTTAGGAAGAAGGGAGAATCACAAACCAGGAAAGGCTGGTCACACCAGGAACTCACCTGGTCACAGTAGAGTAGCTGGCAGCCACAGGGAGGATTCTGTTTACTAGCTCCCGGATGGACAGGTCCAGGTTGGGGTCCACAAGGAAGGTACGGTTCTGCCTCCCAGCCAAAGGCTGAGCAGTGATATACCTGCCATCCACACCCACAAGCACATAGAGCAGATCTTCCACCACTGCTGACTCCTGGGAGGCCAAGGGCAATGTACCTGCAAGGCACAGGCAACACTAGACTCCCCGTGCCACTGGCTCAGTAGCCTTACCGACCTCTGTACACACAAGGATGGGAAGAGGAAGTCATGTCCTTTCATGATTTGAATATGAAACAGATTCCACAGATTCTGTTTGATCCTCAGTTGGTGGCACTAGTTGGTAGGTTCTGGAAAGCTCAGGACATAGGACATAGCTATAGGAAGTAGGACCCTGGGGGTATACCTTGGATGGTTATACTGAATCCCCAGCTTTTTTAGCTTGATTTAAAAAGCCCATGAAAAATTGGGGTAAGGTAGGCATGGTCCCCAGCGACCGGCACCATTAAAAAGAACCCAATTAAACAGTGTTTCCAAGATACAGCAGGACTGATGCATGTGCACATACAAACTCAAGAGTCTGGGGCGGCATGCACAAGACCTGTATATGTTCAAACAAGACATGGTCTCAGCACCGAGAGGCACAAAATTCCACCCTAATTAAGATTTGCAATTGATACTTGCTGGAAGAAGGGAAATCTGTTTTCTCTTATGGAGTGTCACTGGGTTTATCACAGGGCACTTCCCCATGCCCCAGACTAGTTGGCCAACAGAAAACCAGCTTCAAGAATTTTTTGTGGGCTTTTTTTTGCTTTGAATTCATTCATTCATTCATTCATTCATTCATTTATTGTCTTATCGATATTTTGATTGTTTGCTTTGAATTTTGTTTTAAACATGAGAGAAAGATAAAGAAACATGAGAGGTGAGAGGGTCTGGAAGGAGTTTGGGAAGAGAAAACATGATCAAAATATATTGTATGAAAAAAAATATCAAAACACAAACCAAAAACCAAACCAAACCAAAAACCAAAACCAAAAAGCAGCAGCAGCCAGTTGCTGGAGATGTATTTGCCTGATTGGGAGAGTGTCTGCCTGATACTCAGTCCTTAGCACTGGAATAAAGCCAATCGCTTTGCATCTGAACAGGAAAGAGGCCTGGTGGATATCTCAAGAATTGGCCAGACCCCAACACCTAGGCTCCTGCCTAGCTATTCTCCTATGAATGGGAGTGTTTACTCGGTATCATTGTATCTTGGAATTATATAACTTTTGTTTTATAGAGGCTCACAGCTAGGAATGTACCTTAAGTTTCAGAAACAGTCTGGACTTTGAGAAATGGTGGAAATGTTAAGACTTGGGTACTCTGGAGAGGAACTAGATATGTTTTTTTATCATGAGATGGTCATGGACCTCTGAGAGCTAAGGAGAAACATAATGACTTGCATGCGAAAGGTTTTCCTACACAAAAACCTGGTCCCCACCTGGTGCCACCACTTTGGGAGATGCTGAAAACCTTAAGAGATAAGATATAGTTAGACGAAGTGGGTTAGTAGGTAGCTCTGTCCCAGCCATCCTGTCTTAGCATGGCTTTCCCTCCTGTCCCTACATGCCTGGCATGTGCTGGTGTCATTCAGGGAACAACCTGGGCCTGACAGCATGGAGAAGTGTCACACAACATACTTTGCACTTCATAAAGTCTCTTCATTGGCCTTGCACCCCGCCCCTCCCCCCCAATCGAGAGGGTGTAAGTGCCACGGGCAAAGCTCTATGTGTAGCTGACTTCCAGCCCAGGACAAGACATCGAGCTTATATCCATGCCTTTGAGTTCCAAGTTCTATTTCTCACTTTACTTCACTGGCTTTCTCTTGACCGGTAAAAATCACAATTTTAATCTCCATGGTTTGTGACAGCTCTGTGTGTTTCCCGAATGGCAGGATCTTCTACAAATAGCTCTGACCCTCTGTATAGTTTATTTCTCAGCCTACCATTCTTGGTTCACCTGCCACATAAGTCCTCCACGGTGATGGTAGGTAGCAGGTGGTGAGATGGAGCAGCTCTCCATACCTTAGTATTTATATCATTACTGAAATACTGTGAATCATCATGCCTACTCTAATGACTACCGGTAGCTCCTCAATGCAAGCACGAGTCTGGCAGATACTCTCTGGCTTCTAATCAAGACCTGTGCATAGCAGATGCTAGCCCTGTCCTCCTACCAGCATGCCTGTACAGGGAAAAATACCAAACAAAATTGAACCAGCATCTTACAGGGTATTAGGTGTGACAGGGAAGGACAAAGAAGGGATAACTATGGCCAGATCTTTAGTTGAGCTCTGAAGTGGCTGGGGAATACAGTGTGCAAATGCCTGAGGTAGCAGACCTGGCTTCTCTGACTGGTATGCAGGGCCTGAGTGGAAAATGGAGCTCAAGGGCAGAAGAGGCCAGCCTGGGTAAACTGTCAGGGTTTTGTTGGGGATGAGGGGCATTGTAGGGCTGCCACTGGACAGGCTTACCTGAGACTCAGGCCCTGTACTGAAAGAGGGCTCTAGCTATGCCTACAGGAAGTATGGGAACTACAGGAAGAGGGGAAAGATGTGGTTGTCAAGATCCATGCCCCTGCATGAAGCCATGGCCACTGGGATTAAGGTAATGAAACAGAAGACTGGTTGCTTGGGCACGCTCATTGCATTTCAATTTTCAACAACTACAGGTGTGAGTAAGCCACTAGGGAAGTGGCAGGTACAGTAGCAGAGTGGCCTTAGGTGACATAAGTTTACGTGGACACTTGAAAGTGGAGCTGGAAGAGGTAGATCTGGGACTAATCCTAGGGAGCTCACTGGGAGAACAGCTGGAAGGGCACAGAGTTGGAACAACTGGAGAAATGATGGCTTGTGATGCTGAGTGAAGCTGAGGATGGTGAAATCCAAGGGGAAAGAGTCCTGAGGGACACACACTATGCAGAGCACCAGCTACATCCATAGCATGTAGAACAGTAAGGTCTAAGGCTGAGGCTCTGCCAATGATGATGATTATGCTGACCACAGGAGAACAGACAGGGAAGGAGACAATTACCTCTACCAGGTGACAGGATAGGTGACAACTAGGTACCTGCCAACACTGCAAACAACAAGTCCACGACATAAAGACAGCTGCTTCTACCTTCTCATGAACTTGCAGCAGAATCATGTCTGCTTGGGGACAGGAGAACACAATTTGTCTAATAGCCCTATAAGATTTGGGGACAGGAGAACACACTCAATTTGTCTAATATCCCTATAAGATATTTCTAAAGGTGCAGTAGACCTCTGCACTAACACCACTCAGAGCTCAGGAGCTGTGGCAAGACACACCACTTCACAATTCTCTTAAACTGGGGCTGCCATCAAACAGGCAGGAAACCGCATATAAGCTAAGCCAATGCAAATGTTCATATTTGGTCTGAAATGACTCTCTGCATGTAGTCTATGGTATGTTAACACACACATCTTAGGTTCCTGAGAACTTGCCCTGAGACAGCAATGCTGTTAAACAGGTGCAAGGTGTAAGGCCTTTGTGTACTAATACTTGATGCAGTCTGTGGTAATGACAAATCACTTTTCAGGAAAGTGTGCCCTCCTGGTCCTTGTGTCTGCACACTGGTGCACAGCCCAGGTGGCCAGCTCCGGCTGTCCTAAGGCTCTGGCAGGAGGAATACAAGAACAAGCATTCAAGTCTTCTGGGCTTCAGTGTGTCACAGCCTGCTGAGGCACATGCAGGCAAGCAGAGAAGCTCCTAGGTGTCAGAAAGAAATTCATCACATACCTATAGGCAAAATTGTGTCTGAGCTCAAGCCCGAGCCAATCAGGAAATCTCCAGCCAGTGTTGGTCTCTCATACACCCATGCTGGGAAGACAGGGAGGGGCTGGCCTGAATTTTTTTTGTTCTGTTTGTCTCGAAGCATCTTTCTTGTAAGTTCCAGAGACTAGTAAGGGCATTTTAAAAAACAAAAACAAAATATACTATAGTGCAAATAAAACCAAGATATCTATGGAAATTACCACTTCTTTGGCATTAAAAAAAAGTCTATTGTTTTAGTACATAGAACATTCGATCTTATTTAAAAGGGATACATAGTTCTAACTACCTATCACAACATCTGGGCCTAAGAACAAGAGAGCCAGGCCCTCTCAAGGTCTCTGTCCAATAAGGAACAACTCACAGTGTCAGGGCACCAGCTATGGGGGCCATGGGAAAGTACCTGTATTTTACCAAAGTGTTTCAGATCAAGACACAAAGCAGGAAGAGCCTGAGTCAATTTTCTTAGTGGCTACATCTAACACCACTTGCTGAGTAAGACAGGAGTTAGCAACTGACATATCCTTACCCTATGGAGAAGGCCAACCACAAGGCTACAGGCTATATGCTAGGCCATGCACGAAGTACTGCCCTTCCTGGAGATTAGCAACCAGAGGCTGACAAAGCTGGCCACTTTTGGAAGTACTGACTTAGCTCTGCATGCCTGCACGTTATGCAGGCTGGATGGTAGGAGGGCAATGAGAAACTGGCACAGGGATATTCTAAAAGACTTTGCTGTGTCCTCTGTGCTCAGTACACAGAGGTGAGGACGTGGAAAGGGGTCTGAGGGTCTCAAAAGCAGGCATGTGGTGGCTCTAAGAGGACACTCTAAACTCACAAAACCACCAGTGTGAGGTGGAATAAATCCAAGCAGCAGCAAGCCCAGTGGAAAAAAATAACCTTGAGGAAATAAACTGGTAATTTAAAAAGTACTACCTTGTTGGAAACTGTCAACAAATTCCAGTAGGGAACCATGACGCATGCTGGCTTAGATGTACTGCATGTGGACTGGGCCAGACCCTCACTGCACTGTTTACCCTTGTAGTTCAGAGTTATGAGTAAAGAACGCAATCCAGCCTTAGCCTCACTTACGTCAGATTAGTTTTTACTAAGAGTAGACATATCTGCTTAGCTAGCAAACTGTGGACCATGGTAGGTCTGGTACCTGCTGCAGTGTGGAGCCTGTGGACACACTGCCAAGCTGCTTCCTCAGTTCCTCTAGCTCTTGCGTGGACATCTTAGAGGCTGCAGCAGGGATGCTGAAGCTGGCGGTGTTGCTGGCTGCAGCACTGGCTGCAAGCTCAGCTCGTTCCTTTGCATTCTGTTGCAAAAACTGAAGTGTCTGAAAACACACAAAACCATGCATTCACACTAAGTCACAAAAGCTCACTGTGTTCTACCACCTGTCATGTCACCGAAACACCAGGGGAAGGAACGCCCACAGCCTTCTTCGAGAGTCAATCCTTAACTTCACCTCCAGTGGCAACATTCCTCAGCACTCTGCCTACAGCACCCAGGTTGCAGCACCGCTTCCCCTTTCTGTGCTAGGGCCTGGCATACACCTCTACACTGATGGAGAGTAGGGCTCAAGGACTACTCACTGGCTCCACACTGACATACAACACATGCAGATGTGCCCACCTCATGCTACTACACCCGTGCTTCCTGGCCTATGCCCATTCTGAGTCACAGCTTATGATTCTCTGCTGTCTATGGTTTAGATATGAAATGCCTTCCCAAAAGAGTCACATCTTAAAGGCTCAGTCCCCAGCTGGTGATGTTTTTGGGAGGCGACTGGATCATGAAGACTTTAACCTTATCAACGGATTAATTCAGCAATCACAAACTGAATTCTTCAAGCCTGTTAGTCCGTCTCTCTCTGTTTTCTTTCCAGTAGCCATGAGGTCAGCCCTCTGTCACCTCTCTACCAGGCCACTACCTGATGTTCTGGCCTCAAAAAAAGCAGACTGAAACCATAAACCAATACAACTATTTCCCTTTAAGTTTTCAGGTATCCTTCCAGCATGGAAAGGCTAATGTTCACCAGACACATGCCTTCAAAGTGGTGCCCTCAGGAGGCACAGCTGCCAATCGGTGAGAGCCGAGCAGGACATGCAGAAGTAAGGCACAGAAGGCATCACCTGCACCCCAGGCTCCTTGAGGAGCCAGCACTCAGTGGAGACACTGGAGGGTGTTCTCAGTGTCCCCAACGCTGGCGTGGTGATGCAGAATGAGGTGGACGCTTACCTCTTTGTCTTCTGTTAGTTTTGATAACAGGTACACCAGTGGGTCAAGGTTCCTTGTATTTTTAGATTTCAGTTCATCATATTTCTTTAAAAAGTCCTCAGGAGTTCGAGAAAATTCTGCAATTTTGACCTGAAATCACAAGCATGTAAGTAACTTAATAATGGTAACAAATTAGATACTAAAAAAAAAAAAAAAAAATCTTCAAGAAAATGAAATAGAAAAAAGTGAACCAAATTTGGATTAGGTGAGTTAAATAATCACATCTCCAAAATAAACAGCAAGTCCATAAACAAACATGGTCTACTGAAGGCAGTCTCTCTTCCCCTGTACTTTCTCAGTATATGCCCACAGGCCTAGGAGCACTGACATAGGAGCACTGACAGCTTCCCCCTACCCCCACGCTCATGCATCCTTCCACAGCTTGAGCTCACTGCCTCCTGGACTCACTGCCTGCACCAGCTCAGGGCCGCTTCACTCAGCAATTCTGACCAATCTGGATACAAACCGAGTGTGTGCTTCCCGAGCCACGCTCCATCCAACTCATCTGCTGTACTGATGCCATCATTATACTTTAAGTAACTTAAGCATCATCACAATGCCCATTTTATTTTAACTTTTAAAAGATTTATTTGATATAGCCGAGTGTTCGCTTACATGTATGTGCATGCAGTGCCCAGAGAGACCAGAAGAGGGCATCAGATGCCCTAGAACTAGAGTTACGGATGGTTATGAGCCAACATGAGAGGAGCTGGAAACCGAACCAAGTCCTCTGCAAGAGCTGCAAAAAGTGTTCTTAACCACTGAGCCATCTCTCTAGCATCTATGTTTTTAGGTATAAAAACAATCATATTTTTAGTAGATTTCAAATTCAAAGATATCTTTTGTTAAAGATGTATACTTTTGAATTATGACTCCTTTAATAAGTAAAGAAATAATACTTGAGCCAGGTGTGGTGTGGCACACACTTTAAATCTCAGCACTCAGGAGACAGATCATTGTGAGTCCAAGGTCAGCCTGGTCTACATATCTACAGAGTGAGTTTCAGACCAGAGAAAAGGGAAGAAAGAAAGGAGAAAAAAAAAAAAAGTCCTGAAATTCCAATGTGATTAATCCCAGTAGCTTCCTTTTTCTCACCCAGTAATTTTTACATATACTAAGTCTCCTCCACAGGGAAAAGGGGAGGACTGTGTAAGTCAAGAGTTTGAGACCTCTCTCTCTCTCTGGACACCCACTGATTCGTTTATATAATGGGGTAAATAACAGGAGCTATTGCCAGGAACCAGAAGACTAGCAGAGCACAGTGAATGCCAGGTTCAAAGGAGGCATCCACCAGGTGCTGCTGGCCCAGCGTTGCTGAAGCTATCAGGGACAGGCCTCCATCCCCACAGCCCCAGGATGAGCACCCACACCCATGGCCCCGCACCTCTAGGCCCCTATGGTCCTGTATCAGAAGTAGGTGCTCACCTTGGCACTGTGGGCAGAGACTGTGGTTGTGACATAGGGCGTCCGGTTCTTCTGCAGCAGGTCGATGTAGACCTCAGCCCCATCCCCGCCATGGATGCGGAGCAGGCTGAGCAGCTCATTGACATCATGGTGAATCCGAAATTCACTCATAGTTTAGCTCTGAGACTCCAACATAACAAAGTTTTCCTGAAGGCAGAAAGAAAGCTGTTTATAACATTAAAACCTAAAATTCTTCTGACTGATTCAAGTCTTAGTCAGAAAGACCATTACCAAGATTATGTCAACCACTAGCCTCTCCCCTTCCCTGGCAGGCTGACCTATCAAAACTCTGCTGAGATCTTGCCGTCCCCGTGCCCACAGAGCTTCCAATTGTTTCCCAGCTTACACGACCATTTAAGGAGCCAGTTGTACCAGGTAAGTCACTGAAATGGACCCCTCAAGCCTGATTCTGATTCCTGCTTCTGTCCACCATCATGTGACCATGGGCGACCAGGGGTCAGATCTGCTATTTTATCTGAGTTTTTCTGGGCCTTGCCTGGCAGACACAATGATCGTGCCCTTGGGGGAGCTTGCACAGGCCAAGGCCACTATCTCTGTCCCGATATATTAAAACTTCCCACTCCTAAGGCCACAGCCAGGTCTTAAACCATAAACTGTTAGGTGGTATCTCCATCCATACACTTGTATGGCATTCTTTTTGGTATTCTAAAACCTTCAGTGTTTTCTTTTCTGTTCCAGGTGTGGCTACATACAAAGATATTTTAGGTAGGTAAGATTTCTAAATATTCCAGCTTTTACTGATGCTCTGGCCAGGACCAGTTTATACTAGGGTCTAGACACTGGCCACAAACAGTGGAGATCAAAACAGCTTCTGAGCCTGTAACCCCAGAACTTGAGGGGCTGTGATGGTTTGTATATGCTAGGCCCAGGGAGTGGCACTATTAGAAGGTGTGGCCCTGTTGGAGTAGGTGTGCCATCGTGGGTGTAGCTCATCCTAGCTGCCTGGAAGTCAGTATTCTGCTAGCAGCCTTCAGTTGAAAATCTAGAACTCTCAGCTCCTCTTGTACCATGTCTACCTGGATGTTGCCATGTTCTTGCCTTGATGATAATGGACTGAACCTCTGAACCTGTAAGCCAGCCCCAATTAAATGTCCTTCATAAGAGTTGCCTTGGGGGCTGGTGAGATGGCTCAGTGGGTAAGAGCACCGACTGCTCTTCCAAAGGTCCGGAGTTCAAATCCCAGCAACCATATGGTGGCTCACAACCATCTGTAACAAGATCTGATGCCCTCTTCTGGAGTGTCTGAAGTCAGCTACAGTGTACTTACATATAATAAATAAATAAATCTTTTTTTTTTTTTTTTTTTTTAAAAGATTTATTTATTTATTTATTATATGTAAGTACACTGTAGCTGTCTTCAGACACTCCAGAAGAGGGAGTCAGATCTTGTTACGGATGGTTATGAGCCACCATGTGGTTGCTGGGATTTGAACTCCGGACCTTTGGAAGAGCAGTCGGGTGCTCTTACCCACTGAGCCATCTCACCAGCCCCATAAATAAATCTTAAAAAAAAAAAAAGAGATGCCTTGGTCATGGTGTCTGTTCACAGCAATAAAACCCTAAGACAGCGGCTAAGGCAGGAAGATCACAGTCAAGACCAGACTGGGACATACAGCAAAAAACCTGTCTAAAAATCAAACAGAACTTTATTTAACGTCATAGAGCAATAGCAGAAGACAGCATGAGATTTTCTTTTCTTTTCTTTTCTTTTCTTTTCTTTTCTTTTCTTTTCTTTTCTTTCTTTCTTTCTTTTCGTTTTTGGTTTTTTAAGACAGGGTTTCTCTGTGTTGCCCTGGCTGTCCTGGAACTCACTCTGTAGACCAGGCTGGCCTCAAACTCAGAAATCTACCTGCCTCTGCCTCAAAAGTGCTGATTCTAAACCAGTGTTCTACTCGCTAGGAAAGGCATGGTAACTTCTATTCTACCATCCCAGTGGAAAGTGGCTGACCATGTGGAGACTGTGTATAATGTCCTAGTGGGAAAGGGATGTACCAACATCCTTGTGCTAACAGTTGACAACATGGGATCTTCTACTCTTCCACTGATGGCTTAGTTAGTCAGTACCAGAAATGCTAATAAAGAACATTAAGGAAAACAGACACTAGCTATCGATTCAAAATTAAGCCTAATAAATGTTATGGGTGTTATAGGAACATGGTAATAAACCTCTATTGGGATTTGAAATTTGGGATCCACAAACATTAGTGAAGTTATGCCTGGAGATGAGGCTTTACTATTTGTATGAGTAAATTTTCGGAGCAATCTTGTAAATTCTTAAAGACTTTGTAACTCAAAGTTAAGAACTGTTGTGCTAACATCTCCGATTGAGACAAGCCCTGAGGTAAATAGTTTTAAGGAAAGGAGACTCAGCACACACTCTCACAGTATGCTAGTGTACAGAGTAGTACCATCTTGGAACTCTACCTTGAGAGTTCCACACTGTAAGCCCATGTAATAGGAAGCAGTTCTCAGTTTCTCAGCCTCCACCAATGGTCAAAACAGGTACCTGCAAACTAAAACAAAATGGAAAGCCTAAGTTAATGCCAAATCCCTTGCACAAGCCCCTGCATTCGGTACATTCACAATAAAGAGCACCGAACAGCAGGGTGTGGACTACGGACTCTCACACCATAGGAACATAGATTCTGTCACCCATGAGCTGTGAACACAGGCAATAATGATAGCTAGCTCCCCTGCATGCTTCTCATGAACAGAGGGAGGAACAGAGCCAGGTGGAGATGCTTTAAAGATTAAATAAAACAAATGCTGCCTCCATATGCTCGCTCTGTTTTCTGGGAACTGGTCTTGCTCACTAAGTAATGTGGAAACTGTTTAGTTTTAGGAACTGAAGGCACTGACAGTATCTTAGATGGCAGTTACCTTGGGGCTGGGTACACGGCTCAGCAGTTAAGAGCATGCAGCTGTGCCGGGCATGGTGGTGCACACCTTTAATCCCAGCACTTGGGAGGCAGAGGCAGGTGGATTTCTGAGTTCGAGGCCAGCCTGGCCTACAAAGTGAGTTCCAGGACAGCCAAGGCTACACAGAGAAACCCTGTCTCGAAAAAAACAAACAAACAAACAAAAGAGCATGCGGCTGCTTGTGCAAAGGACCTGGGTTTAATTCCTAGCTCCTGCCACGTGGTAGCTCAAAACCATCTATAAACTCCAATCCCAGGGGATCCAATACCCTTTTCTAGTCTCCATGGACATGGCATGCACGTGGTGTGCAAACAAAAACGCAGAGAAAAGCATCCAGACATACAAAAATATTAAGTAAAATGTTCAAGAGATATTTTTAAAAATATATTGGTAGGTACCATAAGAGGTACTTTAATCCACCTGGCAAGCAAAATGCAAAAACCCAAAACTTCCCCCACATATGGTCTCTTCAGATCTAGCAGTAACCAACCATGAGCCTTCTCAAGGCCTGAAGGCAACATGCCAAATGGCAAAGACGGCATGAGCTGTCAACACCGAACCCTGTCCACTAGACACAGGGCAGAGCCACCCCATGGAAAGACCATCTACACAGAAACGTGTTCTAAAATCATATCCAAGAAAATGTGTAAATCTTCAGGTACCACTCTTTCCCGTATTAATCCAAGGAGCCTGCCAAGCTTCATGATTTGTGGATAACTACAAGAAAGGGGGCTTCTCTCATCTCTAAATAGCTTCCTTTAAGCCTTTAGATTATGTCTCAGGAGAGACGCTCTTGGCAGTTACCTGGCAAAGGACAGGGACAGTCATGTTAACACAATTGTCCTACATGCAGGGAGACAAAGTTACAGTTGAAAGGTACAACTGTAAAGAAGCCTGATCGACTCTTAACAGCCTGCTTGACCTTCTGACCACAGATGTTAATCACCACAGATGTTCTAGAGTAAGCACAACTTACTTAGCAAGTCTGGCATAACCAATCATGAACAAGTCAGGTGCATACTTTTAACGGCCAATGATGAAAACAAAGTTGGGGTGGAGGTAGAGAGGGTATGAAAAGGGAAATATTTTGGAGCAGAGGTTCCCGACCTGTGGGTCAAGACCCCACAACTCTTCCACCGACCCCACAACTCTTCCACCGTCATCACATGTCAGATATCTTACATATCAAGTATTTACAGGATGATTCATAATAGTAGTAAGGCAATAGTTTTATGGTTGGGGGTCAGCAATACATGCACCATTGCATTAAAGGGTTGAAGTATTAGGAAGGTTGAGAACCACTACAGGCTCCTAGATAATAAAACCAGCCTGTGCTTGTTGGCTTTTGTACACTTGACACAAACCTAGACATATCTGGGAAGACGGAATCTCAATTGAGAAACTGTCTCTATCAGATTTAGCCTGTAATCAAAGCCTATGGGGCATCTCTTTGATTGATGACTAATGGGGGAAGGCCTGGATCACTGTGGGGTGGGGGGTGCCACCCCCTGAGCAAGAAAGCAGGCTGGCCTGGGGTGGTGACATTCACCTTTAATCCCCAGCACTTAGGAAGCACAGTCACAGATCTCCTAGTTCAAGGCTAGTCTCGTCTACAGGTCTACAAAGCAAGTCCCAGAACAGCCAGGGCTACACAGTGAAAAACAAACAAAAGCCCCAAAAGAAAACACCTAACCAAGACATGGTCTGTCAAAAACATTTTATAATTTGCAAAATGTCAAGAATCCAAATGCTTTTTACAGAGACAAAAGTAAGAGAGAAGATATTGCCTGCTCATAAGCAGCTGTCTAAAGACACAGAAACGCTCATTTCCAGGGCTTAATTACAAAAAGGCTTTCCTTCCATCATCCCTCCCTCCTCCTCTTCTCCCTTCCCCCACCCCCGTGCCTCTCCTCCCTACCCAGCTCCCTCTCCTTAGGAGGAAGGTTTTACTATAAATAAGAGAGAAAACATCCAGAGACATATGGAAGAGTCCAGAACGGAGAGAAAGAGAAACAAACTGAGCAAGGCCTGGGCTGAGAGAGAAGGGAGAATAACCCGAAAAGGTTTTTATTTGTATCTCTTAAATAGTAGCTTCCCTTCTTTCTTGAGGTTACATTCATACTGGGAAGCTCTGCTCTATGGTGACCTATTCTGGGAGAGGAGCAAAGTTAAAGCCCCCCAAAGTGTCAGCTGCACGTTTCAATCCTCTTTTTGCTTAGGCTAGGGTTTCTTCCCATACCTGTCTCTAGTGCAGCGGGCCCTGATCCCTTCACCCCGGAACCCCGAGCACCTGCAGCAGATGCAGCAGACCCGCAGGCCAGCACCGCAGTCACCGCAGGGCTGTCAAGAGAGAAAAAGCACACTAACCGCGAACTTCCCAAGGCCACTGCCTCCAAGTGGACTCCTGGAGAGGACGGAAAGAGCCAGAGAGGCGGTCGCACCGTGGAGCGGGACAAGCCCGGGCTGGCGGACAGAACCGCCGGCGGCAGAGGCCCAAGAGAATCAGGCTCTTCCCCGCTGCGGGCCAGCCTGGCTCCGGTACCCGATCCCGCGCCCGGCTCCAGCCCCGCCCTTCTCCGACCAGTTCCCGCCACAACACAGACCCAGCCCCGACTCACCGCCGCGCGTCGCGTTCCGCCCCGCAGGGTCGCCACAGGAAGTTATTAGACGTCACGTCCGTCACCACCCCTCCGACGGTGGCCGAAGGGCTGCGGCGGCCGTAGTGATGTTGCTTCCCCCTGCACTATATTCCCGCCTGGCCGGGGAGCCAGGGGCAGCCGAACCGCTGCCCGTGGAGCGGAACCCTGCGGCTGGGGAGGCACCCTTCCGATTCGCGCCGCGGGCCGTGCGCTTCCCGCGGGATCACGAATTCTTCGAGGTGCGTGAGAACCCGGGCGGAAGACGTCCTGAGCCCCACAGGGCGGGGCCTAGAAGCAGGACTGTCGCTGTGGGCGGGGCTTGTGGGGACGAGCCCTGTGGACAAGATCAAGGGGCTGGACACAGCTCTGTGGGTTGGGGCGTGGCTCAAAGCTGTAGGGCGGGGCTTCGATGCCCGAGTCCACCCACGGCTCTTGACGCGTGTCTTCTGTAGGATGGGGATGTGCAGCGGCACCTGTACTTGCAGGACATGCTCACGCAAGTGTCCGAGACGCCGGAAAAATCCATGTGAGCAGCTTGGCTTCGAGGCCTTACTCGGCTTGCTAGCGCTATCCTGATTTCTCTTCTCTCCTCCGCTTACACCCCGGGACTCCTACCCCTCCCAGATGACACCCGGGTAGCATCCGCTTAGCACCACCCTGCCCAACACGAGCATGGCTTGACTGGGTCTTCCCTCCCCTAGTCTGTTAGTAAGGTTTGGGGTGGCACAAGAAGCGCTGCTCTTGTTTCAGGCTCAGCTGGAATATGGGTAGGAAGTCCGGCCGGAATTCCTGCCTTGGGATAGTTGGGGGAAGGGGAGACCTTCTTCCAAGAGACACACCTCCTTTCCCAGGGTGCCTGAGTTCACCTGTCAGGTGGCTGGCTGTTGCCAAGTGTTTGCCGCCATAGAAGACTACCAGCACCACTACCACATGATGCATGGAAACACCTGCTCCTTCTGCAACCGTGCCTTCCCCTCTGGGCATTTGCTGGATGTCCACATCCTGGAATGGCACGACTCTCTGTTTCAGATCCTGGCCCAGAGGCAAGACATGGTGAGTGTTGACTACACTGGGCGCTTCTGCAGTGGTGACTGGGATCAGGGCTTAGGGCAGGTTGAGAGTGGAGGTGACACTTTATTCTTTGTAGTACCAGTGCTTGGTTGAAAGCTGCCCAGAGAAGTTCAAGACCAGCCAAGATCGGAAGGATCACATGGTGAGGCTACACCTGTACCCTGCGGATTTCCGATTTGATAAGCCCAAGACAAACAGAGGGTACGTGAGGGACCCAGTTGTGACTGTCCCCAGTCTTGAGCCTGGGAACAGACACTGTAGTCAAACCTTAGTAAGGACACTGACTGAGAGCAGAGGGTGAGGTGCTAGCAGGTGCCTGTGCTGGTCTGGTGTCTTTTGTGGCTCTCTGATGCTACCAGCAGGGCATTGGGGACTGTCCCAAGTGTGTGTGCTCTTCACACTTCTCCCATGGAACCCCCTAGGGTTTTTTTTTCCTCTCTGCTTACTTTTATAAACTTGTCAACAAAGCTGTCTGTTAGCATGACTGTTTAGACTGCCCGAAGGAGAATAATCCCTGGAATGACTTTTAGAGTAACGCTTCTTTGCTTCCTTTTAAAAGTGATTCCTTTCCAAGAACTCCCATAATCATTAGACAGTGCATTGATGGGGTGATGGCTCATTCTGTGAAGTGCATAAGTTTGAGGTTCAATCCCTAGCACCTACCGTAAAAGGCCAAGTATGGTGTGCACATATAATGCTAGCACCATGAAAGCGAAGACAGAGGTTTCTGGAGTTAGGCCAGGCAGCTTAGCCTCGTCTGTGAGCTCTGGGTCCCAGTGAGAGACCTTGTCTCATCAAGGTAGATGGCTCTTAGGAAATGACACCTGAGGTTGGCTTCTGTCCTATACGTATAAACGTACACCACATACATGAGTATATACACCTAAGCACACACACACAAATAAACAAATAAAATGTGTATGAATTGGAGTCTTATAAAATAATTGTGGAGCCCATTGCACTGTGGACTGCTTCAGGAAAATCTGAGTCTTCAATACTTCTCGATTTCTACAGAGCTGGATTAGCTCATTGGTAGTTGTGGCAAGAATCTATATTATCTAGTTAATTTTAGTAAATCTCTCCCTCGTGGAAAGACATTTGGGGGCTGGGATATAACTCAGTAGCAGAGTTTGGTTCCCAAATCCACCTCAGATGGGTTATAACTGCTTGTAATTTCAATTGGATCCCTCCAAGGGATCCACCTTTTTCTTTCTTCTAGGTATCCACACGGGTGGCACCTAGAAGCACACACGCATATACATAAATACAAAAAATTTTAAAATCTTAAAGAAAAATCCTGGTGGGGGCTGAGTATGGTGGTGTATGCTTTTAATCCCAGGACTTGGAAGCAGAGACAGGCAAATCTCAGTTTAGAGGCCAGCCTGGTCTATGTACCAAGTTCCTCTCCTTTTGGCTGGGGGAGGGGGAGTTTAGGGTAGGGGAGGTATCTCTCTTTGAATATGTGTAGCCCTGGCTCACCTGGAACTCACTTTGTAGACCTGGCTAGCCTGTAGAACTCCCAGAAATCACCTGTCTCTCCCTTCCTAGTGCTGGGATTAAAGGCATGTGCTACTGCACCTGGCCCCAGCTGTCTTTTCAAAATAGGAGGAATGAGGATCATTCTACTTAAATGGATAAGTTATCAGACTTAGTTATAGAAACACAACCATTTCCGGAAGCATTCATTTCTTTCCACTAGCCTGAACATTTTCATTTTAACAGTAGATGGTGACAAAATAGTAAAAAACCCAACATTTTTGCAGGGAAAAAAAAATAGTGTCTTTGAAAGCTTCGTATCAGGGAGCCAGGTGGAAGTGTTGCTCACTGCTCTGTTCTCTGTAGCCCAGCCATGCCAGCTGCAGCAGCCACAGCAACCAGAGCCCCGAGAGATGACAGTGAAGCCATGGAGATCTGTTCTGAGCCTGCTGCCCCACCTCCCTGCAGGCGGACCTACAGTCACAGGTCTGTGTGTGCATCTTCCAGTGTGTGCTATGATCCTAGGCTTGAAGGTGGGTGACAATGGGCAGGATGATGGGCTTCACTGAAGGTGACACCCTGAATGCCTGAATGTTCTAGTTTCCCTTCCTTCCTATGCTTTGGATTCTAGAGCCCAGCATGTAGACAGACAGACACACACACTGTCATCTCTTGGCTGGATAGAACTGATGGAACCTTCTCCCGAACTCGCCTGCCAGACAGGCTTTCTCAGATAGCTAACATCAACTATTATTTTGGGAAAATTTTTGAACAATGGGGGTGGTGGGATGGTCCAGGAATCCAAACTGGCAAGAAGATGGACATGCATGTCCCTCAGTTCCTTCCAGCATCCATCTTCCCATAGTTTTTTGGATCTTGGCCTGTGAGTACCCTGCCTGCCTGTGGTGATTGGGTTTCAGCAATGTAGATAACAGGAAACCAATGCCACAGGACCTCAGCAGGAGCCGACCTTGCTGACTAAGTTCTTCTAAGCAAATGCACGGTGGTACCAGGAAGATATCCCAAAGGAAGCAGGTCTGAGATCAGGACCCAAGATCCTAGGACCCAAGAGGGGAGACTCTATTTCCTGAGTGTTCCACAGAGCAAAAGGAGAATATTCCAGAATACAAATGTGAAGGAAGTACAGACAAGCTGCTGTTATAAGTTGGGCTGCATGTTGTCAAAAATAATGCCATTGTTTAATGTGACCGCTTTTCTGTTCCAGAATACCTTCTACTGTCTGTTTTGGCCAGGGTGCAGCCAGAGGGTTTAAAAGCACCAAGAAAAAAAATAAACACCACTGATGGATCCTGGCGAGGGAAGCCAGACAGACTTTCAGGGAGTGGTGTGCCAGGGCCTTTCTCTTGCTTCTGGATCAATGCCCTGAACTGGATCCTTGCCACCTCCTTATTTCCGTCTCTGGTCACTTGAAGCAACCAGTGTGTATAAACTCAGAATCTGCAGATTCCAGAAATGACCAGGACACACTGAAGGAGAGAGATAGAGAGGCCACCTACCTGCTCTCCAGTGGTTACTCTAAGAATGTCGCTAAGTATATGTAATAAATTCTTTTTCACTGATGGCCTCTGTTCTTCTTCATGTGTTCATGGACCAGACAGAAAAGGGAAGGGTTGTGAACCATGAGTATTTTATTTTCAATACCAAGGGTTAGGGAGATTTGTACAGTCTCTGCATTGCATAGAAGCTGTGAGGGAAGGTTCCAGCACCTCCACAGGTTAGTCCAGGATCCTCACTCTCTAAGAGACATTCTTGTTGTCTCTGCACCCTACCCCAGCCAGTTAAACCCCACTAGGATGTGATAACTGGAAGGGTGCAGGAGGAGACCCTTGGAAGGACGTTGCACACACATTACAGGAGTATTGGGGCAGCCGTGGAGCAGGCATTGAGAGAACCCACAGGGATACAGGTCCTACCATAAGCCTAATCATCCCAGGTCTGTTCCCAGTAAACCTCTTCTTTCCTGAGATACTGGAAGCTTGGGAAAGGCAAATGGGAGAGCCATCTTCACCACAACCTGATCCATCTACCCAGAAATACACGAGACCAGAGGTTGTTCTACTGTCAATTAGCTGTTATTAATGTCACATTTAAACAACACCAATGAGAGGTCTGAGAAGAAACACCTCCTGAAAGTGAAGACAGCAGAAACTGCCTCCTCGGTGGCAAAATACCAGGACAACTAGGGAAGGCTTCCATTGCCAGCACAAGGTCACAAATCGAAGGAAGGCAGGGACATGGCATCTCACAGAGACCTTCAACAAAGAGAGATGCTGTTCGTTTCTCTTTTGTTGTTTGTTTTGAGATTAGTTTCATTATGTGTAGGCACACATGAGGGCAGGTGCCTGCAGAGGCTCTGGCCTGGGGCTAGAGTTACAGACTTCTGTTGTGGTTGATGGGAATTGAATTTGGATCTTCTAGCGGAGCAATGTGTGTTTTTAACCACTGAGCTATCTCTCCAGTCCAAGAGAGATCGCTTTTAAAAGAGTCAAATGGGAATTCTGGAGGTGGAAATACTTGAAACTTTAAAAATTCACTGAAGGACTCCCAGGGAGAGATTGGAGAATGCAAGTCAAGGAACTGAGAAAAGTGAAAAGGCTGCCTAGGTTATATGGTTGACATCTGGAATTCCAAGACTGGGAAGACTGAGATCGGCCTGGGTGGCCGCTGAACTGTTCACCTGGCTCTCCCTTATCTGCACCACCAGAGCAAGCTGTCTAACACTGCTCTGGCTAGGCCACCCAATTCGGCCAAGGGCAGGGAGCAGAGTCAGCTCTTCTGTTCTCATGCCCTCAGGACCGGGCTCTCCTGCACCAGCCCCTCCAGAGCCTGCTCTACTGCGCTGCTCAGTCAAGGTGCGAGATCCGCAATCCCAAGTGCAGCATCAGGCAAGGGGCTGGGCCAGTTCTGCTCTCACAACCTCAGGGCTGGCTCATCTGTGTCTTTGCCATCAGGACCAGCTCGACTGTGTTGCCTAGGCAAGGCACAGGGCTCGTTCTCCCTAATGCTACAGCTGGTGCAGCTCTCATGATTTTGGGGCCAGCTCTCCCAACTACCACAGATAGTGAGGGGGTGATAAGGGGAAGGCATTACCCGCCTGCCTCTCCAACCTCATAGCAGACGAGTAGCCAAGGCAGTTGTTGTTCTCTGCATGTGTCTTCAGGGCCACTCACCTGCACCCAGCCACTATGGCCAGCTCTACTGTGCTGCTCAGGGGAGGTACAGGGTCCACTGTCCAGGGTGCCGTGGCTTTCTCTCCTGCTCTCATGACCTCATGCAGTCAGCTCTCCAGACAGCCACATGTGGCAAGGGTTGAAAAGGGGAGATCGTCACTCACGGCAGAGTGGCAGGGCCAGCACTCTAGTGCTCTTGCCCTCAGGACCTGCTCACTGGCACCCCTACCACCAGGGCCAGGTCTGCTGTTCTGTCTAAGGGAAGGTGTAGGGCCAGCTCTCCCGTGAGAGGTAGAGCAGGCTCTCCAGAGCATCACAGCCAGTGAAGGGTGGGACCAGTTCTATTCAGCCCTGGACATACACTTAGTCCCTGGCAGTTGCCCAGACTAGGGACCTCCCAGGGATGCCACGGATATCAACACTGACCTCTGCTGCTGCATAGCCACAGACCCAGGCATGGCCTTCAGAGGCAGCACAGGCTGGGACTTCACCATAGCCTCATGTGGTGGGGCTGGCTATTCCTCTCCACCCTTTCGTCTCCAGTTCCATCTCACTTCATAGTGTTCAAACTTTTCCACTTCTCTTTCTCTCTCATCTGTCTGCTGCACACTTGTACAGCACAGTGGCTGTAGGTGGCCCACACAGCTGGCAGGCCTCTGGGTGATCTCCATTTGTGTGGTGTGGCAGGTGGCCAGCCTCTAGATTTTTACAGCCCACCTGTGGGACGTCCCCCTCTCATACCATGTTGCATGGTGGTAGGCAGGGCTCTGTGTGTCTACAGTCTGGTGATGGGGTGTGTGTGGTTGTGGTTGTCTTTCTCTGCTAGTACTGCTTGGCTAGTCTCTGTCTTCCTCCTCTGGGCTGCACTGCATGGTTGTAGGCCTGTGAAGGGCCTGCAGTTACATGTTCAACATGTCGGAAGATCCCTCAGGTATTCAGGACTGAAAAGGAGGAAATGGCAAGAGCAAGACTGAATTCTAAATAAGACTCTTTCCTCTAGATGGGCAGTGTTGTTTCAGTTGCACCTGTGGGAGAAGTCTTCTCTTAAATGCCTTCTTTCTAATGTCTTTTGTAAAATAGAATTGACAACCTCTGGTGACTCTTCTTTTACTAAAACAATATCATAAGAGCCCATGTATTTTTCTAAAAGCTCACCCACTCTGTCATTTAGATACCAAATTTTCAGAACGTTTTTAACATTCATCTATGCCACCTGCCATCCTTAGGTTCCCTTGGGGGTCCCCAGGCACAGTGATGTCGCTGTTGCCTTTCTGTTGGGCTGAAATAGTCTGTATTCTTCAAGGCTCTGTCGGGTGTGTTGAATATGTGAATTGGTTCTCCTTTGAATCCTATCAGCACTCCATTTTCACCAAATTCCATGAAATTGGATGCTGCTTTGACATCGGAGTGATAAACTCCAGCCTGAAAGGCATCTTCCTCAAGCACAGTGCTGATACCAGCCAGAAACAAGAACCCAGGGATACTGTGCTGTTGAAGAAACTCCCATATCCTTCCTTG
This sequence comes from Mus pahari, assembly GCF_900095145.1. Lineage (NCBI taxonomy): Eukaryota > Metazoa > Chordata > Mammalia > Rodentia > Muridae > Mus > Mus pahari. The sequence goes on from NC_034590.1 coordinate 109,398,261, forward strand.
AGCATAAGATCAGAGTCTGCCACAGTCTCTTTAAGTTTGGCATTTAGTATGTCCTTGTCCACAGGCAAACCATGAGATTTGGTAGACCACTCTACCAAGTAAGGGACCTTCTCTTCCACACTGAGAACAGGATCAGCTTCAGTAATGCAATATTGCTCCTTGAACTGCAGCAACTTTCTTCCACATGCATCTGTAACAACTTCACAGTTGTCAATGTGGTTATACATGTTGGGCATCTTTTCCCATTGTAGGAAACCCTACTTAGTGTCATATCAACATCTGTTATTATCTCAAGTTTGGCAGTTTCTCCTTTAGTGAGCCCACAGATAACTTCTTCTACTGTAGTAGGGTTCTTGATAAGAATAAGCTTTTCAGAAATTCTGGCATCATCTCGATGATCTTGGTCTTGAGGTCTGTCTTTCTCTTCAAAGTGAATATGTACTGGGTCAGGAGCACACCCACCACCGTACCTGCCTCCACTGTGCACATGGCATCACTTGGCTGGGCACTGTGTCTACAGTGCCATGACCTCTGGGTCCAAGGACAGGCAGGCCTGCGCCTGGCAAGCCCCAGAGGGTATGAGCCCGGGGGTGCAGCCACATGACTCATACTTTTGTTGTTGTTGTTTCTGTTGTTTTGTTTTGTTTCCCCAAAACAGGGTTTCTCTGTGTAGAGCCCTGGCTTTCCTGGAACTTACAGAAATGCACCTGCTTTGGCCTCCCAAGTGCTTGGATTAAAGGTGTGCACCACCGCCCATGTCTTTTTTGTTTTGTTTTATTTAATGAATGTGAGTCCTTTGCCTGCATGTATACCTGTGTACCATATGCATGTCTGGCGCCTGAAGAGGCCAGAAGAGGATGTTGGATCTCCTGGGACTGAGTTGTGGATGTTAGTGAGCCACCATGTAGGTACTAGGAATTAAACCTAGGGCCTCTGGAAGAGCGGCCAGTGCTCTCAACTACAGAGCTGCATTTCTAGCCCCCCCCCTTTAATTTTTATTTTATTTTCTTTTTCTTTCTTTTTTTTTTTTTTTGGTTTTCCAAGACAGGGTTTCTCTGTGTAGCCCTGTCTGTCCTGAAACTCACTTTGTAGACCAGGCTGGCCTCGAACTCAGAAATCTGCCTGCCTCTCCCTCCCAAGTGCTGGGATTAAAGGTGTGTGCCACCACTGCCCAGCCCCTTTTTAATTTTTAAAACATTATTATTTTATGTGTATAGGTTTATTGTCTGAATGTATCTTTATGTACCATGAGTATGCCTGGTGCTGGGGGAGGCCAGAAGAGGGTATTGTATCTCCTGGGATGGGAGTTAAATAAGAATTGAACAGAGGTCCTCTGGAAGGGTCCTGATCTATCGCTCTAGCCCCCCAAGTTCTGCTTTAAAGGGAAAAAAATTTAAACTATATGTAAATGTGTGTCTGCATTCAGGTATGTGCACATGGTGTAAGTACCTGTAGAAGTTAAAGGCATTGGATCCCCAGGAGCTGGAATTACAGACAGTCCTGAGATGTCTGATGTGGGTTCTGGGAACCAAACTCAGGTGCTCTGGATCAGCAGCAAATGCTTTTAACCATTGAGCCATCTCTCCAACCCCCAGGTCTTGCTATTTTAAAGCTGCCTTTCAAACACACACACACACACACACACACACACACACACACACACACACACACACACACTCTGAGATTTGAGGTCTCTGGTGATTTGAATAGGTATAACTCTCATAAATTCATGTGTTTGAATGCTTGGACCTTAGGGGGTGGCACTCTTAGGAGATGTGGCCTTGTTGGAGGAAGTATGTCACTGTAGGGGTAGGCTTTGTGGTTTCATAAGCTTAAGTTACGCCCAGCGTGACCCATAGTCACCTGCTGCCTTTGGATGAAGATGTAGAACTCTCAGTTCCTTCTCCAGCACCATGCCTGCCTGCAAGCCACCATGCTTCCTGCCATGATTATAATGAACTAAACCTCTGAAACGGCAAGCCAATCCCAATTAAATGATTTTTTAAAAATGAGTTGCTGTGGTCATGGTGTCTCTTCATAGCGATAAAACCCTAACGAAGACAAGGGCTATCCACTGCTGGGACTGGGAGGTGGAGCTATGAATGTTCATAACCCACTCTACCTTTCCTTCTTTCCCTCCATTCCCAATCACATATCAAATGTGTATCAATGCATGTATGCCCACGAGATTCTTTCGGTATAAGCTTGCATTTTTCCATAGTAGATGAAAAAGCTATTTGGATGCCAGTGTAGTGGCTGGGACCAGCAACGGGAGCTAGACTCCTCTGGGACAAGAAAGACATCATGCTCTCTGGCTTGGTTTGAACACAGGAATGGATGGCCAGATAGGAAGCTCATGTTCAACCAAAATTTGTCTTCAGTCTGCACAGAAGGGGCAGGTGACACACCACTCTATCATTACAGTATTTCTTGTGTCTCAAGCCTACAACATCCAGCAGGGAGCCATTACTGTCCCTCTCCTTGAAGTGGCCCAGGAGACCTAATGCTACCAGATGTTTTCTATAGCAGCAGGAAATAGGCCAATGCTTACTGAACCCTAAGCAGACCTAAGAGCCTACTTCGCTATGACACTTCCTGCAGACTTGGAACTTACCAACAAGCCCATGGGGACTTCATGAGGGAGGTGGTTTCATGGCTGCACAGCTCCTGATTGGTCCTTCTCTTCTACCAACAGAAGTCACACCACCAACAGTTGCTGTTGGTCTCTGTTTACTGCCTCCACGGTTTGTTGTCTCCAAGCTTAAGACCATTGCTCATCTTTTTTATGATGAACAATGCTGCAGCACCATTCCATTCCTGAAATCAGGTTTATTCTAGAAATTCACAATTGATTTAACAAAGGAAAACCTCATTCTTGTTTAGTTTCTGTTTGTTTTGAGATAGGGTTTCACTATGTACCCTTGACAGACCTAGAACTCTCTTCTAGACCAGCCTGGGCATGAACTCATAGAGATCTACCTGCCTGTGCCTCTAGAGCTCTGGGATTAAAAGCATATATGACCATGTTCAACAACATGTTTCTACTTATTGATTATTATGCATAAGATAAGCACAATATCCATTCACTCATAAAACCTCTTAGTAACCACCTCCAGAAAGGATCCCCAATAATCTGGAAAAGGTGGCTGAAAACTTACTGCCAATATCTCTTAGGTTGGAAGCATCTCCTTCAAAAGCCAAAAATGGGTCAGTGACACCTTGGTGTTCATACCTACGTCTCCAGCAGCCCAACAAGCTAGGAGATGGAGGTAGCTGCTGTGCAATTCTAGCCATCTGACCCAGAAAGTTGCAAATAAGGTAAGCGTGGGATAAAACCCAGAGTCACCTGCCAGAGCAGGTGTCCCTATCATTGTGCAAAACCACATATGTTCAGAATAGAGATGACGCCATGGCTCTTCTCATAAAGTTTCAAAGAGTACACCCCTGAATGTTTATAGGGAATGTTTGGCTGTGTGGTTTGGCTTTCTAAAAGCACACACGTTATAAATGTGAGGTTATCTCTTCTTCTCACTTGGCCATCTCTGGAACTTAGCTTCTCTCTATTATCAACCGTCTCTGTTTAATGCACAATTTTTTTCTTAATAACACAATTAAATACAATGTAGAATGCAATATAACAGCAAGATTTGAGTATATGTAAACAATACTTCCTTAAAGTGAAAATGGGATTATCAGAACCTAGAGCCACTGAATAACATCATTTCATGATATTTCAGGAAAACGGTGGCCCACTTAGTCAAAGGCTTCCCTAGAACACCATCAGACTGGGAGCTGGAGGGGACTGGGGTCACAAGGAAGCCAGCAGACAGTTGCTCTTCCCTAGCACCTGGCTTATGTTATTCAGCTGATGTATGCTCACCGTTCCTCAGATAAGGAAGAGATGGCATTGTCCTTAAATGCCTGCCCTATGGCCTTTGCCTATTGTGTATCATCTGTGCAGAAACACCCAGGAGGAGGTACTGTCCTCCAGATCTCCTACATCATCCAGGATCTTAGTTGGATCTGGAGTCCCTTCGACAGCACTGACCAGACTCCACCTTCTGAGTGGTCCATAGCACAGTACCCATGCCCTCAGGTCACTATGTTGGAAGTCTTAGTCCAGCTTCCAGACTCATACTCAGAAGGGACAAAGCTGATAGGGGCAGCCAGCTTCAGTTCTGTTTGGAAGCTAGTGGGCACACGAGCCCTGGTTACCTCCCTGGAGGTGATCATGGTCTTAAGGACCTCAAGGCTACTTTCCCAGAACTCAGGCAGTCCTCTGGCCACCCACACCCACACCCACCCAACTTATCCATTAGGTCTCCATAATGGGACAGATGAGACACTTACGCTTTATGGGTAAGTCACAGTCCACTCCTTTGTACTTAGGTTCTGTCAGAGGTCGCCTGTGGTCTATACCATTTCACCATTTGCCTATTTCTTGCCTTTCCTATTTCATGCTCAGAGAGGCATGGTCCACCCTGAATAGCTTTTAAACCACTTAGACTAGTGCCCTCCCTAATACAAGTTTCCCAATCCACCCTCAATGGTCCAGAGTTGGCAGCCAGGACTCTGGCATTCGGAAGACCATCTGTAAGATGCTAAATGGCAGAGGCCCAGAGATCTGGCACAATGAGCAAATCCTTTCACAACTGCCTCAAGCCCTCTACTGGCCTTTGAAGATCCCCCATCACAAAGATGCCATCTGAAATTGGGATTCCATCAGTGGGTATACACAGCCTCAGGTCCTAGCTGGGACCATTAGGGACCTAAGTTCTGCAATAAGGTTGGTAGGCAGCTCCCTCCATAAAAGTGTCAGCCTTGACAGGTGTGTCTCAGCCTTGTCCCAAAGGCAAACACTACTGACAGAGCACCTGTTGGTGTGATGTGAAGGTATGGATACATCCTACCTGCTAGACTACCAGACCCTTGCCCATCCTGGGGGGGAAGGACTCTAGGAACCAGTTGCATAATTGGACTGGCTCAGTGGAAGGATCTGAGGAGAATATCTCTGTCTGGGTATTTTGGGTCAGAAAGACAAACTAGCAACCTGACCATTCAGCTGAGCAGCCGTTTCTGAACAGATTTTGGTGGCCCATGCCATTGCATGCTCTTGGTCATCAGATAGAGGTCTGTCACGGAGATATAGATCCAGTATGAGGCTGTAGGGTGACACACCCCCTGCTTTCCTAAAATGTGCATTCGATTTTCATTTTCCCATGGTATCAGGATTGTCAGCGCACTGGCCATGGTTGTACATGCTTGTGGTTTGGCCAATGCCTTCAGGTACCCCAGAGTTGAGAGCAGAACCGAGGCAATGCTGAGGCAGCAACAGTTTGGCTGGGTGTGGGTGGCTCCTATCTGTAACCCCAGGACTCAGCTGACTGAGGTAGGAAAATTGCTTTGAGTCTGGAGCTAATCTGGACTACACAAATAGTTCCAGGTCAACCAGGACCTGCAAGAAGCAGACTTGGGTGGGATCTCAGGACCCGTGTACCAGGTCCTCTGCACTTCAGTATTTGCACACCAAGTGAGAGTCTTACCTCTTGAGAGTGGGTTAAAGTTTAAACAGCCTAGGCTGAGGGATTCTGTACAAGCACCTGAGAGAGACAGCTACTCTCCCTTGCAGCAATCCTTCACTCTCTGAATCTCAAAAAAATCACATAGCTGGGCATTGTGGTATGTCTTTAATCCCAGAACTTGGGAGGCAAAGGCAAGTGGACTTTTGTAAGTCTAAGGCTGTCCTTGGAGAGTAGCAAGTACTAGATCAGTTAGGACTACATAGTGAAGATTTGGTCTCAAAACAAAACCAAACCTATCTGGTTTCCATTTTTCCAAGAGACACAGGGCAGAAGAATGTCAATACATATCAATAGGCAATTCCATGCAATATTATCTTTTCGGTTTTATTTGGAGCTGATGGACCAGTGAAGGTCACAGGACAGCAGTTTTCCTGGAGCTGGCTTGGACTGCAGAGCATAGCCCAGTCTTTCCCCTCCTCCCAACCAGAACATTCTAACCCAGGGCCATCCATCACTGTGAGATTCCAGGTTCTCATGAACACACAACCAGCAGACCTCTGCAGGCAGGTTCTTCCTCCCCTGGTCGAAGACTGGCAGAAGGGGCTTGCCAATGGTACTGGGCTGTGACTCCAGGGGACCTTTGGGAGCCCTCAACACACTCCAGCTAAAGTCTCCAGATTGCAGCAAAAGCTTCCTGTGGAAACAGCCATGGGGTTTATCAGTGCCCATTGTCAGGTACCCAAAGGGCCTCAATCTTGCATAGTAGGACTGAGAATCCATCAGGGGCAATGGGACAGAACAGCTCAGATGGTCTGTTTTCTTTCCTCAGATACAGGTAGAATAAAGGTACAAGTCCAGAATCCTAAACAAGTCCACCATTTTTCTAAGGAGCATCAGAATTACAGGGGCAGCTGGCACTCAGAGTAACTCTTTTGGGACCTTTGCAGGCCTCGCCTCCTACTGCACCCACAACAGGAGGCCTGAGGTGCTCAACCCTCACTTTCTTCTCTTCATTGATTGGACACCTGCTGGCAAGAGGCTAGAGTTTGGTCCCCGCTCCCTCCCCCATTCCAGCCCTCTGGTCTCCCTCAAGCAGGCTCTTTTCGAAGCTCAAAAGGTGCTGTCTGGCAGCAGCACCCTTACTTTGGGGCGTGGCGCCAACAATCACCGCCCTTACTCCCATGTCCATCCAGCATTTGCCTCTAGCTCCTTAAAAAAAATAAAAATGGGGTAAAATCTAAAACGTGTATAAGTTTCCGTTTGATCACAACATACATTTAGTTGGAGAGACAATAATTTCTAAGTGTCTTTCTAGCCGTCCTATTATCTCATTTTTTATTTTAACTTCTTCTTATGGGATTTGTTTTCTTATGCCAGCTCAATCGAGCTTCTCTGAAGTCCTCGGTGTAGGGGCAGAGTGAACACAGGGAACACACCCTCCCCAGAAGTACTTTGTCGACTGCTTTGTAAGAAATAGGAAGAACTGCTTTTGTCCGTTTCAAGGACTGTATGAAGTTGTGTTTTCTTTCAGAAAAACAGATGGGTGTGGACAGGGTTTTAGAAAGGTTTAAAATATTTGTAAGATGTCTATAAATAGGCTCCAGTCATCAAGTATAACATCGTATAAACAGGAGGGGGGAGAAGCAAAAAAACTAAGAAAGATCAAAAGTTACCAGGAGCATCAGCGGCGGGCGGAACTGTGCGCAGCCCTGAGCCTAACCAAGAGGTTAGGAATCGATTCCAAGATCTAAGACAAGTAGTACATGCCATAGGCCGCGACAGGCCCGGCGAGAATCCCAGGAACCGCGTTACCGCCGAAAGTGGCCGCGGAGCCGTGCAGCTGGGTGCCCAGCGGGAAGGGCAGGGCAAACGCCGCCGGCAGAAGTGGCTTGGCTGCCAGCTTCAGCTTCTCCAGCTCAGCTTCCTGCAGCCGCTTGGCCTTGGCTCGGCGGTTCTGAAACCAGATCTTGACCTGAGTCTCAGTGAGGCTCAAACTGCTGGAGAACTCGGCGCGCTCCGCAATGGATAAGTATTGCTTCTGGTGAAACTTGCGCTCAAGCGCCAGCAGCTGCGCGGTGGTGAAGGGCGTCCGTGGTTTGCGATTGGTTTTGTGTTTGCGGAGGGTGCAGGGTGGAGGGCTGGGGGCACCTGAAAGGAAAGAGAAGCGCAGGGCAAGCGCTCAAACTCTGGCTGCACATCCCTATTTCGACCGACATTCTTCTACCCTTACAAAGGAAGGTTGGTGCTCGGTGGCTCCGTGAGTGCTCCGTTCAGAGTAAGGCGGTCCCTAAAGCCACGTGGATAAGCAAACCAAGGAGGCAGGGGAGTGGAGGGGGTGCCCTAGACTTAGGTCTGCTCTCCCAACCCATGATCTTACACCCCAACTAAACTGGGGACTAGCTATTTGGAAAAAGAGCTAAGTTGGGGCTGGAGGCGGTCCAATAACCGAAGATAAGTAGCGGTCAGGTCTCCAAACACACCAGTTAGCTGTCGGGGGCATACGCAAAGTGGGCAAGGGGCGTAGGAGCGTGAGCGACCCGGAGCGGAAAAGCATTAAGAGTATTTGTTGTGGGTGGCGGACCTCGCCCAAGAAGAGACCTGGACCTGGCGGTTGGACTGTGCACAATGTTGGGCGCCCACCACCAGTTATCCATGCTTTTGGACTGATCCGGTTAGTGGGTAGTAATTAAGTTCGGAGCAACAGTGCACATTACCCCCCCCCCCCNCNTTGGACTTTCGAGCCTTGACAGCGCGGTTGCTTTTCAGGGCCTGGGACCGGGAGACTGAGCACTTACGTGGGGGGCACGAGTGCGCGACCGAAGGGGACCAGGTTCCAGGCTTCGAGGCGCCGGGCGGCCTCTCCACCCCCAGCTCCCCAGACTCGGAGCCCGGTACACGCTCAGCCTCCAGCAGTGACTCGACGCTGAAGGGGAGTGGTCCGTGCTCTGTGTGGCCCCCGCCGCGAGCTTCGAGCCCCGCCGCGTTCATGTCGAATGTCGCCCAGGCCATGCATGGGATGGCGTGTGCGGGGCTAGCCGCCCGGCTGGGACGCTTGAAACCCAGCGGCGGTTTATTTTGCCAGGACCCTGGGCTCCGTGGTTCTCGGGCCCCTCCGCACCCTATAAAAAGGTGGTACCGCTTTCATGCGCCGCTACCCAATGGTTGTTTCAGCCGATGTGCGGGTCTCAGTGCGGGTTGGATTCAGTGTTTCAGGGGCGGGACCGACAGAGAGGGGCGGGGCTTCTGCCTGGGAACTGAGTGCCCCGAGACCTAGGGTAGTATTGTCGTGCCCACGTCAGGCTTTCGGGACTTACTGCCGTCTGTAGGAACGCTTATGGAGCTCCTCCAGCGGGAAAGGCTGAGAGGGCTGTCAGTCTTGGGTAAAGAGATGGATGGCCTCAGCCTTCTGGAGTGGAGGAATGGACTGCGCGCGAGCGCTCGTGGTGGAGCTACGTCCAGGCATCAGTTCTTGATCTTGCTGGCACGGTGAGCCTCAGCGCTTAGGCAGAGCGCAGCTATGGGCTCGTGCCTACTACAGTGCTGTTTAATGAGGCTGATCCGCTGTTCTTGATGCGTTCCTGGCTCACACGTGTTTTAGTCTGCACTTTGGGGTTCGAATGGGACCAACAAGTCTCCTCTACTGATCGCTTAAGGTGGAATTGTGGCGTCTTTAGTTTCGCTTTGGTCTCTTTGGGCTCTTGGAGCCTCCAAACATTTTCTGGGCCACTAGCAACTTCGAGGGCTGAACTTGGGTCCCAGCTTGGGCCAGGAACGGGCTAGAAAGACGCGTCGTGGGTCTCAAGCGCAGAGGCCAAGGGAAGATGGTGGAGACAGACCTCTTAGAGGAAGTTAGCATACTAGCCCATGATGCAGGCACCTCAGGCTGCTCACACAACTGGATGCTGGGCACATTGTCTTCTGGAGCCCGGTATTTGCCCGGCAGCCAAATCGCTGATGCAAATTCCTGAAAGGCCTCCGGAGAGTATCTCTGAAGATGCAGTCTTTCCCTAACCAGGCAAGCAGGAACCTCTTGAAGGCACTAAAAACCAACCAACCAACCAACCAACCAAACAAACAAACAAAAAAACCGCCAGCTAAGGATTCAAAGGAAGGGTGGATCTGAGGCCAGATAGAGTCCCTAGCTCCTGGTAATACTTTCCCCCAAATCTCACGGTTCTTTTGGTTTTAAAACAAAGCAACAACAACAAAAAACAAAACAAAACAAAAGACACACACACACACACCCATCACCAAACAAACAAACAAACAAACAAAAACGTTCTTCTATGTTGCAAAGCGAACTGTTGCCATAGCGCCATAAGAAGAAACCAAGGCTTTGATTTTAGAATACATTGGGAGATTGATTTAGGAAATAAAGTCTGATTAATATCCTAGAGCACAAAATCAGCAACCTACATCTCTCTATAAATTTGTTTTAGACAGTCAAAAGTACTTCAATGGAGTACAGCTTTGGGGCTCAGTCTAATTGTTGAGCTCAGTCAGAGAAATTAATTAAAGTTTTTCTTCGTGTAAATTTTGTTGTTTTTTAAAAAAGATTTATTTATTATATTGTAAGTACACTGTAGCTGTCTTCAGACACCCCAGAAGAGGGCATCAGATCTCATTGCGGATGGTTATGAGCCACCATGTGGTTGCTGGGATTTGAACTCACAACCTTCAGAAGAGCAGTTGGCACTCTTAACTGCTGAGCCATCTCTCCAGCCCCTTCTTGTAAATTTTGAAGCTGCTCAAAGGGGCTAGCAGAAGATTCCTGGCTGGCTAGGCCTAGCGTCTGTTTAATTCTTTCTATATCCCCAGACTGACGACTGCTGCTGTCTTGGAAGGCAGCTATACTCACCATTATGCTACCAACACTTGCCTGCTGCTCTTTAATGTAACAAAGATGTTCTGAATTGATTGATGATAATTGCATCATCAAAACACTGGCAGGAATGCACAAAGAAGATAAACAAACAAAAGGAATAAAGGACAACTTGCCTGTGCCTGAGCTATGTCCCCCAAAGTGGCCTCTGACGGGAGGAAGCAAGAGTCTGTACTTAGGTCTGGCCCAGGGAAAGGGACAGGGTTGTGGGCCAGGAGCAGGTCCAATGGGCAGGGACCTTCCTGCCAAGCAGTGTAAAGTCTGATCTTAAATTCTCACCCTCCCCCACTTCCTAGAGGAATGCTGATGTCAGCTCTGAGCAGCTCTGCCCAGTGCAAGCCAGGTTGGCTCCTGACTGGTAAAAGCACCACCCTGGAGGCAAGGGAGGCAGGCGAGAGGCAGAAAGAGACTCAGAACGGAAGCAGGAAGGAGGGAAGACGAAGAGGGATCTCTTCCATGGACATGGAGACCTAGACCTCAGCACAACACAGACTAGGGACATCTGCAGTTCTCTCTCTCCCATCCCATGCACAAGTGACCTGACTAGAAAAGAGCTTGGGCTACAGGGTAGGAGTGGTGGGATGTGAAGGAATCTTTTCTGCCAGCATAGTAGATGTTGGATGTTGGATTTCCGTTCATGTGGAAATTCCATTTTCACAGGGAGGCATCATTGTCACTGGCCAGTGAAAGGGATGGAGATGCCTGCAGGCACCTCACTTCCCAGAAAGTATGTTTTATATGCACACATAAGCACTTATAATAAATAGGGTGCCTGAGCACAGCCATACCCCAGCTGTGCCCAGGAGTGTTGGCAAGCCCTCTAGGCTCCCGTCTCCTCTCCTTGGTAAACACCCATCATTTCAGGGGAGTAATTTCCTTCCTGTGTTGAGGTTCCTCTGGATGCTGACTTTGGAGAGAAAGAAAGACCCATCCAGATTAGCATGTATCAGAAGGGCTTTCTATTGAGGTGAGATTTCTGAGGAAGAGCTTGCGGTAGGGGTTGTACAGCCACCTTTAGCACTTGACAGGATTACAGAGTTATTCCTTTCCTCATGCCCTAGACAGAAATAACAGCTTGATGCTGTGATTCAGCATACACACTAGGTCCACATCAGATGATCCAATCTGTATGATGGAAATGACACCACACCACTGAAGACTCAGCCCTCTTCGGACATCAGTGACTTGTGTCCAGTCCTTGATGGGATCAACCCTGCGTGTTTTTTTTTTTTCTTCCTGCTACCTTGCAGCCAGTAATATGTAGTCATCAGTTTGTGGACAATAGGGCCATTTCTGGGCAGTCCTTGTCCAGGCAGCTGACTCTCATGCCTCATTACAGGGTGGAGTCATTTGTTTCAACTTCTTCCAAAAGCCTTGGTTACCAGACCCTGCAAATCTCTAAGGAAAAGTCAAGTGGGAAGCCAGCAGTCTATGCCTAATAAGTCATTGCTGTTGGTGTGGCCCTGGGCAGTACCAACATAGCAAAGGCCAAGAAGTCCCTAAGGGCATACTTGTTGGAGTTGGAGATTTCTTTCACAGTTTGTCAAATTTCGCTCTTAACATGAAGGGGTATTTTACCCAGACCTCTGGAAAGGCAGAGATCAGTTCAGAGGAGCTCTGGCAGCTAGCAGGGGTGGTTAGAAACTCTTTGGGAAACGAGGCACATTGGTAGGATCCAAAATGCACAGATGAGCTGTAGAACAATAATGAACTCGGGTTTGCAAGATCATCACATGAAAATGGATTCCTAAGAAATAAGTGTTGGAGAGTGAAGAATTTATTGAAGATGTCAACAACCTGGGTCAGAGCAGACAGATGACTTGAGTCACCGCTTCAGATCTTGGAATAGTGAAGATATTTATGAATCAGGAACAACAAAGATCAGTCAACCTTTCCCCAGACCCCAAGCCTACTGGTCTGGTGTTAACTGAAAGAAGCAAATTCCTTGTATGACATTCTCTGGAAGTCAGAATGGCCCAGCTTTGAGTCGATTCTGTAGTTAGGACTTGGTTTCCATGATCAGATCAGAAAACAAATAAATCACAGGACTGGAGACAGCTCTTGGGAGTGAGAAAGAGAAACAGAAGCAAAGCAGGAAGGAGCCACTGGTGACCACAGCTCCCTCCCTGGGCCAAAGGAGGGCCATGAAGGAGCGAGGCGCAGCATGAAGACAGAGGTACTGGAGCCTCTGTCCATTCTAGTCACTATGCTGTGGCAAAGATCGATAGCAGCCATGGGTCTTCAGGGTAGGGCCTGTTTGATGCGTCCTGAAGGGTAAGGAGGAGACCTGGAGATGCATTTTCAGTTTTGGGTCAGTTTTGTTCAAATTTTATAAAGCGATAAAGATTTTATAAAGTCTTGCTTCTGCATACTTGCAATTTTTGGTTTTGTTTTGTTTTGACACACAATCTCTTTACATATCTCCGACCGTTCTGAAACTCACTATATAGACCAGACTGGCCTGAGACTCAGAGATTTCCCTGCTTCTGCCTCCTGAGCGCTGGAATTAAAGGCATTGGTCACATCACCTGGCACTTGGGATTGTTTGTTGTTGTTGTTCAGTGTTATACAGTGAGTGAATTACATTTCTGAGTACTGGACATTTTGGTATATCTGTAAGTGGTTGTTTTAATTCAACACACATCATTAAAGCCTGTGTTCTTTTAGAGGTCAGAAATCCATTGTTGTCCTGACTCTACATAGAGAGTAGCAGCTCGGAGAAGTTACACATTCTAAATAAAAGTTGAAGTAGCACACCTCAAGCATTAACTCAGAGGATATTTTGAAATCAATAGTTCTGGAAGTTCTAGAAAGTATCTGTCTTAGTCAGGGTTTCTATTCCTGCACAAACATCATGACCAAGAAGCAAGTTGGGGAGGAAAGGGTTTATTCGGCTTACTTTTCCATACTGCTGTTGATCACCAAAGGATGCAGGACTGGAACTCAAGCAGGTCAGAAAGCAGGAGCTGATACAGAGGCCATGGAGGGATGTTCTTTAC
>NC_034590.1:109412868-109441785 GCF_900095145.1 Mus pahari
GAGTTTGAGGCCAGCCTGGTCTACAGAGTGAGTTCCAGGACAGCCAGGGCTATACAGAGAAACCTTGTCTCGAAAAACCAAAAAAAAAAAAAAAAGACAAGACAAGACGAAACCAGGAAAACCAACAAAGCACAAAAGCCAAAACTCAAAACAAATTTAAAGAAAATCAGTAAGAGAAAAAAATGCCGAAACCAAACAAAAACAGCACAAAAACACACGTGTTGGCCAACTACTCTTGGGCATGAGGCCTGCCCTTGGGTGTGGTAGATATATCCAGTTATACTCCATTGGAGAATTCCTATTCCCGAAAGGTATGAATTGCAAATAGCTCCTTGGTTAGGCATGCTACTGTAAGTCTACTTTCCCTTTCCAGTGCCGGGAATTTTGTCTGGTTTGAACCCGTGCCAGACTTGTGCATGCTGTCAGAGCTTCTGTGAGCACACACATCAGTCTGGTTGTGTCTGGAAGACACTGTTTCCTTGGAGGCATCCAATACTTCTGGCTCTTACATCTTCTTGTCACCTCTTCTGCATATATCCCTGAGCCTTGAAGAGAGGGATTTGATAAAGGGATTCTATTTAAGGCCTAGTGTTCCAAAAATCCCTCTCTGCACAGTGTCTAATTGTGGATCTCTTTGTTAATTAGCACCTACTGAAAGAGGCAGCTTCTCCAATGAGGGCTGAATGATGTTCTTTTCTATGAGTTTAGCAATATGTCATTAGGAGGCATTTTGTTGTTATGTTCCGTTAGCAGAATAATAATAGTAGGTCTCCCCCTAGGTGTATGTCCTATCCAGTTCTAGGTTCTTGGTCATATTAGCAATGTCATACGTGAGTTTTATTTTATGGAATAGGCCTTAAATCCAATCAAAATGTGTTTGATTATTCCCATAACAATTGTGCCACTATTGCACATTTGGTTTTGGGAGACAAGTTCTCTCTATGTAGGCCATGATGACCTTAAATTCATAGTGCTAAGCTTACCTTTGCCTTGTGAGTTCTTAGATTAAAGGCATAAACTACCACGCCCAGTTCCTCATTTACTCTTTTAAGAACTTAATTTACTATTATTGTGTGTATGATTGGGAATTAGCACTTGCCAGGGCATAGAGATGGAAGTCAGAGGAGGATGTTGTAGAGTCAGTTCTTTCCTCCCATCTCTGTATGTGGTCCAGGTGACAACCTTGGGTTGTCAGTGCCTTACCCTCTGAGCCTTCTTGCCGCACTACCCCGCCCCGCCCCCATTAATTTCCTTTTAAATTTTTTTCAGTTTATTTTATAAAAAATTTAAGGCTTTTGCTTTTTTTGTGGTTTGAACACACTCTATAGGGGAAGTAGATATACATAGGAATTTTACAGTTGGCAGCATGGGCCTCCACACTGTATTCTCAGGTCTGGTCTGCAATCTTTCTGTTTGTAACAGAAATCTCTCTGTGTAGCCTTGGCTGGTGTCTTTGTCGCTGTTTTGTTGCTGTAAAGAGACTCCATGGTCAAGGGAACTCATTGGGTTGAGCATAGAGGAAAGCACTGAGTTGAGCTGGTTTACAATTTCAGGGGCTTAGTCCATTATCATTATGGCAGGGAGCATGGCAGCAGGCAGGCATGGTGCTGGAGAAATAGCTAAGAGCTACATCCTGAATTGTAGGCAAAGAGAGAATGAGAGAGAGGAAGCGGGGGAGAGGGAGAGAGAAAGAGAAAAAGAGAGAGGAGAGGGAAAAAGGAAAGAGAGAGAGAGAGAGAGAGAGAGAGAGAGAGAGAGAGAGAGAGAGAGAGAGAGACTGGGCCTGGCTTAGACTTTTGAAACCTCAAAGTCCACCCACAGTGATACATTTCCTCCAATAAGGCCATACCTCCTGATTAGTACCACTTCCTAGTGACTAAGTATTCAAATATATAAGCCTATTGGGGGGCAGTATTTTTATTCATAGTTGGCCTGGAACTTGCTATGTAGACTAGGCTGGCCCCCACTTCTATGTGTGCAACAATCAAATGCATGTGCTACCTCAGCCAGCTCTGTATTCTTAAGTTCTGTTCTGGGGCAGTCACATCATTTGGAAGCAAATTGGCCCTTTCAGATTTTCCTTTTAAGATTTCTCATACAGAGCTGCAATGGTGCTTGACCAGAGCCAGTTGTCCTCCAGCTGAGGCCAGGCCCTCTGTATGTCCTGCCCACAGCCCTTAGATCCCAGCTAGATTTGGGAAGCATCGTGGGAAGACCTGTTTCCTACAGTCTAGCTCAGCTTACTGTCACTAGGACAAATACCCTAGCTAGGGCTTCCAAAGTCTCAAACCATAGCCACTTGTCCCTGTTGTTTCTGGGCCTGACAGAACATTGTGGTGGGGCAAAGCTGCTCACTTTGTGAGTGAAATGGGCGAGGGGTGAAGTGGTCAGAGCTAAGACACCTCCTTCCAGGACACACCTCCACCTCGACCCATTCCCTACATTGAGTGTACAACCTCCCATAATGCCACAGGTTTGGTAAATGGGCCTTTAGTGTGATGGAGGTTTTAGGGTCAAAACCTAGGCTCTGGAAGCCCCAACAAACTAGACTTGACCACTCATCTCCAGTATGCAGAGACAATAGTGAGAAGCAAAGAAAGGGGATTCATTCAGGTGGCCGCATTCCTCATGTCATATTAACAGTAATGATTGTTGGGGAGAGGAAAGTCTTCAAGGGTCAGAGCTGCCTGCAAGTTGTGCAGGGAGCTCCAAAATATGCAGCGTTTGTGAATTCTCACCTATATTGGGTAGACTTTTCAGCTATACAGCTTCCTTTGAGTCATCCACACTCTTGGTAGTAACCCCTTCCATGTGTAAATAACTCTAGATTGGAATAGTTCCTTTGGTCTGTCTGTCTGTCATTCCCCCACCCCCACCCCCATACCCCTTTTGGTGTGAATAGA
Source organism: Mus pahari (assembly GCF_900095145.1). Classification (NCBI taxonomy): domain Eukaryota; kingdom Metazoa; phylum Chordata; class Mammalia; order Rodentia; family Muridae; genus Mus; species Mus pahari. Next base: position 109,415,772 of record NC_034590.1, read on the forward strand.
CATTTGTTCCCATCTCCCTGGTGCTGGAGTGGAAGTGGATTACACAATGCCAGCTCAGCAGGTGTGACAAGTCCCCAAAGACTTTAAGGATGGGAGAGCTGATCTCCCCAGATATCTAGTCCCTGGAACCATCTAATGGTTACAGGTCGGGCAATCTTTCTTGTGCCCTGTGACTCTAACTTCTGTGTAGCCAGGCCTGTGAGTTCATCTGGGCTCTCGGGCTCCAGCTTCTACTTCAGGTATCTTCAGATTTTTTAACCTTTGCTGGACCAGTTCCTGCATACAGATGATGCAAATGATCAGGATTATTCTTGGGTCTGTAAGCCCAAAGAGAAGAAGTTTTTTGAGGCGTTGCAAAACAAATACATCGTGATCAGGGTTTGGAAAATGGAAACAAGGACATATCTGTGGTCATAATAGATGACAGCAGTCCCACCCCTAACCTCTGATGAGTAGGAGGCCTTGGGGCTAGGGCTAGGGTAACAGGGTAGGACATCCTTAGAGATTGGTCCCAAGAGGAGATCCCTTGCCTGGAGAGAAGCAGTGTTGCCTTTCCCAGTGATGGGGAAGAGGAGCATTCATCCCTTACTGTGATGGACAGTACAGCTCCTCCCATTCCTGGACCCCCAAAGTTCCCATAACCAATAGCCCCAAGGTTGGTTTTAACTCTACCTTTCTCCTGACTCCTTGAATCTCAAGAGCAGAGCCATGGGGACTACAAAGGACTATCTCAAACCCTCCACCAGTGCCCGGACACAGTACTGAGCGGCCAGGTGTGCTGGGCATCAAAACCTGGAGTCAGATGGGCGTGAGTGCTCCCAGGATGCAGGCAGGGGAGGTGGCACTGTTCACTGGAAATTTCTGTAGCATTCTGGAAGAGGTTGGTTAGTCCCGTGGGTTAAGGGTAAGGGTGCTTGAGGTCAGAAGTGGGAGATATTGAAGACTGCTGATTTTCTAGGTGCTGTAGGTCCTTCCCTTTCCTTGCCAACATATGGGTGAGGAGTGCCCTTAGGTCAGCTCAGAACAGGGTGAGGAGGGGTCAGAGGATGCCCTTTCGATTCAGCCTTCTCACTGTCAAGGGAGCTCCCCAGCAACTCCAGTCCTTAGGAGTCTCTTCCCCAGCCCCTCCTGGCCCTACTACGGAGCGGTAAGGGGGGTGGACATTGCTTGTCCCTCCCACAGGCAGCTCCATCAGCAGCACGCCCTAAGATTCTCGGCTCCCTTTCCAGCCCCGTCGAGAGAATCCCTGTGGCCGCCGCACCCTGCCACCTCGCTGGCGTCTGTAACGGAGTTTTTCGTCGCGTTGAGGTGAGGGCCGCGCCCCCAGCGGCGTCCAGATGTTGTGAGCCTCGGGCTCCTTTAATCACTGCCGGGCGGCTGCGGGCGCTTTGTTCCGGGTTCGGCAGGATTCTCCCAGGCGGCCCCGCCGCGCAGGGCACTGTTCAAAGGGCCTGGATAAACAGGCGGTACACTGCGCGGACAAAGCAGGGCCGTCTCCGGCGGGGCGGGACCTGGGGAATCCGCGCCGCCGGCCGCCAGGCGCTTTGTGCGCCGCTTAATGAGCTGGAAAATACAATTGGCTTCCCCGGCTGTGAAAATCGTTTCAAGGACCGCGGCGTCACTTGGCTGCTGGGAGACCCCGGAATTGATCTCCTTTGTCCCCAGGGCCCCAGCATATCCTTGCTGGGACCCTGGATTCCAAGCTTGAAACTCAAACTAGACAGCGGTGCAGTTCTCCGGTCTGCCCCATTCGATGTGGCCTTACTTTAGCTCCTGGGTGTGTAGACACCCAGAGGTGGCTTTTGCTTGGTCAACCTTGACCAAAAGCCCCGGAGGATACTGGCTACTCTAACTCTACTTGCACAAATACAAGCACCCTTCAGCTTTCAGACCCAGAAGCGGGTGGCTTTGCCGTACAGTAAGTGTTTCCAAACCAGGGCCAGCTTATTCGGTAGGTTAACAGATTGCTGAGCGAGGGGAAAAGTGTCCAACGTTTTTGTGTCATTTTCCTCACATTTTCTTAAGGTTGACCCATCGGGCTGCAGATGCTAATAAAGAGGCCAGAACAGTCAGCACCAAGCCCCAAACGATCATTGAGGACGTGAACACAGGGCCTTCACTCTGGCCATTTTCATTCTCTGCAGAGCAGACTTCCTTTCCTTCTCCACCCTGAGGAAAGAGCACGTTTTTCCCTATCAGCCACCTCAAGTGGATATTATATGCCAAGAAGCAAAACCTGAAATTGGGGCTGTCTGGGAGCTCTGCACAGAAGGCCTGTCCACCTAAGTTTAGGCTTTGAGCAAGACAGGCAGGAAACAAGCCCCCTCCCTGGGGCAGGGGCAGGGCCAGGCCAGCCTATGTTTGTAATTGGAGTTGGAAGAAGTGCCTACTTTGGACCCCTGCTACCCTGGGCCTTGGTCACAAGGCAAGCCCAGACCCAGCACCAGCTGAAGTCCAATTCAAATGTCAGTTATGGCAGGATTTAAGGAGGAGGGTGAACATCATGAGGAATAGCACCTGTGGAGGTACTGGGCTAAGTGATGGAGAGGAACATGTCTTGGTTTGTTTGTCATTCTGAGAGAGTCATGGTATATAGCTCTGGCTGGTCTGATAATTGCTTTACAGCCCACTCTGGCCTTGACCTTGAGGTTTTCCTCCTGCCTCAGTCTCCTAAGTGCGCTAAGGATGCACTGCCAGGCATACCAGGAATGTATTTTATAAGTAGAAAGCTTACAAAGAAGGCTGAATTCGATCCTTGCTGATGATCCTAGCACTTGGGAGGATCATGAGTTGTAGGCCAGCTTAAGCTGCACGGTGGGAGACCCTCCGTGGAAAGGGATTAACAAAAGAACACAAGCAGCTTCGTCTGTTGTGGCCATCGAGGCCCTGCCCACCTCTCCCTTTCTTGGACCTGGGCAGGGATTTAGTGTGTAGAAAAGTAAGAGCTGCTGGGTTACCACAGTCAGTTCCTCAGCCAACACAGAGAGGCCTCAGTCCTTCAGTCAATACAGAGAGGCCTCAGCCCACTGGGGAGGTGTAATCCGGCTTAATCCTGTCAGCAGCCCATCCCCATCTCTGCAGGCACTATGAGGCCACACACGGTGGATTTAGCTGATCAGAACCAGACTTCTGATCCCTTCGGGACACTAGGCTCCATGAGACCCTGGGGCTCCAGCACACAGGTTTGATACAGAGTGTCTACTGATGAGTGGATGTGGGGCCTTGCCTACTTTATCTGAAGTAAAGTTGAATACAAAAGGCAACACTATGTTGGCTTGGCTGAGGCTGAGTCCAAATAACAAAGCTGCAGTTTCTCTAGCTATCCTTAGTCAATCAGCATCAACAGAATGACCAGACTGAATCTTGAAGACAAGGACATCACTGGGCATGGTGACATACTCCTTTAGTCCCAGCACTTGCAGAGCGAGTTCCAGGACAGATAGGGCTACACAGAGAAACCCTCTCTCTGTCAGGAGGAGGAGGAAGAGGAGGAGTAGGAGGAAGAAAAGGAAGAGGAGTAGGGGGAGGAAGAAGAGGAAGAGGAAGGAGAGGAGGAAACATGGTGACTAAGGTCATAGCTTTTACTTCTAGGAATGGCCAACTTAAAAGCATTCGGATGAGAGCTAAATGAAAGGTCACCCCGTTGATGCCTGTACTGTCTTGGCCAGTCCAGGCTAAAGGGAAAGGGGATTGTGTGGCCAAGTATGGCCCATCTACTCTGTACAGAGGCATCGGGGCAAGTTCCCTTACTTCAAGAACAGTACAAAATGAGGGCAGTTTCACAAGGAAGAAACAGCAGGGTGAAGACCTCCCTCAAAAGTTGTTTGACAACAATAATAAAAGCAGGCAAGATGTTTGGTGTGGTCAAGGATTGCCTGAGGCGGAGAGATTCTAACGGACTGACATGTTAAGAGTGCCCAGGGATAGATAAAGCCAGTGATCGGAGAGCAATGGACGGTGAGAAAGGAAGGGTTTGTCCTGAAGTGGATGATGGAGGCATGAAACTGTGGACGGCTATGGCAGACGCCTAGTGGAGTTGGGTTATAGTACTTTATGGCCCCCGGTCTGGCCCAAAAGACTACCCCAAATCTTTGCAACTGAAAACACTGGTCCTTTAAATCTGGCCTGCTCAGCAAGATGGATCAGGGTCTTCCAGGTTGGTTCTACCAGGGTATGTGAGGCCCGGGGGTGAAGGGGAGGGAGCGCCTAGGATACAGGACGCCTGCAGCAGAGCCCTCCGGGCTCGCGAGTGCCTGGCTCTTTGTCATGCACATGAGGGCTCCGCGGCTGAGAAAGGGTCCCCTTCACTGCTGAGACACACGGAGGGCACTTTTCTTCCCTAGTCTTCGGCTTGGCACATGCCTGCTGCTTCCAAGTGGCCTCTCATTCAAAGGGCCCGGCCCCCATTCTTTGTCCCCCTAGGTGCCCGGCCCGCGGCCCCTGGCAGCTGCTGCGCGTTCAGAGGCTCTATAGAGCGGGCTCTGCAGGTGAGCTGCCGGTCAAAGGAGCTTTCAGGCGTCACCAGGGAGCGGACTTCGAGCGTGTCACCACTTGCGGCGCTGGCACAATGGCAGCGCCACTCAATGGCCACCGCCCCGCCCCTCACGCGCGTGCTTGAGGGCCGAGCAGCAGAACGAGAGGAACGCGCCAGCCGGCCCAGTCTCTCCGCCTCTCCTACTTATTCCCCCACCCCATCTCCCTTCCCTTCTCCTCCCCTTTACCCCTTCATTTCCCTTGATGGCCTCCCATTCATCCTCCCTCCTCCGCCTCTTCTCTTTTCTCCCTCCCTCCTCTACCCCCTAATTGCCCCTTGGAGGCGGCACCCTCCGGGCCCCGCCCCGCTCAGCCCCACAGTTGTTTCACCTCCTTTTCTCCCAATCCTTTAAACTTGGTTGAGTTCAACCGAATTGAGTTCAGCTGGGTTAGTAGCTGTGCCGGGCCAACGGCTAGAGGGGCGGGGCCCCCTCAAGGCTAGGGAAAGACTCCAGGCACAATTCTCTAGCCCAGCAGTGACCCGAGAACGTGCTGCCCTCCTCTTTTGGCGGCCTTTAGGATGTAACGTTTGTTGTACTAACGAGAAGAGCAAGGTCCTAAGGGCATCTAAGGCGTTGGGGGTTGTGTTGGGAGTCCTTAAGGGCAGGAACCCATAGGTCCGGCCCTAAGAGTGGAGAGGGTGGCTCCAGAAGGGACCCTTGGGGTCAGAGACTCTTCTCCAGCGGGTCCTGGGGCATCCTCTGCTCCATCTGAATTCCTCTCAAGAGGGCAGAAACGAATTGATGTACAGTACACAAATCCCAGGAGGTCCTAGGTATGGAAAGGTGTGGCAGGTAGACAGTGTTTAACAAACATTTGTCAAAGTTGCTGTGGACAGTGAAGACTCAGTGCATGCTAGCCTGGGCTACTTGCTGCCTGTTCAGGCTTTTAGGAAAACAATGGACAGAGAGGGCCAGAAAGGCACAACACTGATCATTACCAGTGTCCGGATGACTACGGACCTGGGGCTAGGTGGGGACCGTGCAGACATGGGATGTCTGTCCCACGTAGGCAGCCAGTCCTGCCTACTCTTCTCCCTGTTTGGGAGTCCGCTATACTTGGCAGTTTCCTTGTTATCCCAGCTTTTTTCTCAGGACACCCCCAAGTCCTGACTTGTCCCTGGGCCCATGAGGACCAGTTCCTCTATAATCCTCTCCAGCTCCATCTCCAGGTGACAGTGGGTAGGTGCTGGGAGCACAACCAGAGGGCTGTGGTGCTCAGTAATTAGGATGGCATGTGAGATTCGCCTTTCCAGTATGCTTGATTTATTCACACAAACATTCCTTATCATAGCAAGCTGTTGTAAAGGTCTCAGTAATATGCAAACAACATGTCACCGAGGTGGGGGGAGTGGGGCCCACTCACCTTGTACCTTCAAGTGGTTGTGCCACAGTCTCTGAGGAGAGCAGGGAAATCTGCTAATATGTGTAACTAGGAGTCAGGGTCAGTAAGGGGCCGCCTCCCAAACACAGCCCTTGCTCTGGCTCTGCCTTTTGTTGACGTCCGAGTGTCCAAGACTAGCCTTTGATAAAGATACACGTGAGACCAGAATGGTGAACACCAACCTCTCGATTCTGCATAAGCCTGTGTTCCTGTCATGAGATGACTACTGGACTCTGTCATAGGCCTTGTCTATTGCAACCCCTATACCTTGAGAGTCTGCACAAAGACGGACACAGCTATCCTTTTTCCTCCTTTGGGGGTGAAAAAAACGGCGTTTGGGTAGGCCTGGTTTGTTCTTAGCTGAGTACTCCCACTGGGTGAGACAGGTCGGGTTTTCTCACACAGAAGCAAGCCTGTGTCCTTTTCAGTGTTGTCATTCACTACCCATGATCCCTCACTTTCTCAAGTCTCAGTCCTGCAATTGAGACCTCAGTTGAATGGGGTCTTACTCTCACTTACCGGAAAGTCTGGCTGCTGCGCCACCTCCTGGAAGTAAACTAAATTGCACTTCTTCAGCAGAGTGCTTCTGCTTGTGCTGTCGGTGGGATGTGTCTGAACACAATTGTGTGTGTGTGTGTGTGTGTGTGTGTGTGTGTGTGTGCTTATAAATAAACCTGGAGCCTCAGACAAGAGGTTCATTCCAAGCTTGAATTATGTGTTTTGAGGGTGCAGACAATATAATATCCAAGCAAAGCTTAACTTTCTGGTGCCTGCAAGGGAGGGGTGGGACACGATGAGGAAGGAGGAGGGTTGAGTGTTCCTCCAGCTCCCGCAAGAGTCATTACAGATGCACTTGACTCTGACCCCCAACCTCCACCAAGGCAGGACTTAATTTTTTTAACCTATTTATTTTATGTGTGTAGATGTTTTGTCTCCACCTATGTCTATGCAGCATGTGCATGCCTGATACCATATGGGAGCATGAGACCCCCTGAGACTGGAGCCACAGGTGGTTGTGAACTGCCAGTTAAGCACTGGGAATTGAACTCGGTTCCTCGGGTAGAACAGCAGGCAGAGTTCTTAACCACCGAGCTTTCTCTCCAGTCCCCTTCAAGGAAGGAACTTGGATGTAAGTGGTAGACACGAAGGCTTCTTCCCTGGTCCTCCATTTCCCACACCCCTTCAAGAACAGCTGAAGGGTGATTTCCAAAGAGAAGCAAATGTTGTTTTATGGCATTGGCACTAGGCACTTTACCACTGGAGTGGACCCCTAACCCAATGATCACCCAGGTCCCATACTGGGCAGATATTCTCAGTACACATCAGGCTGCAACTTGTGTTGTGATCCTGCTGGGAGCAGGTAAGGGGGCTCAGTGTCATCAGCAACTCGGGGCTAAGATGACATAGGGAGGCTCTCCCTTAAGAGGACAGTATCAGACAAGGTGTGAGGAGCAAAAGGAGAGGAGGACTGTGCATTAGGCGACAGCTTTGGTCTGGCCTGTTCTTGTGGGTACTAAGCTGAGCCCCTGTAACTTAAGGGCTGGGGTTCCTGGCCAGGGGCTGCTGATGGTGGGCACTGGTGTTCCCCATAGGTCAGGGTGAGATTTTCCAGGAACTCCAGCCCCTGATCTCTGAGATGTCCAAAGCAAATTCTCAGTCCAAACACCTACCTAGAGGGACCTCCAAGGAGCTACGAGGTGTCTGGCAACTTCACAGGCTTCTGGGGCATACTAGACTCCACTGGGTTCCACCTGGTCCTCAGACCTGCCTCCCTTTCCAGCGATCGTAGCTTTGGCAAGGACCAGAGAGACCACATACTCAAGTGTCGGCCCTTCCGGAGAGCTGGCCTTTCATACACACCAGGGCCAGAGCCAGGGGCAGCATAATGGGCACCCAGGACATTGAGGGGTAGATCCCATACTACCCTGTGGGAAGTGCCTGCCCTGGCCGCAGTTCCACTCCAGAGTGCAGGGGTTCCATGGCGTTCTAGAACTCTCTGATCCCAGGCTCTGCACCAGGATTTGTGGGGCTTGAGGGGAGAGGCTTAGTGGCCTCTGTGCTGCACACATCAGCACAGGCACACGCTAACATATGCGCACACTCAGGGAGGCACATACCTGCAAGCACACACATACAGGGACTCCCATGCAGACATGCACACACATGCCTCTATCTCCTCTGGGCAGTCAGCGACTACAATGACATTCCTGTCTCTGCGGCCAAAGCCTCGTAGCCAGGAGACAGGACAGGACAGACAAAAAGGACACAACAAAGGTCTGTCACTTCAAAGGACCAAGATTTTTTTAAAGTCATAACACATTTGTATGCACAACGAACGGGAAATATGTACAACAAGCCATTTTACGCAGCCACTGATCTTCCATTTGAACTGTGAGAAGCTCCAGGAGTCACCGTCTCTTTCTGTTGGTGACAAGGACAGCAATGTACCCTGTCTCTGTAACCAGAAGCCCTGTCCAGATTTTCTTCTACTCCAGCTAACACCTTTTCCCCAGGGCTGTGTACTGCAGGTCTGCATCTCCCAAAGCTTGGATTCGTGGATCCACTGCACAGCCCTGGACCACCCCGTGTGATTGTGGGTGTACCAAACTGGAGCATGTGGGAAGGATGCTGAGGAGGGGGCATGGGCTTCTCAGACCCACCCCCAGCCGTAGAAGCCTCATCGCACCAAGTCTGTGGAAAGCATCTCTTGCTGCTGGGCTTTCAGACTCTGGGGTGCTGGGACAGATGAAAATACATCACCAGGCTCCTGTCCACCAGGTTCTCCTGCACGGTCAAGGCAGTCACGATCTACCATTCCAGTGGTTTCTCACTTGTCCAGTGAATGGATTTTCACGAGACAGAAAGGAAGGTACTCTAGGCTCAGGCTACTGTGTTGTGACAACACTCTCATTATTAGACTACAGGCCTGACTCTGGTAGAGTGATCTGAGTCCAACAGACAGGATTCATGCTCTTGTTGAATGTCTCAGCACCCCTCACCCATAGGAACTCCAAGCTCTGAACCTGCCTGGACCTTGTTTAGCCCCTACAATTAACCGATTCTCCCCATGGATGAGAAGGATAGACCAGGGTCTTTTTTTTTTTTTTTTTAAAATCACACTCTTCCCTGAGGCCAGAAGGGCACCATCCTAATCTTGTTCAGGCAATGGGTCTAAGTTTCAGAACTGCTAGGGCCCTTCACTGGGTCAGAAAATCTTTGGAACTCTGTAAGAAACTCTCTACAGTCTTAGAAGGGCTGGTAACAGTTACCCTCTGTTAACCATCAGGTGCCACAGGGGCTGCAAAGTCTCTATCCTTAGTGGGCAGGTCCCAAGTGACATCAGGAGCTCAAGAGAATTGTTCTGTAGCAAGTGATCCCTTACTCACAAGGAGGTACCAAACCTGGTGCCCATTTTTGTAACCACCAGCTTACAAAGGAATAAAGTTTCTAGGTCAGGTCCCAAGGGCTTCTACAGTTCCTATATATAGCACAGTTGACCAAGTCTGTCCCTGTCCCTGTGCATCCCCAACTGATGCAAAGTTAGTGAGACTCACACTGCTGGCTTAGGAGATTCTCCTGGATCCAGCCCCATGGTTCTGTGGCATAGTGATGAGTAAGGCCATCAGACCAGCTCTCACCATTCAGGAAGCCCTGGAATGGCTGTCATTTTCTGCTCCTCTCCAAAGGTTTCCTATCTCAGGTGAACATGGACTCTTTAAAACTGGAGGAGAGAGAGAGACAGAATATTGGATCATAGAATCCTTGGGAGAAGAGAATGAATGTCCCAGCTTTAGCTTTAAAACAAACAAACAAACAAACAAACTGTACTTATAAAGTGCTTGTGTGTATAGATGTTTTGCCTACATGTAGGTCTCTGCACTACATATGCCTGTGGAGGCCAGAAGAGGGCATCAGCTCTTTTGGTAATGAAGTTACAAATGGTTGTGAGACAACATGTGGGTGCAGGGAATCTAACCTGAATTCTATGGAAGAGCAGCTAGTATTCTTAACCACTGAGCCCTCTCTCTAGCCCACAGCCTTAGCTTTTTGTGTCTCCATGAAGCTACAGCACCATGGAATCGCAGGAGTTGTTATAGGATGGGGGTCATTCTAGAATCAAAAGTGTTGAGAACATGAAGGTCCTTCCTTATGCCCATAGATCACCAGGGAAACCAGGAATGTTAAGCATGTAGGATTTGTCTTTTCAATGGAAAAAAAAAAAAAGTAAAACCTGTTCTTACATCCAGAGGGCTGGGAATCAGGGGTGATTACTAGTCTGGTGATCTCTGTTATCTGTTGGACCAAACCATATCAACCTTCCACAACCAGGAGCAGAGGTGGGTAATAGCCCAAATGGCCCTTAAATTATCTGTGTAGCCAGAGGTTCCCCCATGCTCTCACAACCAGGACGAGAGGTAGCTAACAGTCCAAATGACCTTTCACTGTCTGTATGACCCACGCCAGTCCAGAGCCTTCCCTTAGGCCCTTAAGCTCTCCAGGTAGCCTATCTCTAGATCCCATCTTGGAAGAAATGACATGAACCTTGAGTTGAATTTCAATGTAATTACAGTTCTTTGTACACCAAGATTTTATTATACCAAGAAACCTTCCCCTCCCCCCAAATTATACTGTTTAAATTTGTTGGCAATAAACTGTCTGGCATCAGATTTCCTGAGATTTGATCCAGGTTGACAAAGTCAATTTAAACCGAGTTTTCATTCTCACCTCTTCACAGGTCGATGCTGGGCCTTTACACCTGCATGGAACCTCACACAGGGAATCCCACTCAAGCGCCACAAGGCAGTTGAAAGTCCACAGTGTAATTGCTAAAATCAATGAGGTCTTGTGTTGTGACCTGGGAGGTCACCCACGTCACATTCTTCCTAAAATATCCCATCGGGAGGAAGCTGCCATGCTTCCTCTAAGTTATCCAAAGTGTGAGAGTACTGCGTACAGGCTCTACAGGTGTGTGAAACCCTAAGTTATATGTGGTTAGAGGCCAGTGTGGAGTCCTGAGCCTGACTCTCAGGAACGAGTGGCCAGCTGCGGGGGCTGCTTGCAGGATGAGGTTCTGCCTGCCCTGGCCATCTTGATTACTTAGTTGGTATCTGTTTCAAGGTTAAGCACGAGGACCTAAGCTGCTTCCTGGAAGAACCATAAGAAGCTTTTAAGTGAACATAGCTTCTCAACTTGCCTTGACCAAAATAACTTTACATTTTGTCTCCTAAGACTCTCTTTAAAGTTCTAGAATAAAGGATAACAGGAACTGAATTTTTTCTTGCTGGAGAAAGGAGTTACAAATAGGGGAAGAGATAACTCAGAGGCTCTGCATTGAACTTGAGGTGTCAGTATGAACACTTGAAGATTTGGGGGAGATGTGTGTGTGTGTGTGTGTGTGTCTGTGTGTCTGTGTGTCTGTGTGTCTGTGTGTCTGTCTGTCTGTCTGTCTGTCTGTCTGTCTGTCTGTGTGTAGCCCAAAGATAGAGGTTGGTTATCTTCCTCAATTACCCTCCATACACACATATATATGTACATACACACACACACACACACACACACACACACAATAGTTTTCAAGATAAGCTCTTTCACCGAACTTGGAGTCCATCAATTTGACTAGATAGGCAAGCTCCAGGGATCCTCCTGTCTCTGTCTCAAATGCTGCTTAGCCCAGTTGTTTTTATTTTTGGGGATCATGCTTGTGTGGCTGTCACTTTAACTGAGCGATCGCCCCAGGCCCCACGGAGATTTTTATGTGCGCATGTGCCTGTGCCTGTGCATGCACAGAAACAAGGAGATGCTGGGTGTGTTTCTCCACTGAGCACCTGGAGACAACAGGCCCAGTGCCCAGGTTTCCCAGCATCCAAATCTTTTCCAACTCCCAATGTCATGGATGTAGCTTCAGTTCTCATCCATGTCTTTGAGATCCACATCAGAATAGAGTGGCTCCTTGACACACCACCTCCAGTAGAATCTGTGTGACAAGTTCCATGGACTGAGGTGACTGACCTCAAAAGGGGGCGGCCTCCTGGAACCGGTTATGGAACTCTTTGCTGGAGAAAAAATATTGAGCCGTAGTTCTCATGGCAATCTATCTGTTTTGTTTACTCTTATTCCTTTTCTTATTTACATGTTCCTGGTAGCCTAGGCCAAGGTTTTAAGCGAGAATAATGGGTAAGAAACCATCCCTAGAGATGGGGTCACTAACATGACCTTATCCCCAGGGAAACCAATGCTTTACTTCCTAAATCATTTACAAAACTATTATGATAAAAACTTTCCCCAAAATAAAATTTCATATGGCTACACGTGTGTCATCGGAGGTGGATTTTTGTATATGATAAAGAAAACCTTAATTAGAAAGAATTAAAATAGTTTAAATTTATACATTGAAGATTATAAAAAATCAGGCACTAGATGTTAAGTGATAATTGACCATGGGGCTGCAAAGTTAGTTCAGTGGTTAAGAGCACTGACCATTAAAGATTTATTAACCTGCTCCTGGAAATATGCCACTAGTCTTGGATGACAGCCTCCACTAAGTATATCCTTTTAGAATTGTTATATTTCGATGATTTAAAATGATGTTACCTGTTCTGTTTGTAATTCACTGAATATATAGTTTCAGAGTTGTAATGTTTGGATGATTTTTGTGCTTAACTGTGCCAAATGATTTTTGTTGATATTTTTACTGAATATAGTTTCTAAGAGTTTGGTTTTTTAATGTATAAAACCCCCTGCTTGAGAGCTGCAGAATACACTCAGATTCAAACTGTCTCTGTGTTTGTTTCTGTTTATCACCACCGCTGAATCCTTACCCACCTAGCTTTCAAGGACCCTCATTCCAGGGACCCTCATACCTGACTGGGGTGGTCCGTGGCAACTCCTCCACAACTCTGGCCCTGATGCAGGGGCATACCACTCTTAATGCTAAGAAGCCTTTATGCCTCATGCAGATAGCACCAGCCTTCCTTCTTAGAGCTTCTCTGGCCCCTGAGCAACCCAAGTTCTGTCATGATCCTCATCCAGTGATCCCCAGGTCTGAGCTCACCCCTCATTAGCCAAGGTGTCAAGGCCCAAGACAGAAGTGATCAGAAAAGAGGTACCAGAGTGAGTGACAGAGTTGGAGTCAGGCAGAATCTAGGGCTACTTGTGGTGGGGAAAGAAGGGGACTCTGGAAAGCTCCCCTGGGACCTTTAGACAACTTACCTCCTGTCTAACTCCTGCAGGGAAATAGGTAGGGAAGGAATTGAGGATGGGGCCCTCCAGTTTACAGAAGGCCAACCACAGTGTCTCTGCAAGGTTTCACCCCCAACTCAGGATCAGTATTCCCTCTTCATTAAGTCATTTCTACTTGTGAGTGACTTACCTAAGGGGAAGAACTCAGGGTGGGTGCTGCTAAAAACCAGAAGCTCCTCCCAGAGGAACAGAGCAACCCTACTGCACGGAGAGGATCCAGAACCAGGCAGCTAATAGCTGGATACAGCAGAGTATAGACCTGGGACAGTCAGGGGCCACTAAAATTCCCCTGAGTGGCTTATTCTATTGTGGCCAGTGGCCCCTAGGCTTGGCTGAAGTGGAGAAGGGCAGGTTCTATTCCTCTATCTTAGAAGCAGGCACCGGAAGGTGTCCTCCTAGGTTCAGGCGTTAATGAAAGTGTTCACAAAGGGTTGCCACCAAAAGAGAAACCAAGACCCAGATAGATGTGAATCTTTATTTAAAGAAAAGCAACAGAGTCAGAGGTCCACAAGGGGTGGCAGACTTGAGAGGGTTGCTTTGGGACAGGAGCACAATCACTGGGTGGAGAAGCATCAGGCAGTGTGCATGTCAAAGTAGCTGGTGAGGGGAAGATGCTGTGAAGATACAAGAGTCAAGGTGAAAGGGGTAGAAGGCTGGTGTTCTGGGCAGGAAGGAAAGCCGCGTGCGCAGACTCGGAGGTAGCATTGAGAGAGGGTGCACTTCTGGGTAGGTTTCTGGGCCTGACCGGAAGTGAAGGAGGTGGGGAAGGAGGGAGGTTCGTGGGGGCGGGAAAGGGCGGGAGAAAGGGCAGGGCAGGGCAAGCCTGTGACCCTCCGAGCCAGTCAGTCCCTGCTTAGGCGGGGCACACTTACCCGAATCACGAGCGGAGCGGGGACATGGCAGACAGTTACTTGGGGGGCTGGGATGGCACGCCCTCTGCCTTCTGCGGGTCTTCTTTCTCTCTCGTGTCCAAAGACTTCCCTGACGGCTCGGTGCCCTCTGCAGCTGCTGCTGCAGTGGACACAGCCATTACCGCAGGGGTGGTGCCCTTATGCTCCTCCTTGGCGGCCCGGTAGTTGTTTCCCCAGACAGCGGGCATCTCAGTGCCGTGTTTGCGGCTTAGTGGGTAGGCTCCGATGGCTGCCAGGATGCTGCGGTGGCGTTCAGGGTCCATCTCGGTGTAGTACATCTCCAGAGTCAGTGGAGTGCAGATCTTGTGCTGCAGCGGATGCATATTCCGGACCAGCGAGGGGGGCCGGGGATCCAAGTGAAAGAGGAGGAAGGGTCCCAGTTAAAACAACAACAACAACAACAACAACAACAACAACAACAACAACAACAAAACCTACAAAGGCGGCTTTGGCTTCGGGTCAGAGGATTAGAGCCCAAGGCTCCTTGGAGAAAGGGGGTGGCAGTGAGGACTCTCTTAGAACCATTCTGTGTGGGAAAGTCAGAAAGCACACAGACTGCTGTGGTAGAGCATGTTTGTAATTCCAGCACTGGGAAGACTAAGGAGAAAGGATCGCTGTGAGCTGGAGGTATGAGCTAAATACTGAATTGCAGAACAGCCGAAATTAAAAATGTTTTCTCTGTAACCCCCATCCCCCACGGGGGATGGGTAGCTAGACTTCAGTGCCTTTCTGAACTCCATCCAGAGACCAGAGGATTAAGGGAAACAAGAGAAGACATTACTTCTAAAATATGAAACACTCTTTTAAAACATTAAAAAATTGCAACTGTCAGCTGAACGTGGTGGCCAATGCCTTTAATCTCGGCGCTTGGGAGACAGAGGTAGGTGGATCTCTGAGTTCGAGGTCAGCCTGGTCTACAGAATGAGTTCCAGGACAGCCAGGGCTACACAGAGGTGTGTGTGTGTGTGTGTGTGTGTGTGTGTGTGTGTGTGTGTATTCCGTCATTATTGGAGCTGAGATTTTTAAAGTAGAAGGAAATCTTTGCTAAATATGCAGAAAACATTAATGTCCATAACACATTTCAAAGCCTCTCAAGTGGACCAGTGGTGGTGACACACACCTTTAATCCCAGCCCTTGGGAGGCAGAGGCACTGTCTTTATGAGTTCTGACCAGCAGGGTCTACACAGCTAGACCCTGTCTTAGGAAAAAAACAAAGAAACAAAAAAACAAAGCTCTTAATGTCCAAGGAAAAGTAAGTTGGCTCAGTAAAGAACCCTGCCAAGTGCAGGTAGGGCTCCTCCCAGGAAGCTGGAGGGCTTCAGTTCCACTAGCACCTCCTGCCTTCAGTTTAGATAAAACTCTCTCTCTCTCTCTCTCTCTCTCTCTCTCTCTCTCTCTCTCTCTCTCTCTCTCTCTCTCTCTCACACCTCTTAAATTTTACTTAGTGTGGGGGCTGCAGAGATGGAGAGAAGAGCACTGACTGCTCTTCAAGGTTCTAAGTTCAATTCCCAGCAACCACATGGTGGTTCACAATCATCTGTAATGGGGTCTGATGCCCTCTTCTGGTGTGTTTGAAGAGAACAACGGTGCACTCAGATACATAAAATAAATAAATAATTTAAAATGTTTATTTTGTGTTTTTATAACTGTGCTTGAGTTGGCCAGAGGAGGTCTCCTTGAGACAAGGTCTCTCACTGAACCTGGAGCAAGCTTCGGCACTGTCCTGCCTCCCGATGCTGGGGTTACAGCAGCCACATCTGGCTTTTTACATGGGTCCTGGGAGCTTGAACCCAGGTTCTTATGCACATACAGCATGCGCTTTCCCTACTCAGCCACTTCTCTAGCCCTAAAACAATATTTTCTCCTAAAATCTCAAAAGATAGGATCTCCTTATACTCTGGGAAGTAAGAAAATGGGACCACACAGGGACGGCCTTGTCATTCAGAAGGGAAAGCGAGGATGGGAAAGGCATCCTTTCTTGATGCTGTTGCAGAGAGCCCTCCACATCCTGGCATTGCCTGAAAATCATAGCAGGACCATGGCGGTCTCTACTGTCCTTGCCCAGGTCTTTGATCCCTCAGGCTTACCCGAAGTAGGAAGCCATCTGGGCAGGTGAACTGGTCATACCAGATGGCCTTGTACATGATCAGCACACAGCCCAGCAGTGCCAGAGCGAAAGCAATCATCCTTGCGGTGGGCAGCTGGCAGAGGAAAGGAAGCAATGCGGTGGAGGTGAGATGGGGTGGGGCCAGCCTCCCTGAGGGGATGGCCTCTCAGGACTGGGCCTCAGCATACTACCACGACCCTTACATCCTTCTTAGAGGTCAGCTCTAAGACCAAAGGTCTAGAAACCATTCTTTGCAGGCCTATCCTTGATGGCATTCTGGGAACATCCCTGACCAGGTAAACTGCATTTGGCCAGTGAAGCTGGATGCAGTCGATTGACCCAGAAGGTGCTATAGGAACAGGCTTGCCCTGCCCATGTGTTCCCTACGGAAGTTGGTGTTCATCCTGGACGCTGGGAAGATTGTATGTATGTGTGTGTGCACTGGGGATGGGGTGGGGTGGGGCTTCTAGGGAGGCAGGTGCATTTGTACCATCCTGGGAAGATCCCTGCACCCCAAAAAATCAGCAAGGCCTAAGCACTATGGAAAGGGGGCAGGTGTTGTTTCTGAAAATGGAAAAGCATTAGAAACGGTTAGCTAAAAATGATTCAATGATTAAATTAAATGACTAAAACCATCACTAACATGTTTAAAAGAAGACAAAGAGGAGATATTTGCCAGATCAAAAGGTAAAGCTCACATTTGTTCCACAGAAAGCCTGAAAAGACATAGACAGGGATGATCTGGGAAACAGGTGCTTCCCATGGGAAGTCTCCCAGGAGCTCAGGCCGCTCAGAAGACTGGATACAGATGGACAGCTAAGGGCCAGCCAACACTAGAGGTGACATCTGAATAGGAGACCTAAGTGGGACCCAGTCAAGCGAACAAGGCCTGAGTTGCTACCCTCTCCCTGCCCTAACTTCCCATAAAGAGGGAGGGGTGACATACTTACTCTGCGTCCTTCCTCTGAGTGACTGCAAGCCAGCCTCTGAGCCTCCAGATCTGTAAACTTCTTTGGCTGGTCTGCAGAGGTAAGTTGATATTCTGTCTGTGTTTTGATGACCACCTACAGAAAGAGATGGCCGTGGCATTGATGGACAGCTGGCAGGGACCCAGTGTGCCCTGCACTGAGAGGGCTGGGAACCCTGATGACCGTCTGTCTGTACTGTTTGATGGCTGCAGCATCTCAAAGCTGAAGCCATAGGAAGGTGGGCACTGAGAGACTGATAGTAACCACAAATATTCAAGGCAGAGGCAGGCAGTGGGTGCAGTTCCTCACTCTGTTGGCAGCCTTCCAATCAGGGTGCTAAGTCTCTTACATGAACTTCCCCTTGTACTGCTCCACAATCTGGCTCCTCCTCCAGGGGGTCTGTCCTGGCTTCTCTGAGAGCTTACAGAGTCTTGAGCTTCCAACTACACAGGGGCTTAGACACAGGCAAAGGCTGTGTATTCTTGTAGGCTGCTTGTATTCTTGAGAGGCAAAGGATAGATCTGTCAACAGAATTCGCTGTTGTAGTCAATGCAGCTGAAACCCACCCAGATCACTGCCGAGCTGCCTTGGGCTCCTTGAATGGCCAGGCTGGGCCAGCCTTGAGCTCCTGCTTGCTTCTCACTGACTCACTGACCCCCCCAGTCACCTGACCAAGAAGCCCTATTTTGTGCCCTAACCTAGAGACCTGTCCGGAAAAGAAAGAGAAATACACTATTGCTGTGATGAAACACCACGACCAAAAGCAAGATGGGGAGGAAGGGTTTATTCGGCTTACACTTCCACATCATAGTATATCACTGAAGGAAGTCGGGACAGGAACTCAAACAAGGATGGAACCTGGGGGCAGGAGTTGATGCCAAGACCAGGGAGGCATGATGCTTGTTGCTCCTTGTGGTTTGCTCAGCCTTCTTTCTTATAGAACCCAGAACCACCAGCCCTTGGGTGGTACCACAGTGGGCTTGGCCCATCAATCACTAATTAAGAAAATTCTCTATAGGTTTGCCTACAGGCCAATCTTATGGAAACCCTTTCTCAATTGAGGTTCTTTCCTTTTAGATGACTACAGCTGGTGTCAAGTTGATATAAAATTAGCCAGCACAGGTGGTAACTGCAACTTGCTGGCCCCGTTAGATTACGTCATAGTCTGAGTGTTTAAATTCTGAGGAATCCAGTGGTCTATTTACCCTGTTTCAGATGCGGTAGGGACTCTGGATGTGAGAGAGCTAACCAGGAGGTCTAACCAGGAGGTCACACTTGCCTGTGATTAGTTTGGATTTCTGCCATAAGCCCCAGGCACACCTCTTTGTTTCTAGGCAAGCCCGAACACTGGCACACACTGGCTTCTCACCTGATCTGAGAATGAGGGCTGAAGCTGGGTGACATCCAGGGGGCTGATCAGAGGGACGCTGTCCATGGTAGCCCCATCCTGGTCTCCTGTTTCCTTGCCTGGCTTCCCTGAGAAGCTGCAGCCTAGCTTCACCATGGTGGATGATGGTCCTTGTCCCAGCCTAGAAGCAGAGATAAGGTCATCACTTTTAAGTCATCCCGAGTATAGCCATAGAGCTGGTTCTGGAGTAAGGACCCAGAGTGGTTCCAATAATCCTCATAAAAAAATCCAGGAATGGGTTGTGGGAGGTCAAGCTCAAGGCTTCTCCTTCCTTCCTGACCTCTCAGCAGTGCAGAATGGTGCCTCTGGCCAGAGACCATTTCAAAATAGTGCTGAGACATCTCCCTCTGGCCAACCTGCTCTGGCAGGTGCTTTAAGTGCACACGTTCCACTGGGAAGAAAAGATCCAGGGATCAGTTGGATTGCCAGGCTCAGCAATGGAAAAAGCCGGAGTCCCAGATCAAAGCAAATTTGTTAACTGTTTTAAAACTTTGTTTTAAAAAACAAAGGAAAAAAAACTCAAACAACAACAAAACCCTAAAATCCCAGCACTTGGGAGGAGGCAGAGGCAGGCGGATTTCTGAGTTCAAGGCCAGCCTGGTCTACAGAGTGAGTTCCAGGACAGCCAGGACTGCACAGAGAAACCTTGTCTTGAAAACCCCCTCAAAAAAAAAAACCCTAAAAAATCAAAATCAAAACAAACCCCACCCAAACAAAAAAAGGGGGGGGGTCCTGTCCATATTTACTGCCATTCATCATTATCTATGTGAAATTCAAATGAAGATGACAAAAGTACACATCCCTGATGGTGCAGGAAGACCAAGCCTTTGGAGAGCTGAGACCCCAGACTGCCAGCCAGGCAGTCATTGCAGTCTGGAGAAGAGTGCAGGCCCCGCTAACTCTGGGTAAGTCAAAAGTGAACACTTTCAAGACTGGAGAGATGGCTCAGCAGCTAAGAGCGCTTGCTGCTCCCGCAGAGGACTTAGGTTGGGTTTCCAGCATCCATAAATGATGGCCTCATAACCTCCTGTGACTCTAGTTCCAGGGGTTCTGCTGCCTCTTCTGGCCTCCACAGGCTTCTATAGGCACGTGGTGCACATACACACAGACAGAGGCATATAAATGTAAGCACAATAAGGAAATACTTTAAAAAGGAGTGTATGCTCTCATCCTGATGTCGATCTCAGAAGGGAAAGGGCCTCTAAGCTGACAGGTGAAAAACCCTCTTGAAACTGTATGTGGTGATGCTTGCTTTTAATCCCAGCACTTGGGAAGCAGAGACAGGCAGATCTCTGAGTTTAAGACCAGCCTGCTCTACAGAGTGAGTTCCAGCCACTAATGTTGCACAGTGAGATCCTGCCTCAAAAAGTAGAATAAAATATCACAAAACAACCTCCCCTCATATAGAACTCCAGTCCCAGACATCATGTCAATATAACCATGTATTTTTATTTTTTTTTATTCACTTTATATCCTCATCACACCCACTCTCTCTCCTCTTCTCAGGCCCAACTTTAAAAATCCCTCTCCCCATTCCCCCTACAGGATGCCCCCCCCTTGGGCACCACAGGCCCCAATATAATAATATATGGTTTTTTTGTTTTAAACATTTATTTATTTATTTATTTATTTATTTATTTATTTATTTAAAAGATTTGTTTATTATATGTAAGTACACTGTAGCTGTCTTCAGACGCCCTAGAAGAGGGAGCCAGATCTCATTACAGATGGTTGTAAGCCACCATGTGGTTGCTGGGATTTGAACTCAGGACCTTCAGAAGAGCAGTCAGTGCTCTTAACCCCTGAGCCATCTCCTCAGCCCCCAAGATTTATTTATTTTATATATGTGAGTACACTGTCGCTGTCTTCAGACACACCAGAAGAAGGCATCAGATCCCATTATAGATGGTTGTCAGCCACCATGTGGTTGCTGGGATTTGAACTCAGGACCTTCAGAAGAGCAGTCAGTGCTCTTAACCCCTGAGCCATCTCCTCAGCCCCCAAGATTTATTTATTTTATATATGTGAGTACACTGTCGCTGTCTTCAGACACACCAGAAGAAGGCATCAGATCCCATTATAGATGGTTGTCAGCCACCATGTGGTTGCTGGGATTTGAACTCAGGACCTTCAGAAGAGCAGTCAGTGCTCTTAACCCCTGAGCCATCTCCTCAGCCCCCAAGATTTATTTATTTTATATATGTGAGTACACTGTCGCTGTCTTCAGACACACCAGAAGAAGGCATCAGATCCCATTATAGATGGTTGTCAGCCACCATGTGGTTGCTGGGAATTGAACTCAGGTCCTCTGGAAGAAGAGTCAGTGCTCTTAACTGCTGTGCCATCTCTCCAGCCCCCAATATAACAATCTTTAAAAGGAAATACTGCAATGGTATTGTGAAATTCCAGAGAAAGAACAAAGAAGCTCTCATCAGTTCCTGAGTCCAACCCCTTCTTCCTCCATCCCAGCTCCCAAGCACATTCAGAAGGAGGACTTACAAGTCCGTCCCCCCTGCTCCCCCTCCCCACAGACAGTAGAGACCCTTGGTGAAACTTGAGCAGGCTGAGTTCAGCAAAATATAAAAAGATCACAGAGTTTGTGTGTATGGTGGGTGCGGAATTTGGTAAGCAGTTCCATGGGCTGGGGAGATGATGACTCGGTTGGTAAAGTGCTTGCTATACAAGCACAGGGACCTGGCTCAGATCCCCAGCGCCCGCATGGAAGCTGGGCTAGTGGCCGGCATCTATAATCCCAGCGCTGGGAGGAAGTGGGCAGAGATGTGTGGGATTTGGTGGCTTAATAGCCACCTAGCCAGCGTAGCCGAAATGCAGAGCTTGACGTTCAGTGAGAGACTCTGTCTCAAAGTAAGGTGGAGAGTCATAGAGGAAAACACAAAGTGACCTGTGCACACACAGGTGAGTGCCGGAACACACCGGCACATACACAGAAACACAAACACATACACACTCACAAAAGGTGCCTGGGGGGCAGGCCCTGGAGAGATAGTTCAGCAGTTAAGAGCACTTGTTCTTGTAGAGGACTTGGGTTTAATTCCCAGCACCAACATGGTGGCTTGAAAATGGTCTATAAAGCCAGTTCTGAGGACCTGACATTCTCTCTGACCTCTGCAGACATCAGATACACAAGTGGTTACATACATAGTTACCAGTAGGTTGCTAGCATTTCCCCTAGGCTCTGCCCAACAGTTACCTAGCAACAACCAGGCTCATGCCTGGCTTGCTTCTCCTCCTTCCCCTCTTCCTCTCTTTCTCTCTCCTCTCTCTGTTGTTCTTTGTCCCCCTTGCTCCTCTGCCTCTACCCCTTCCTCCCGGTCCCAAATAAATTCCTTTTTATATGGTTTGATTTCTCAGGGGGGACACCTTGGCACTGGCCACCAAGACACCCCCTCGCAACACCGTTTTATAAAACACACCACACTGGTAAAACATTCATTCTGACACATAAATCTAAATTAAACAAAATAAGAAGGGGTTGACAAGATGGCTCAGCAGTTAAAAGCACTTGCTAATTTGACAGTGGGCCCGGGTTCAGTTCCCTGCATCTACACAGTGACTCACGGTGACCCATAATTCCAGTCGGAGGGTCTCTGTCTCCCTCTTCTGACCTCCACAAGCATCAGGCATGCATGTGGTACTCAGACATATACTCAGGCAAAATGCAGATACAGATAAGAAAAATAAAAGATTTAAAAAATAAGAAAAGCAGCTGGGCGGTGGTGGCGCACGTCTTTAATCCCAGCACTTGGGAGGTAGAGGCAGGTGGATTTCTGAGTTTGAGGACAGCCTGGTCTACAGAGTGAGTTCCAGGACAGCCAGAGCTACACAGAGAAACCCTGTCTCAAAAAACAAAACAAACAAAATAATAAGAAAAGCTAGTTAGAGAACACCTTTAATCTCAGCACTCAGGAAGGCAGAGGTAGGTGGATCTCCGAGTTTAAGGCCTGCCTGGTCTATAAAGTGAGTTTTGAACAGCCAAAGCTGTCACAGAGAAATCCTGTCTTGGAAAAAAAAGTAAATAAATATAAAAATAAGAAAAGCTATTTCTTTTTTACATTAACAGCATAAAGAAGAAAATTATCTAGGCAATTTTATCAGGAGTCAAAAATATATTTGGGAAGACTTGAAGTTTGCTTACAATTTTAAAAATGTGCTTGCACACTGAGGGCAGAGGAAGAAGGAATATTCTTAAATTCCAACAAATGTATTGAATGTAAGTCTTGTTGTTTTGTTTTTTGTTTGTTTGTTTGTTGTGCTTTGCCGTTTGAGACAGGCTCTAATTATAGCTCAGGCTTGTCTTAAATCCCCTATCTTTGTGCCTCAGACTCCTGAGTCCGGGATTACAGGTATACATCATCACACAAACTTGAATTTGGGTCATCTGTCTTTGAAACCACAGAAATATAGATGGCCTTGTCTGGTCTGGTGGTTTTCATAAGAATGGCCCCCATAGGCTCATGTGTTTGGATGCTTAGTCACCAGGGAGTGTCACTATTAAAAGAAAAAATGCTTAGAGGAATTAGGAGGTGTGGCCTTGTTGGAGGAAGTGTGTCACTGGGTGTGGACTTAGAGGTTTCAAAAGCCCATGCCTAGCCCAGTATTTCTCTCCAGGTGGATCAGGATGTAGCTCCCGGCTGCTTCTCCAGCAGCATGTGTGCCTTGCCTGTGGCCCTGCTCCTCTCCAGGATAGTAGGCCAAACCTCTGAATCTGTAAGCAAGCCTTCATTTGAATGCCTTTTTAATACAAGAGTTTTCTCGGTTATGGTGTCTCTTCACAGCAAAAGAACAGTGACTAAGACAGCCAGTGAAGTTCCAGAAACGATGGTCCTGAGTGCTTAGTCAGCACAGTTGCACAGGGGCAAAGAAACCAGGCCAGGGATTTGGAACCTAGTACTACTGATTATTCATGGATGAAATAAATCGCTTTTGTATTTAAATGCAAAAGCAAATCCTCCATATATAAAGTATAAACACTGAAAGACTCCAGGATCGGTGAGATGGCTCAGTGGGTAACTGGCTGCCAAGTCTGGCAACCTGAGTTCAGTCCCCAGGACTCCACGGTGGACCGAGAAAACCACCTCCTGCAAGGTGTGCTCTGACCTCCACATGTGCAACATGACTCACTCACACACAATACATAAGAGCAATAAAATATTTAAGGGATGGGGGAAATAATTCAGTGGTTATGAAACTGATTTTTTTCTTCCACATCAATATCTAGCACCCCCACAGCCACTCACAGATCTGAAACTCCAGTTCCAGAGAGTCCAATGGCCTCTTCTTCAGGGGCACTGGAAATACATGAGGTGTACACACATACAAATATGTAAAACACTAATACATACAAAAAAATTTAAAAATGAAAAAGTCCAGTTTGAGTTTATAGAAAGCAGATGTATTTCTATATGTCAGTGGCAAATGTTTATTTTGTTACTTTTAACTATGTGTGTAATTTATTTACTATGTTTTCCATGAATGCATGTCTGTGCTTACTTGCACAGGTCAGAAGAGGGCACTGCTGCCACGGGAACTGGAGTTTTATGTGCATCTGTATGTGCAGTTTCCCTCAGAAGCCAGAGGGCATCGCATCCTGGAGCTGAAGCTATAAGGAATTGGGAGCTGTCTGATGCCGGTGTTTGGAAGACAACTTAGGTCCCCTCTGCTTTCTACCTCTGCGAGTACTCTCCAGCCCCTGTTTTTTGGTTCATTTAGTTTTTTGGGGTGTTTTTTTCTGTTTTTGTTTTTTGTTTTGTTTTTAAATATTGTTGGGTCTCACTGTATAGCCCTATACAGTCCAAGGCTGACCTTGAACTCAATATTATCTTGCCTCAGCCTCCCCAGATGTGAACCAGCTAAGATTTCATTTAAATAATTTCAAATCCCAGGACAGAGATGATGGGCAGTTGTTCCATATGGAAGGCCATGAAATCTTGGCGAGGGGAGCACGGCACATCTGAATCCTCCGTCAGGTAAGGAAGACTATCTTGTAGATTTTGGAGGTCTTTGTGCTCCAACATCCCTGACAGTATTTATAGAATCAACAACTCTCAATCAAAATTCCAACAAAATTGTTTATGAACTTAAAACACCAAATTTTTTTTTTGTGTGTGTGTTGAAGGTAGAAAGACACAAGGTGTTTTGACAAAGGAAGTCCATCTGCTGGGTATCTGCCCTGAACACAGCAGTGTACACTGGTGGCGTTGATGCTTTGCAGAGGGAAACCCATTTGACATATTCTACACTTCAGATCTCAGTTAATAGCAGAGAAGCTGCCTGCATCTTAATAATTAAAGTCTGCTTGGAACGGTGAAGCAGATCTGGTCACTACATGCATATTCAAATGCAGATAACGAGCCCACACGTGTGCACACACAATGCACAAGTGAATACAGCAATGTGTTCTAGGTGCATGAGCAGGGAAAACCGACACAACAGAGCACTTCAGAGGCAGTGCAGAAGAGTCAGGCAGAGAAAGATTTCCCCAGCAGTACTCATAGAAGAAAATCTCAATAAAATTACTTTTCATGTTAGAATTAAGAATCCTTGCCTATAAAGACAAGACCTAAAGAGGAGAAACAGAAGCCCAAACTGGGAGATATTTGCAGCCCACAAGTGGCGACAGGGTTGTTGTGGGTTGAGTGATGTCCCCACAAAGAGGACCACAATTTTTAACTCTTATTGTCAGTGAAAGAGATGTTTAAACAGCCCTTACAGTTGCAATGGAATTAAGATGAGGTCATACTAGAATGGGTAGGGAGGTGGGGGTTATTCTATAGCGGGCAGCCTTACAAGAGGATTTGGACATAAGAGGAACGTTTTCTGCAGATGGTGGCAGGCTGGGGTGGTGCAGTGTTATCCAAGACTGCTCGGGACAGCTGAGTCTGGAAGGAGCAAAGGAAGACCCTCTCCTTACAGTTTCAACAGAAACACAGCTCTGGTGAAATCTGGTTTTGGACATCTTGCCTCCAGGAAGGTAAAAGTTGTGGTTATTTTGGACAGACTCCCTCAGAAAGCCAGCAGCCCTTCAGACCTACAAGTGACAGGGCCCGAGGAACACAGCGTCAGGGACAGCTGGGTGCAGAACTTCTCAGGACAAGAAAGTAGAGAAGGAAGGCTGGGTAGGGGATGAGGGAGGGAGGGATGGCTATAAGAGGAGGGAAGGAAGCAGAATCTTCATGCACACCTTCCCCATCTCAGGCAGGCCCTTTAGAACCTGGGTCCCTTTGATGTATGGCATAGGTGACCTTATGCCTGGCCCAGCCTTTTTGGAGTGTCAACAAAGAACTTCCTTATGGGGTGGATCAGGTCCTAGCGAGGGAGCTGGCTCAAGTTTGGCCCTGAGCTGGAGGGGAACCGGACGGCCTAGAGCCAACCCGCTGGGCATTGTGATAGAGATGGAGCAGAAATTTTAGGAATATAAACGGCCGGCCAGGTAATACACGGAGA
>NC_034590.1:109441881-109449417 GCF_900095145.1 Mus pahari
ACTTGCTCTGTAGATTGACCTTGAACTCAGAGATCTGCATGGCTCTGTTTCCTGAGTGCTAGGATTAAAGACATGTACCACCATGCCTGGATCTAAGCCTTTTTTTTTTTTTTTTTTTTTTAAAAAACCTGGAACTTAATCTGTCCCAGGCTGGCCTTGAACTCAAGAGATCTGCTTGCCTCTGTCTCCTGGAATTAAAGGCCTGTACCACCATGCCTGGGCCGAAGCTTTTTCATGGCCACCATTTCTCAAGAGCCATATCAAAACCCTGTGTCTTCTAGTCTCAAGATCTAGATCACTACTGGGCACTCCATTTCTGGACTGTAGTTCATTCCAGATTAAAAGTCCAAATGGAAACAATAACCAGGTAATAATAACATCTAGATATAACTATTCCTTGTTCAGGTGCAAAAGCATAAACAGTAAGCTTAGCTGGGTGAAATCCTGCCCCAAGTCACCGCTCCTTTAATCTGTTTATCTCCTTGAAAACAGGATTCAGCTCCATTCTATCTCCTGGTGCCTCTTTACTCTTTGAACTATACATTTTATATTTTTCCTTTTTCAACTTTCTCATTTTCATCAAAATGCTTTTCAAAGAGTGAACTTAAGTAACCACACAAGAAAATTTATACTAGAATGTTTCAAAACTTCCTTTGTCAAAGCAATTTATTGGAAATCTCTTTACCTTAGCCTCAGGTAGACTTTTCAGACAACAGTAAAAAGCAGCCACATTCTTCACCAAAATATCACAATAACAGTCTCTCTAGGCCACATACTAAAATTTTCCCCCACTGAAACATCTTGGGCCAGGTCTAGACGGTTCAAATTATCCTCAGCACCACTATCTTCTATATTTCTACTAGGATGGTCCATTAAGTCCCACTACTTCCCCAAGTCCCCAAATGCACATTTCTCTAAACAAAAGCAATGGCAGGGCCTATCATGGCAATACCCCAGTCCCTGGTACCAACTTCTGTCTTAGGGTTTCTATTGCTATGAGGAGACACCATGACCAAGGCAACTCTTATAAAAGATAACATTAAATTCAGGCTGGCTTACAGGATCAAAGGTTCAGTCCATTATCATCAAGGCAAGTGCATGACAACATGCAGGAAGGCATGGTGCCAGAGGAGTTAAGAGTTCTACATCTTCATCTGAAGGTCACTAGGAAGAAGACTGACTTCCAGTCACATAGGACAAGGGTCCCAAAGCCCATCCCCAAAGTGACAGACTTCCTCTAACAAGGCCACACCTCCTAATAGTGCTACTCCCTGGGCCAAGCTTATTCAAACCACCACAGGGGACAATGTCAAAATGACAAAAAAGTCTTAAGAAACTGAAGATGAAAAAATCAGGCTAGAAGCATAGAAAGGACATAACTGCTATGGTTCAGCTAAGGCGATGACAGAAGCTAAGACACACCGGCAGGCATTAAAGCAGACATCACCTAAGCCACAGGAAAATTTAAGTAGTCCAATAACAGCATACTATACTTTTATGAAACAGTGAGGTTTCCATTCCAAGGAAAAGTTCCATCCTGTCCCAACTGTTAAGGCCCGAGTACTCTCTTTGGGAGGGAAGACCACAACCTTTACAGCTGTACTAAAGAAAGACACATAGACTAAGCATGGCCATTGATAGGATGCAAAGTACTTCTCAGTTTAGTACTTTACGTTCCTAAAAATGTTTACAAAGAAATCTCCTGAGATTGTCATTTGAAAGTACTTTCCAGAAGTCACGTCTTCAGTAGCCTACTTTTTTTTTTTTTTTTTTTTTTTTGNGAATTGACTTTTATTGACATCACAACAATAGGATGTATATATAGACTTAGTTTTACATTTGATTCTCACCTGGCATTCCACATTTGTGCTCACCACAGAATATAATGCAACATAAATAAACCACAGCACTTGGAGGTAAGTAAACAAGAGAAATAGCTTCATAGACAATTTTTTTTTTTTTTTTTTTTTTTTTTTTTTTTTTTTTTTAGGCTAGAACGTAGGTCACCAAGCTTGGCCAAGAAAGTGTTGTTTTTTTTTTTTTTTTTTTGCCCCTGAGCCAACGTGGAGATGCACAGCTCCCACTGGCTCTCCCAGACCTGCAGAGGTGGAGCCAGCCCACGGGGAGGGGGTCTGCAGTCACCATGAACTGGGAGAGCTGAGGTCCAGCTGTCCTGGCGCCCCTGCCACCCTACTATGCCCAGGATAGGGATTTGCAGCTTAATATGGGGTTTGTGCAGGCTGAGCAGCCATAATTCTTCCTAATGTCCAGGCTGCCACTGGCCTGTAGGGGTTTCTCGACATACCTTGAGGTCTAGGGACCTTTCCATCCACCTCAAGTCAGCAGAGCTGCTGCCCCCAACTATCCCCAGAGGTCTAATGACCACCCTCCACCAGAGCCAGCGGGCCAACCTGACTTCTAGTGGAGACCACAGGAAGGAGATGGTTGTGCTCCACTGCTCTGGCAGACATCGGATCAGCCAAATCACTCCCACATAGGCTCTCAACCCCTACACCCATATCTTTGCACGTACATCCCACAGACGCACAGTCACACACACTCTTGCACCCGCCCCCTTCCTCACACCTCTCACATCCCTGCACCTGTGCACACCCACGCACACATGCTGGCCCCCTCGTCCCCATTCCAAAAGGAGAAACGTGGAAATGGCTCACAGGCAGTTGCGGCAGGACGCAGTCGCAGGAGGACAGGGATGCGGTGTAGATGCAGAGGATGCAGTTCCAGGCGCTTCACCACCAGGCGGGGAGGGCTAGGGGCTGAAGCCTGAGAGCGAGGCTGTGGTTGCCATAGAGATGCAAGCTGGAGGAGGGACCACTGTGGCTCAGGTGGCCTCACACCCCATCCCAAGGCAGACCTCTGCACTGCCTCTGATCACATTCACACACCTGACATAAGCACTTCACACACCCACGAAATACATTTCACATACTTGATACACACTTCATCCTCCCATACGCACACATTGCTTTCTTTCTTTCTTTCTTTCTTTCTTTCTTTCTTTCTTTCTTTCTTTCTTTCTTTCTTTCTTTCTTTCTTTCTTTCTTTCTTTCTTTCTTTCTTTTTCAAGACAGGGCTTCTCTGTGCAGCCCTGGCTGTCCTGGAACTCACTCTGTAGACCAGGCTGGCCTCAAACTCAGAAATCCACCGCATCTGCCTCCCAAGTGCTGGAATTAAAGGCGTGTGCCACCACTGCCCGGCTACATATTGCTAAGACACACTTCATACACATAGCATGCAAAGTCATACATCACACCAGTTTTCACATCTCAGGTTACTTCACTGCAGGGGGGCAAGCAGGAGACCAGAGGAGCCCTGGCTGCTCCTCCAGCTGGGATTCCTGGGGTTAAGAGAGAGCCTGGTCCTTTCCCTGAGATCTCACAATAGAAGCTTGGGTCAGGACAGCTGTGGTTGGCCTCTCACTTAGAGGGTGCTCCTCTAGATGTCCATGTCTGAATTTCTGGACTGGAAGCTTTCCTAGGACTGGCCTTGTCTTGCTTGGTAACTGCTGTCTGTATAATGGCAATATGCAGAAGGCACTGGACAGATGTTTGATTGATGGTATGCCTTGCTTCACACAGGGCATTTCTAGTGGACGTGCTTCTCCTGGTCTTACACTTGAGGCAGCAGTATTCTCTGTCCACAGTCTGTCTTGCTGTTGACTGGAATCTGCCTTTAATATTTTTTTTAAGATTTATTTATTTTATGTATATGAGTACCCTGTAGGTGTATTGAAACTGTACTGATGGTTGTGAGCCATCATGTGTTTGCTGGAAATTTGAATTCAGGACCTCTGCTCACTCTGGTCGAGCCCACTCAATCTGGCCTAAAGATTTATTATTATGAATAAGTAAACTGTAGCTGTCTTCAGACGCACCAGAAGAGGGCATCAGAATCTTATTACAGATGGTTGTGAGCCACCATGTGGTTGCTGGGATTCAAACTCAGGATCTTTGGAAGAGCAGTCAGTGCTCTTAACCGCTGAACCATTTCTCTAGCCCTGACTGGAACCCTCTTGCTGTCATGAATTATGGCTTGTCCACAGACAGGTATCTGAATTGTTCTACTTTGTGTCTGTTGCATGACATGTTAACAACATTCCTGACCAAGTCTTTGTTAGACATGTGCTTTTATTGTTCTTGGGTAGATGCTGGAAAGGGCAACTGTGGTGAGCTGTCAACATGGGTGCTGGGGATTGAACTCTGGACCAATCCAAGAGCATCAAGTGTCCTTAATAATGGTGCCACTTCTCCAGGCCCAACATTTAACTTTTAAAGAAAATGCTAAACTGTTTTACCCAAAGTGGCTGTACTATTTTCATTCCCATTATTGGTTCTTCATATCCATCAACATTTGTTATTGTCTCATTATTGACATTGGCATCTGCCTGCCAGCCTGTCATAACAAACTGCCACAGACTAAAATTAGTCTTACTATTGTGGAGGCCAAAGCTCTGAGGTCAAGGTGCTGGTGAAGGTCCTGCTGTTAGCCTGCTCCTTCCCTTCTGTAGAGAGTATCTGTCAGTGTCCTAATCTATTCTTAAAGGGCATCGATCATACTGGATTAGAGCCTACTCGAAGATCCCATATTTACTTCCTCCTCTTCCTCCTCCTACTTCTTTTCCTCCTCCTCCTCCTCCTATTCCTCCTCCTCTTCTGTTCCTTTTCCCTTCTCTTTTTCTTTGCTCTTGTGACAGTGTTGGCCTTGAATTCTCTGTGTAGCCTGGAATAGCAATGAATCCTTGGTCCTCTTGACTCCACCCCTTGAGTGCTGGGATTACAGGTGTGCACCACCATACCCACTTAGGATGGGACTCAAGGCTCTCTGCATGTTTTTTTTTTTATTATTCTCTCTGCATGTTTGGCAAGCATTCTACCAATTAGCCAGGGTTCTCTAATGGAACAGAACTGATTGAATTAATATATATGTGTATATGGGATTTATTAGATTGGTTTAGAGGATGCAATCTGAGTAGTCAACAATGAGTGTCTCACATTGGAGGCTGAGAATCCAGTAATTTTTCAATCCATGAGGATGGATGTCTCAGCAGTCCCAAGCTGGTTCTGGAGACCTGGAGGATTCCTGGAGAGCTGCTGATACCCAGACTATGTCAGAATTCAGAAGTTGGTTCTGATGCCAAAGCCACAGGCTGGATGAGCTTACCAGGGAGAATGAGGGCAAACAGGCAAACAGCAGCTTCTTTCTTCCATGCCCTTTTATCTGAACTGCCATCAGTAGTTAGGGTTTTTCTTCTTGCATTCAGCAGCTTGGGTTTTAATCAATCCCAGACATAGTTTAGTGGAGAACCAAGATCATTCATCATAATCCTTAACCCTTCGCAGCCTTTTAAAAGGATCCTGTCAGGCTGGGAAGATGGCTCAGTAGGTAAGAGCACCGACTGCTTGTTCGAAGGTCCTGAGTTCAAATCTCAGCAACCACATGTTGGCTCACAACCACCTGTAATGAGATCTGAAACCCTCTTCTGGTGGGTCTGAAGACAGCTACAGTGTACTTATTTATAATAATAATAAGTAAATCTTTGGGCCAGAGCAGTCAGGGACTGAGCGAGCAGAGCGGACTGGGGCGAGCAGAGGTCCTAGAAATTCAATTCCCAACAACCACATGAAGGCTCACCACTATAGTGTACTCATACACATAAAATAAATAAATAAATCTTAAAAAAAGATCCTGTTTACAAATACATTCTAAATGATTAGAACTTCAATGTGGGACTTTAGAGGAGACAATTCAGCCAGTAGCAATCTCCCAACAGTACCTGGTGCAGTTCACATCCACATTACTCTAGATACTGAAGCCTGGCATCTTCTCTTGGGGTCAATGATCCTTTGCGTGTCTTCTTTAGTGAAAGATAAATCCAGATGCTCTAAATATTTTTTCTATCAGGTTGTTTGTCTTCTTGTTATTGAGTGTTTTTTTAAAAATAAAACACACACACACACACACACACACACACACACACACACACACACACCATCCAAGTTAACAGTAAGTAGGAACATAATAGCAATGTTTAAATGTGTTACTTTTTTCATGCTATGGGGTTAGTAACATTTCAAAGGGCAGGCATGTCTGGTGCTAGGGTATGTTTCTCTCTCTGGCAAACCTTCATTCAGAGTGCCTGGTAGGGTCATAGGCTCGGGCCAAAAACCTTTGAGATTGTCAAGGAAGGTGTTCTCATGACTTCCAGGGCTGAGCTCAGCTCCATCCTCTCAGCTGTGAAAGCTCTGTCCAGTTCTTAGTCGGCAAGGAAGTCTGTGAAGTGATCATAGGAGGTCCAGTCCAGGCGAGCTCCGTTGAGTGTGTATCTTAGCAACCTTCCATTCAGAGCTGCCAGTGGTCTAAAAACTAACTTCTCTCGTAGAGAATACATCACAGAGTTTGTCCAAGCTTGAAAGAATAGCAGTTAGACAAACTCTCTGGTAGACAGACAAAGAGAGAAAAGGGCCATGGCTGGCTTCTTCACTCTCCTGACCTTAGACAAAAGCCTGTCAGTTTAAAACGTGTGGGCTTCTTCCTCCAGCAGGCTCCCTGCTGATAAACTGGCTCAACAAAATCAAGGCCCCAGAACTTGTTTACATAAGTTAGGGCCAATCAAGCACCTAACTCTCTTCAAACTGACCAATCCTGAATTTGGGGAAGAAGGCTCTTCAGAGACATTAAAAATCCTAGCCCTAGAGAAGACAATTGGATCTTTTGGCTTCCAGAGCACTGCACTAGTTTGCAGAGGGTCTTCTCTCTCTCTCTCTCTCTCTCTCTCTCTCTCTCTCTCTCTCTCTCTCTCTCTCTCCCCTCACTCCAATAAACTCTTCCTTCAACTTCTCTGCCTGCTGCTCTCTGTGATGTTTGAGATTTCCTAGCAGCTACCTGTTACGCTCCAGATTTGAACTGTCTTTTAATTCTTTAACTGGACGAGAAAACTAACCCGGTGAAGGCCCATAGACTTACCAACAGTGATGGTCTTCCTGCCCTTGCTCTTTACTGTTAACGCATGAAGTTAGGAGTTGCCATTCGACCAGGCTCTTGTCCTAGAGAGGGCTTCTTGACCATCAGTGTTGGAGGGATGTTTTTATTAATGCTGAAAGTGAGGGTTATTCGTCTCCCCATTAACTGTATTAATTTTGTTTCTGCCTTGCTCACTTCCAGCATCTTGACAGGGAACTCAAGCTTCCGGATTTTCCTTTCCTCATTTCATGAGTTTTAGGAGTTGTCAGAAGCCTTGTGTCTTTTCCATTTGTGAATAAACATGCTTTGCTTGCAGCAACAATTTTGACCCCTCACAAAGTTACATTATTAAGAGACTAAAGATAAAGATACAGGAGGGCTGGAGAGATGGCTCAGTGGTTAAGGGCACTGACTGCTCTTCCAGAGGTCCTGAGTTCAAATCCCAGAAACAACATGGTGGCTCACAACCATCTGAAATGGGATCTGAGGCCCTCTTCTGGGGTGTCTGAAGCTATAGTACAGTTGTATACATAAAATAAGTTTAAAAAAAAAAAA
>NC_034590.1:109449643-109451397 GCF_900095145.1 Mus pahari
AATAATAATAATAATAAAAAAAATAAAGGGTATAATTTTATCTCCCTTCTGCCTATGTAGCCCAGGCTAGCCTTGAAATTTGTTACTCTCTTGGTTTACCCTCTTGAGTGCTGGGATTACAAGTATTCTCTCCATGCCCAGTTTCCTTTCCTTTCCTTTCCTTTCCTTTCCTTTCCTTTCCTTTCCTTTCCTTTCCTTTCCTTTCCTTTCCTTTCCTTTCCTCTCTCCTTCTCTCCTTCCCTCCCTCCCTCTCTCCCTCCCTTCCATCCTATTTCCTATCCCTCTTAAACTGGAGTTACTGGGAGTCACAGGTGAGTGTTTGCTGCACAGGATGGAGGCAGAGAATTGAATTCTGGTCCTCTGCAATGGTTGTTGCCCAGGGCCATGCAAGAGGAGCGATAAATGGCTTTAGAACTCATGGAATGCTGTCTACTGGTTAGCACAACCATGATGGGTTTACCTCAGGCAGACATGGCCCCCCCCAAGACTATGAGGACTGCGTGTCCTGAGGACTTCATGCTCTTAGGGAGGTTTGCTCTGCTTGTTAAACCTTTCACATTCCTCTTAATCTAAGAATTGCATGAAAACTCTAAGGGGGCTCCCAGCCCCTTACTGGGCAGTATCTGGCACTTACAGAAGAGTGCTTGATCTCTTTCAGGCACTGCTGCTGGGGCAGGCTAATGATGTATCCACCACCCTAGGAAAGAACTTAGAGATATGGATTCTCAGCAATGACCACCACCCTTAGAAAGCATTTGGATAAATAAAGTTGTTAGGGAAGCTAGGTTAAGGTATTTTTGCTAGTGGCTCTGATGTAGAAAATCTTAGAGAGCAATTTGAAGTTCAGAAAAGCACACTCTTAATATTTAAGCTAGGGCATTTTAAAGGTCAGGGAACAAGAACAATAGCGGCACTGGCTGACGTGACTCTCACTGAGGCTGGACAGGTGATGACTGATTTCTTGTACTTATTTTTGTCCTCAGCTTCCTTATTGATTTCATAAAAATTATTGATGAGTAATTGCTGATGAAAGTAATACACTCTGAGGATTAAAGTAGGTGAGGTGTGACTGATTACTTTTTATATAAAAGTTTAGATTTGTGTTTCCTTTAAGGTTCTTATAAGGTTACTTTTAAAGATAAATAATAAAATACTCGATTCTGTCTTTTAACCACAAGTTGCTGCCTGCCAGTAAGAGAACCTGGCTGAGGAAACTACCTGCTTGCTCAGACTTGTTAATCTATAACAAGATGCTTAGTTATGAATGTCTGTGAGTTCTTGGGAACAATTTGTTTTCTTTACCTGTGCTGTGTAATGTTATTTCTTGTAAAGGTGTTGGGGAACACACTGTTTTTTTCATCATCATTCACTAGAAGAAAAATAGAATGCAATCACATTGTAATTCAGTACTGCTTGAAAGATTTTGCTGGGATATGTAAGCTACGGAAGAAAAAGTAAAGTGTGTTGGAGTTCCATCCACCAACTGTGTGTACATATATACATGCGCACATTTGTCCATGTGTACATGTGTACAAATGTATATATGTATATGTGTTATGTGTATATGTGACTATGTATATACGTATATGTGTGAAATGGTTGGGGTCTGCTTGTTGGAGCTTTGCCCTGTCCATTCAGTGTGTGAATGTATATATGTTTGTCTGTCTGTCTGTATTTGTATGTGTGACGTTATTGGAGACTGCTTTTGCTTCAACTCTCTCAGCGTGTGTGTGTGTGTGTGTGTGTGTGTGTGT
>NC_034590.1:109451558-109454012 GCF_900095145.1 Mus pahari
TGTGTGTGTGTGTGTGAATTTTCTTTCTTTCCTTTTCTTTCTCGTTGGTCCCTGAGAGTTAAAAGAGTTCTGAGTTTCTCTCTGGTCACTGAGTGCCAGGTCCAATCAAGCTTCGTTCGTTCGTTCCCTTGGAGAAAAGTGTGCAGAGTGGTTTCTCTGATTGCTGGTTGCCATCAACAGCAGACCCTGTCAGTCACCATCAGCACTGACTCCACAGCTCCATGCCTACCTCTGTTTAACCCCTGGCCTTTGACATTTCTGACAAGTTGTGTACCTTTTTCACTGCTGAACCACAGCTCCATTCCATCTCCATTTTAAGCATAAGTGGATTCCGGAATTTGTCAAATGCTTTTCCCCCCTGTCTATTAAAATAAGTGCATGCTCTTTGTCTTTTGTTTACAGCGTAGAAGGTTAAATACTAGACCAACTTTACAGTCTTGGGATCAATTCTTGTGTACTTGACACTATTTTATTTGTGGAGGATAATTGGTCTGCAGCTTTCATGACACTGCAGTGTCTAAGTGTCTTTGTTACTTCTCTAATACTGTGACAAAGCACATGACCAAGGCAACTTATAAAAATGTCCAATTTGGGGCTTATGGTTTCAAAGGGCTAGAGTCCATGTCAATCCTGATGGGGAACATGGCAGGTGGCAGGCATGGTGCTGGAGCAGGTGATAACAGCTTACATTTTGATCCATAAACACGAGGCACACCACACACACACACACACACACACACACACACACACACACACGCACACACACACCACATACACAGACACACCCCACATAGACACACACAGACACACACAAAGAGACACACACATACCACACACACACCACATAGACACATGCACACACCACATAGACACACACAGACACATACATACCATGCACACACATACACCACACACACATATCACACACATACACACACCACATAGACACACACACAACGTAGACATACACACAGAGATACCACACCACATACATACCATATACATAGACAAAAACAGACACATAGAGAGAAATACACACAACACACACACACACACACACACAGAGGAGAGAGAGAGAGAGAGAGAGAGAGAGAGAGAGAGAGAGAGAGAATGAGAGAGAGGGGTAACTGGGAAAGGCATGGGCATTTGATACCTCAAAGCCTGTCCCCAATGACACTCTAACAAGCCCATATCTCCTAATCCTTCCCAAACAGTTCCACCAGCTGAGGCTACTGTATTAAAATGCATAAGCCTATGAAGGAGGCATTTTTATTCAAACCACCACACAAGGCAACCTTGGACTTACAGAAGAAACATTGGACCATAGTCTTCCAATGCTGCAGCCTGTCCCCATCACTCTGAAGAGGATTGTTATAATGATATATTTGGTACTGTGTATTTGAGTAGCTTCTTACTATTGTCTCTTTGAATTTCAATAGTCTGGGGCATACCCCCAGGCCAGGGGCTTCCTTGTTCTTGGGACTCCCTGAAGCTCTGGCTCTCTGCAGTCACTGCCTATCCCCACTAGGAGGACAGCCATTTCCTGAGCTTTGAATATAGTTGCCTCTCTGAGGGTGATGTGCTCACTTATCTGGGACTTGGTGGGAGCACCGCAAGGTGCAGCTGCTTCTTGGCATAACAACTGCTCTATCCCAAAGTCCCAAAAGAAAGGGGTGGGGCTCTGGGACCACTCAGCTACAAGAGTATTGGGGCTGACAGCCTGGAGCATAGCGCCATAGAGGGCTGAGGGGTAACATCTGAGGGCACAGAGCCCAGGGCCTACCTATGCAGGAGAGGGGAATGTAGGAGTGAGTGGGGCTATGGTTGTGGCTGGATGTCTAGGGCTAAAGTGGGCAGGTCTTAGTGGTAGAACTGGCAGGTGGGAGATCAAAAGTCTCCTGGGGGCTCATTCTGTGCTCACTGCTCACACTACATGGTGTGGCAGGCGTGGCTTATGGCCCAGTGATTGCTGGCCCCTGACCTCTGGTCAGACACACCCAGGTAGGAAAGATAAAACCCTAAGCAGCCAGGGTTAGAAGGAAGAGGACCAGGCACCTGAATCCTGGGATCTGCAGCTTCTCCATTCGCCTAGAGCACGGAAAAGGAGCCGCAGTCATGAAGAGGTGATGCCATGGCCTCTGGGCCCTAACTTTTCTACCCATAAAAGCTGGCAGCTGGGGGCATTGACCAGGGTGGGCCTGGCTGTGTGGTTATGGTCACACTGGGTCTGAGTCTAGGAGCTCTGGCTTAGAGAGAGGCCCTGAGAGTTACTCTATCTGAACTGGAAACCTAATTCCAGGGAAGGGTCTTAGAGGAGGAGAGGGAGGAAGGAAGAGAGGGAGGAAGGGAGGGAGGGAAATAAGAAAGGATGGAGGGTGAGAGGAAGGAAGGAAGGATGGAAGGAAGGAAGGAAGGAAGGAAGGAAGGAAGGAAGGGAGGGAGGGAGGAAGGGAG
>NC_034590.1:109454047-109455254 GCF_900095145.1 Mus pahari
GAAGGAAGGAAGGAAGGGAGGGAGGGAGGGAGGGAGGGAGGAAGGAAGGACGGACGGAAGGAAGGAAGGGAGGAAGGAAGGGAGGGAGGAAGGAAGAAAGGGAGGGAGGAAGGAAGGAAGAAAGGGAGGGAGGAAGGAAGGAAGGGAGGGAGGGAGGAAGGAAGAAAGGGAGGGAGGAAGGAAGGAAGGGAGGGAGGGAGGAAGGAAGAAAGGGAGGGAGGAAGGAAGGGAGGGAGGGAGGAAGAAGGAAGAGGAGGGAGGGAAAGGCCTCTTCTGCAAACGCTCACCCTTGGGTCTGCAACTCAGGGTTTACCTCCAAGAGCAGCTCAAGTGGCCTCCGATATGCATGAGGGTGGTTTGTCCCATGGAGTCCCTGAGCCAGTGGACCATTAGGTCCTAAATCTCCCCTGGGAAGAAGCAACATCCCAGGCAGTGATGGCCCAAAAGAAAAGGGACAGTGGCAGGGTAGGGGAGGCAGGGGAATATGTAGCAGGCCTTTGAGGGATGGCAGGGTAGAGGCAGTGCAGGAACCGGGGAACCTGAGAGTTGGTCACCCAGGAGCTAGGGTTTGTTTCTCAGGGAGTCCTACATCCCCTGCAGGACCTCAGTTATCAAGGGGGCGGGGAGGGGTGGCAGTACAAAGGCTAGGATGAGGGTCTCCATATTCATTTCTCTTCCCAGTACACAAATAGGCCTCTGCCTAGTGGTCCTGAGGTGAGACGGGGTTGCTCAAGCCTGTGTGTCCAGGTCCTCCCCTGCTGGCCTTTGATCCTTATCCCAAAGGGCTGAATCATAGAGAAGAGAGTTTTCTGTGAGGCTTCGTTCAGCACATGCACACACACGTATGTACATGCATGCTATATACCAACAAACACACATATACTTCACTCACGTGCACATCTCTTTACACTTACGTGTTCAGCATTTCTTCTGTCTGCATGATAGGGCTGGGGCTACTGGCCACCTGAGAGTCCACTAGAAGTTATTCTCAATACCATGGATCATGGCCTCAGGGATACTGTGGCATGGTCATGTGCTAGGGCCTCCATTCTCCCTCCACCCCACCCTGTCAACATTTTCAGTCATATGTTTTATGAATTAGCATTATTAAGCAATATTAATATATATGATTTGAGNGGATAAACCAAACAGCAGACCACGCCAANGTGATTCCACGTGAGAGGTTTATTAAGCAGGGATGGGGAGC
>NC_034590.1:109455470-109480092 GCF_900095145.1 Mus pahari
GTGTCACATGGTTGGGCCAGGCCTTGGAGTGTCCTGGTGCTAACAATATGTACGTGTGTGCTAGCCCACTTATGTGTCCTTGTGTAGCCTCTGGAATCTTTAGCACTGCCAGTATCCTGTCATAATAAGGCCTGAGGTGTCTTGGCCACAGGTGGAGAGCTTGGCATCAAGACACAGAGCAGGAGTGTCCTGAGCATCTTGCTTGCTTATTCTGCCTGCAGGTCCTTTTCTGTGAGGCCAGAGTCAAGATCTAACAATGGATCAGCAGATACCTACCTTAGTCTCTCTGTCCATGACACACACACACCTCCAGCTCCAGCAGGTCTTGACTACCTCACCACCTCATATTCCCTCTCTGGTCCCCTAGGTTTCTCCTGGCCACCTGTTTGGTGGCTGCACTGCTGTGGGAGGCAGGCGCAGCTCCAGCACACCAGGTATGCAAGGGGCTCCTCTGTCTGGCTTCATTCCTGGCTGCCGGCCTCTGCCCCAGTTAGCAGGGAATACCAGAAAGGACCTCTTTCTCTCCACCCCCTAAGCTGGCAAGGAGAAGGGAGGCAAGGCAGGGATGTGTGGGGAATGTGGTAGCGGCACCGGTGAGCACAGACGAGGGGCCTCAGGAAGAGAAGGGCCTGAGCCCTTCTGGGGTCTCCTGGGCGAATCTCCAAGGCACTGAGTTTATCCGGTGAGGACATGGGTCTCCACAACAGCCAGGCAACCGGAAGGACGTGGGTCTCCATTGCACCCATGTAACCACATAGGTATGTGAGCCTCTGTGACACCCTGGTGACCCCAGGATGGGAAAACAGGGTCCTGCCTGGTGTTCAGGCAGCCCCAGGATGAGAGGATATTGGTCATGACACAGGTGATTATGGGTAGGGACATGGCAGTCCAAATGCCTCAGAAGACCCTGTGTGAAAGGGTCCTCTCCATACTAGCCTGGACACACTCACTTAGGGGATGATTTACAGACTGGGAACAGTTGCCCTGGCTGAAAATTCACTGAGCTTGCCCTGGGCCAAGTCCACTCACTCTGCACACATGGCAGAAAAAGAGGATAAGAGAGGCCCACCCTCCACAGCCATCCACAGCTTCTTGGAGCTGGGCACTTTCCCAGGGTCACCCTGTGCCTCACGTCCTTCTTGGTACTTTGTCTTCATTAAGGAATTGCGTTCAGAGGAGCTGACTACCTTCTGGGCCACTAGCCAGGATGGGGGAGGGGCAAGCATGACCTTAATTAGTGCAAAACACTGGGGTGGAGTGAGGGTGCAGAGTCCAAAGTGAGCCCTGGGTACCAGCAGAAGAGCTCTATTTTCTCCTAAGCTGACTGGGTTTTGGGAAGGCTGGCAATTTGGGAACAGGCTGGTGTCCTAAATCCTCTACCTGCAGTTCTGCTACCCATGATAATCCTTATCCCCTAGAGTTAAACACAGTTGAACTGAAGCCCAGCCTGTAGGTGGGTCTTAGAAGGGCCTCTCCCTCGTGTCCTCCAACCTCGGGTCACTAACTAGCAGAATCCCCACCTGTGACTCCCTCTCCTAGGTCCCTGTCATCAAGACCAAAGGCAAACAGGTGTTCCCTGAACAGGAAACAGAGAAGTAAGTGTCCCAGGGGGCAAGTGTGGGCTGATGCACTGGGGGGATTGGAGAACATGGCTGTTCAGAAGCTTCCAGGAGGAAGTGATACTCAAACCCCTCAGGCATCCCTCCTTGGGCGTTCCCTCCCAGGAGCAGGGACCACAGGTCATTTCCAGACAGTTCTCCCTGCAGCCTCCAATGGGCTATGCTCTAGAACAGCATATTACCTACTCTCTTGCCCTTGAGGACCCTGCTTAGGGAAGACTCTGACCTTCTTGGGCCCCATCCCTGCTCTTAGTGCATTAGAGATGCTAATGGCCCAGAGCCATGAACGTGTCCCAGGCCTTACAGGGAGGTTGATAACGTAAGTGGGTGTGGAGCAGCTTCCCAGGGCCAGCAGCTGTCTAGGGGCAGAGAACGTCTTTGAAAATGGGCCTAGCCATGTCTAACTCTCCCCATCTGTGTGTAAACCTTATCCTGCTTGTGCTGGCAGGGCTTGGGGTATCAGAGCCATAGAGCCTCTTGAAAAGGACAACCAGCTGGGGCCACTGCTTCCTGAACCCAAGCAGAAGCTTGCAGCTGCCGAGGAAAAGCGTCCAGGTCAGAGCGGGATCAAGGCTACATCATTGGACAGGAGGCTAATGGGAAGGATCTTGTGAGGGAGGCTTTATCTCCTTCTTCTCCACAGATGCCATGACCTGGGTGGAGACTGAGGACATCCTGAGCCGTCTTCGCAATCCTCTTCAGGGTCCAGAACCGGATCTTGACAGCATAGACCATCCAACATCTGACGATGTCCAGGATGAAGAAGTGTCCCAGTCACGGCCCATCCTGTATCGTCAGGTGCTGCAGGGACCAGAGGAGGACCTTGACCACATCGCCCACTCTTTGGAGGATTCTTAAGAGCCCTAACCACTCTTCCACTCCTGTCCCAAGGTCTAGGCTGCTGTGACCACTGACTATCCCCAACTAGTAAAAAAAAATAAATACCTGAAAATTGGTGGAAGGAATGTGTGTCTTTTAAGACCAACAATTCTGGGACATAGAAGCTGCATCTTGGAGGAAGAACTATGCTGTCCTACCTATGGCTGGCTCATCGGAAGCTTCTGATGGATGGGGCACAAGATTTAGTTGACCCTCAGCTCATGAACAATTTTCCTTAGGTCCAATTCTCTGTACACAGGGATGAAGCGATAGGTGTACCAAGCAGTCAGTGTGGGGACTTGTTAGCAGCCTCAGCCTCAGAAGGGAAGCCCATCCCAGACTTCCCACAAAAGAGTCTGAGGATGTGCTTGAAGAGGTGGAAGGTTGTGTGTGACACAGGTTGATGAGTGTGTGGGTGACTACCAATCCCACCTGTGCAGTGAAACGCACTAAAGGGTCCCAGAGGCACACATTTTCCAACCCCAGTAGCTCAGGAGGGACAGACAGCTTAACAGAGGCCACCAGCTCTCCATCCCAACACACCCCAACCCCATGCAGCTACATAAGTTATCTACCAGTCTCACACCCTGTATGTCTCTTGTCCCCACTCCTCCAAGGACATGAGTGGGGGACTGAAGGCTCATGTGCACCTTGGCCTCTAAGCCCCACAAGCAGGAACCCAGGTTCTATCTCATAGATGAATCTGGGTTCTTCATACTACTTGATCCCATTGCTCTCACACTGCAGATGAGTCCACATTATAGAAAAATCTAGTAGCCCAACATTACAGCCCAACATTCCATCTTACAGACAAGTCCAGGGTCCTGAAGATGAACTCCCAGGCTCTGACAGTGACCTCAATGTCTAGCCTTCATCTCAGAGTAGCCCCACCTGTCACCCTGCTAAGAATCCAAATGAATCTGTCCATGGCCCACACACTCAGTAGAGCAGCCTCTGCAGAGGCGCCAAAATCCTGCTCAGGGCTCGGGTAGCACCAGACCCCACAGAGGGCACCACAGCTGCTCTCCTTTCCCATGCTAGCACTCGTGACCCCTAGCCTAGTCCTGGAAACACTCGGGGCAGGTCTTCCCTTGCATAGGTAACCCTCTGAGTACCCCCAGATTGACTCAGAGATGCTTTACTAGCATTCCCAGGCAATTCTCAATCGAACAGAGTTGACAATGCAGATTATTATAGAACCTCCTCTTGTCAGTCTTCCGTCAAGTTAGAGATGGCCAGAGACCATTAAAATAATCCAGGCCCAGGTGGTCTGGAAGGAGTGCCTTGTGAAGCACTGTCTAGTGCCCATGAGGTTGGATCCATGATCAAAATTTGAGCTGTCTCACCTCCCCCATTCCCTGAATCTAAGTAGAGGACCTGCAGATGCTGGTATGCCAAATGCCTGGTGTTTTATTGGGACCAAAAGCATCTGGCCCAGGATGGTGACTGTGGCCAGGTTTCATTCTAGCTTTGCCTGAGCCAGGAACCTCTGTGGCCGTTTCCTCCTAAAGGATGTAACTGGGGCTGGAAAGATAAGAACACTTGCCCTATCAAAGGGACTGTCTACTCACCCGCTGAACTCAGTTGGTTTGCCACTTTTGGCAAGTACAGAAAAAGCTGTTATGAACATTCACCAATAGTCTGTAGACGAGTGCTGGAGATCCAGTCCAAGCACTCAGTAGGGAAATTGTTTCTTGTCTGCCTAGGTGCTTCCTCTCTGATCTTCCTATTTCTGTCTATACTGAGCCTCAGAGGATCCTTTACCTCCTGGGACAACTGAGGAGTCAAAGCTGGGAGCAGCCACGTTGCATCTGAGTTCCTGGGCCTAACATAGCTGCTCATGCATAGGTAGTGGGTGCTCAACCTACCAAACATCTGCATGGGATCTAGCCCACACCCAGACCTCTCTGACCTTGAACCAGAGAGGACAGTATACCATCCCTTGCAGCCGAGCAGTCATCTCTGAGTGTCAGAGCTCCTATCTAAGATGTTCAGCCCAGCTCTGTCACTTGCCCTCTGGCTCGGAGCTCAGAGATTGGGCCTAGTCAAGAATCACTGTATTTTGCAATCCAAGTGGGTAATGCAGAAGCTCCCACTCCATACAAGTACCCAGTGCAACCAGCTGCAGCCCCCTGATGTGCATCTTACCCAACATTAACCACTAGACCTAGGCCCATGCTACAGCCACAGACCCAATCCAGCTCCCAGGTTCCTACCCAGGCCTAGCTCCTGTCCAACTCCCGGCCCTCAAATCAGCCCCATGCTTCTTTCCATGTGGATTTTCTAACTGAGGATTCATCACGGATGCATAGGAGATGCTTACTTGGGAGCTGATGGCATCCATAGAACTCACAAGACAAGTTTACAAGTACAAAACCTTTAGATTAAAGCTTGACAGTGGCTACTCTCCCTCCATCAATCTCACAAGTCATGGAAGGGGGAACTTGTCAGGGTACCAGAGTCTCTCCAGAGCTGCCATCTTCTTGAACCCGAGACCGATGCCCAGGTCTGGTTTCTGCCAAGGGAAGGTGTGCTGATTGGGTTCAGGCACAGCCCATGGTCAGCCTGGAGTGGTCTCTATGAGGGTCCAAGGTCAAGAGTTCCCTTCTTGAGGATGATGTTCCCATAGAGTGCCATCTCCCCGGTTGCAACCACAGCAAATGCCTTTTTTGCACGTTCGTAAAATTCAAATCTCTCTATCTTCATTGGGGCTTTCTGGAAGACAAAAAGGCGTGGTGGGAGGGACTTTGTCTGAAAGTCCTCTAGGTGGGCTCCTGATTTGAGTTCCCCATCAGGAGACAGCCAGGTGGCAGCAGCAATGGAACCCTGGTCTTCTAGGCCCCAATCTTCTGGTTCTCCTGATGCTGGAGTTTCAAGGAACCAGAGACAACAGGCATCTTTTATATCCCTGTCT
The DNA here is from genome assembly GCF_900095145.1 of Mus pahari. Lineage (NCBI taxonomy): Eukaryota > Metazoa > Chordata > Mammalia > Rodentia > Muridae > Mus > Mus pahari. The sequence goes on from NC_034590.1 coordinate 109,460,883, forward strand.
GAGCCTGTGATGGACAAGGTGCCTGCTGGGTATGAACCCAGCTCAGCAAGCCTTTAGATCAGTGATTCTCAACCTCCCTATCATGGTTTGAATATGCTTGGCCCTGGGAGTGGCACTATTTGGAGACGTGGCCTTGTTGGAGTAGGTGTGTCACTGTGGGCATGGGCTTTAAGTCCTCATCCTAGCTTCCTGGAAGCCAGTCTTCTACTCTCAGCCTTCAGATGAAGATGTAGAACTCTCAGCTCTGCCTGCACCATGCCTGCCTGGATGCTGCCATCCTCCCACCCTGATGACAATGGACTGAACCTCTGAACTTGTAAGCCAGCCCCAATTAAATGTTGTCCTTATAAGTGTTGCCTTGGTCACAGTGTCTGTTCACAGTAGTGAAACCCTAAGACACTTCCTAATGTTGTGACTACTCTTTAATACCTTGTGCTGAAGTGACCCCAACCATATTATTTTCATTACTATTTTATAACTGTAATTTTGTACTGTTACAAATTGTTATATATAAATATCTATGTTTTTTTTTTTTCATCTGCCTTCGAAGTCCCCTGCTTAGGACAAGAGTATGTAAGGGGTCCTGCTCAGACCTAATGGTTCCTTTAGAAGGCTAGGTATGTCCCCTGCCAGGCAGGGATGTGGGCTGTGTGACAGACAGACCTTAGCAAGAATGAGGTGGCAAAGAGCAAGACCTAGGGTGAAGGTGTACATCCATAGGTTAGTGGGGACCCCATCCTGGAGCCCACAATCCTCTGGCTCAAATGGAACCAAATCCCAGGGCCGATAGGTCAGGATTCTGGGAGCAAGAGGCTTGAGAAGAGAGGGATGGCTCAGGCACACCCCTTCCCTGTCCACTCCCATGATTCACTCTTCCAGAGCCCAGCTGCCAGGAGACAGAGGGTCCCATGGTTGGGGCTGCACTCACCTTACAGTCAGCTTCGAGAAGAAGAGATTCATAATGCTTCCATATCGGGGTCTGCAGGCCCTTGTCCTTGTCACTGGGCACCAGGTCCATGACAGCAGCCTGGGGAGACAGGGGTCAGCTCTGCAGCCTCAGGCACCTTCTTGAGGGAGGGGTCCCTTTTGGGATATATAGTCATATGAAGTCTAGCAAAGGGGAAACAAGCCCGAATCAATCAAAGTCCTCACCGGGCTTTCCACATAGGTGTCCAGGGGCAGGAGCTTCAGCACAGCCTCCAGGAGCTGTGGGATGTCCAGGCCTAGGAGGGCAGAGCTGGGTTCAGGCTTCTGCTCTCACCATCACCTGGAACCCCACCTGTCTAAAACTTTCATTTTTGGATCACAAAATTTAAGTAACCAGCCAACAGGAATGAGGGGCCAGGACAGAGAGGCCACCGAACAAGGACTGTTTCCATCCCAGCCCTGTGGTGCTCACCATCTGCTCGGATCTCCACAGGCCCACACTGGCAGATGGAGGAGGTAGGGAAGTTTGCATCAGCAAGGACTGGAAAGACAGAAAGGCGAAAGATGGGCTGGAATCAGTGCAGTTCTCCCTCCCAGATGGTCACCATACATAGTCACACATATCTCGAAGCCACACATCCCCGTACATCAGCACAGTCCACCCACCATCTGGGATGTCCTCAAGCCAGACCAGTATATCTCTCTCTCACTCCAGTTAGTGGGTCAGATCGTGAGCCACCCCGTAATCCCTTTCAGAAGGTTAAGAAAAAAAAGAAACTGTGAATGAGACCAGTGTCTGGGAGGAGTAACCAATCAACAGTTACATTCCAGCCTATGTGTTTTCCTGACTTGCCCTAGGGCACCCGGCCACAGATCAAGAAACCGGCAGATCTCCAGGTAGCCTGGGACGTCACGTGGGAGGTCTGGGAATTACCCGGCCGCTCAACTTGGAACCAGGTTTGCCCTTCTTGTAGTTCTATGGCTTGGTCCAATCGCAGGCCTCAGCTCAGCTCTTTCCTCAAGCAGCTGAATAGCTTCCTGCTCCGAAGGGCAAGGTGATTGCGGCAGTGTCCACAGCCTTTCCTGTACCCTGCGGGTTAAGGGCTCCTGCGTGGATCGCACCCCTCCCCCTCCCCCGTCAGAGGGCCGCGCTGCCAGCTTTTTGTGCTCACCAATTTCGTCTCCATGCCCCATCCGCGCAAGCGCGAACAACAGCTCAGGGGACAGCACCTTCGGGATGCCCTTGAGCGCAACCATGGCCGCAGGATTGGTTGAGGGCGGGAGTTGTTAGCCGGGCGGTGCCACATGGATTGGGGCGGGACCAGAGGAGAGGCGGGCCCAACAGCTGGGTATCTAACTGTGTTAGACCCTTGGCTCTGGGGTGACATGCAAAACTCTGAGGCCAGCTTGGTGGCAGTGATAGGTAAAGTGTGAGAGGTAAGGGGAGGGCTTTCTGCTTCAGTTGTGAGTGGCTTCAAGGGATTAGGACCAGTCCAGGAGGCAAGCCAGTAGAGGCAAAACCAAATCAAACCCCGAGATTGTATTGGGGCCAGAGACCAAATAGTTTTAAGTAGCTGAGAGCTTCACCAGGGGAGCGCCTTCTTAGGGCAGTCTGCACACTTGAACTCTAAAGCCAGGAGTCAGCTAGACGCTGATGGCTCTGGGTGGGTTCCTATCCTGCTAGGGCAGACCTAACACACACAGGTCTGGGTGTGCTATGCTAGACCCAGGGTTGAGTCGAATCTCCCACGAGACATCTTAAACACTGTTCCACTTTTCAGAATCAAATGACTGAGGTATGTGCTCAGTGAACACACAAAAATTAAGCCAATGAGGGGCTGGAAAGATGGTTCAGTGGCTAAGAGCCCTGGCTGCTCTTCCACAGGTTGAAGACTTGGGGTTGGTGGCTCACAGCCATCTGTAACTCCAGTTTCCAAGGGATCCATAGCTCTTTTCTGGTCTCCGAGGCACAAGGCACACATGTGGTACACAGGGATGAATGCGGGAACAGCACTTTTAAAAAAGCATATTTTAAAAGAACAAAATAAAACAACTAATGACTCCAATGTGTCAGTTTCAAGGCTTCCCCTATTGGGTGGTTGCCATCTTTGCTTGTTTATTCTACGCTGTGTGTCAATCAATGGCTAACACATACTTTCTTGTGTGCCCGGCTTTAATAAGTGAACACTGGGGCTGGAGAGATGGCTCAATGGCTAAAAGCACTAGCTGCTCTTCCAGCGGACCCAGGTTTGATCCCTATCACCCTCGTGGTGGCTCGAAACTGTCTATAACAACAGTCTGAGGGAGTCCAATGCCCTCTTCTAGGGAAAAGTGGGCTTTTCCAGGAGAAAGGCCCTGAGGCCTGGCCCCCAGACCAGGCTTTGGTTGGGTGATATAGTGGACCAGGCCAGTTACCACGGCCTGGGCTGCGTATTAACTTCATCACAAACTTTGAATACTTGGTTATGATGTATGTCTTAATCTGGAGTTTAGGCAGGTCTCAACCCTCCAACTCTCCAAACCCCGTTCATGTCTCACCATGTAGCCCCAGCTGGCCTTTCCCCACCCGGTGAATTTTGTGCAAACATCAGAGGTTCAGATGGAAACTGCTTCTGTATGAGTCTCCACTCTCACACTGATGGGTATTGAAGGTGCTGCAGAAAGGCCCCGATGCCCTTCTGCCACAGCAGATAGGTAGTCGTTTCCCCACAAGGACGCTCTGGGCATAGCAGATCGTGGGATACTATCCACATTCCACCGAAATGCTAGGACCAGGGTAGAAGTTCACTGTGTGCCGGCTGGTTGTGTGTCTGTGCCGGCTGGTTGTGTGTCTGTACTGGCTGGTTGTGTGTCTGTACCGGCTGGTTGTGTGTCTGTACCGGCTGGTTGTGTCTGTACCGGCTGGTTGTGTCTGTACCGGCTGGTTGTGTGTCTGTACTGGCTGGTTGTGTGTCTGTACTGGCTGGTTGTGTGTCTGTACTGGCTGGTTGTGTGTCTGTGCTGGCTGGTTGTGTGTCAACTTGACCCAAGCTGGAGTTATCACAGAGAAAGGAGCCTCCCTTGAGGAAATGCCTCCATGAGATCCAGCTGTAAGGCATTTTCCCAATTAATGATCAAGGGGAGGAGAGAGCCCAGCCCATTATGGGTGGTGCCATCCTTGGGCTGATTGTCCTGGGTTCTATAAGAAAGCAAGCTGAGCAAGACAGGGGACACAATCCAGTAAACAACACTCCTCCATGGCCTCTACATCATATCCTGCCTTCAAGTTCCTGACCTGCTTGAGTTCCTGTCCTGACTTCCTTTGGTGATGAACAGCAATGTGGAAGTTAAGCTGAATAAACCCTTTCCTCCCCAACTTGCTTCTTGGTCATGATGTTTGTGCAGGAATAGAAACCCTAAGGCACTGTCCTACTACGCACTGTAGCCCAGCTGGTGAGAAGCCAGGCACTGTCTGTATGTATTACCTGGCTCAGGATGGGGGGATGCAAGTGTAGTCACAGTTATCTGAAAGGTGGAATCAGGACTGTTTACATTCAGGAGTTCAAGACAAGTACATATTGAGCAATATATTGAGATGGCTTCAAAAATAAGTATCACATTACTGTGAGAATAAATGACAAGTCTTCATCTCAGCATATCAGGCTTTAAACACATCTACTACAACATGAATGAACTCGGAGGATATTTGTCTTAGGCTTTTGACATGCTACCACTCATGGCTTAACTTCTCACAGTTGTAGGGACAAGAGGTCGAAGCAAGGTAGATTTGCTGTCTGATGGGAGACAGATTTCCTGGTCCTTCCTCATGCCTTCTCATTCCAACTTCATAGGAAAAGAGCTACAAGAGATCCTTCGGGGCCTTACAAATCCACTCATGAGTCCTATCCAACTTTTAGCATTTTAAGAACATCACCTTGGAGGTGGGGGAGGGGAAATACTGTGCATTGCATTGTACAAGGGTCATAACAAACACAACATAACAATTACTCTAATTCCACTCTTTTTGAGACAGGGTTTCTCTGTGTAGCCCTGGCTGTCCTGGAACTCTCTGTAAACCAGGCTGGCCTCGAACTCAGAAATCTACAATCCACCTGCATCTGCCTCCCAAGTGGTGGGATTAAAGGCGTGCGCCACCATTGCCCAGCTTCTAATTCCACTCTTGAGGCACCTGGAGACATCCCATTCTCGAACAAAATAAAAGGGTTGGTGCCAGAGGCTGTGAAGTGGGGTTGGGAGTCAGTGTCTAATGGAGACAGTTCGAGCTTGGGAAGATGAAGGTCTAGCGACCAGAGCCCCGGAGCCTGTTGGTGGGGCCGAAAATTGATGCAAAAGTTCTTGATGCTGTACGTGGTTCAGATGGTGAAGTTAAAAACACACAAATAGTCATAGCGTGGTTAACATACACCTTTAATCCCAACACTTGGGAAACAGGCTGGGTGATATCTGTGAGTTCAAGGTCAACCTGGTCTATATAGTAACTTCCAGGCAGCCAGGGATACACAGTGAAACCCTATCCATAAGAAAATAACAGCAATAATAATTTTAATTAACCACATTGACTCTCTAGAGACAACTACAGGTGAGTCAAAACTAAACTGTGAAGTAGTTACTTTCATTGAATTCTCATGTTGGGAATCAGCAGAGGGCCACTTCCCTTTTGAAGCTCAGATCCTGAGCTATGAGCTGTGGAGAGTGCACAGGGGAGTGGCCGGCCCAAGCGTGCACCTGCCCTTACAGTGAAGTATAAAAAAAAAAAAAAAAATCAAGACACCTTGAAAGCTTCCCAGGTTTCTGATTCAGAAGATGGTGTGAGACTGACTTCCAACAACTGGTGAAGTTCGAGGGCCACACCACGAGTACCCAAGTTGTGGCCACAGCCCCGAAGCCTTCGGTAGGAACTGTGGCTGACACTACTACCCTTTTGGATCATTTATTTGCCTCTCAATTGACAGGTTGAGCTTTCCTTTCTAGGGTGGCAAACGGTATAGCTGCCAGATGTCAGTGGTCTTTGAAGTTGGCCTTCCTTTTCTCTACAAATGCAGTCATCCCTTCTCTCCGGTCATCCTGGCAGGAAAGGAAGAAAGAGGTGAAGTTTGAATCTTCCCATGGAGGCCCTCAGCTGACTGCCCGAATCTCCAAAGTGCTCTTATGTCTCCCTCCTTGCCTGCTCTCTGAGCTCATCAACAAGACGGTGATTCTGCAGTAGGCCCACCTGTGGCCCATGAAATATGGGATTCCCCAGAAACTGTGCTAAGTTTGGGACAGGGGACTGTAAACCATGCAGGACACAGTCAATCAGGAGTGATAACACGAGTACCAGAAACTCATGCTTACAGCATCTATGGATCTGGCAAGGTCTGAGTTGGGAATCTCTCACAGAGCTGTGGGGTAGCAACAGAACCCTGCTTTTCACCTGCCCCTTCCTTAGCCAGTGGACACACTGTGTGCAAATATCTTCACTTCTTCCTTAGAGGACCAAGCCAGTTAATTTTTTTTTTTAATTTTATTTTTAAGTGTGTGTGTGTGCAGCACAGAGACCAGACGTGAGGTATCAGAGGAGCTGGAGTTGCTGGTGTGGCCATCTGGTAAGCCATCTGGTGTGGGTGCTGGGAAGTGAATTCAAGTCCTCTGGAATAGTGGTACATGCTAAGTCATTTCTCCAGCTCCTTAAATATTTCTTTTATAAAACACTGAGCACTAGGTCAGTGGTGCGATAGGTAATGCATCTGGTGATCAGAAGATTCTTTAAAACACCTAGACATGAGCTTCTGATAAGAGGTGAACTGCAGTCAAACATGGTGGCACACTCCTTTAATCTCAGACAGATCTCTGTGAATTCGAGGCCAGCCTAGTCTACATAGTGAGTTCCAGACCAGCCAGGGCTACATCATGAGACTCTCTGTCTTAAACCAATACACAAAATAAAATTTAAGAATGAGGTGGTGGTGGTTAGAGATGGCTCAGCAAGAGGCTGGAGAGATGGTTCAGCAGTTAAGAGCACTGACTGCTCTTCCAAAAGGTCCTGAGTTCAAATCCCAGCAACCACATGGTGGCTCACAACCATCTGTAATGGAATCTGATGCCCACTTCTGGTGTGTCTGAAGAAAGCTACAGTGTACTCACATACATAAAATAAATAAAATCTTAAAAGAAAAAAAAAAAAAAAGAGAGAGAGAGAGATGGCTCAGCAGCTCAAAGCACTTGCTGCTCTTGAATGGGATCTGGGTTTGGCTTCCAACACTTAAATGGTGGCTAGAACAGTCTGTAACTTCAGTTCCAAGGTATCCAGTGCCTTTTTCTGGACTCTGCAGGCACCAGACATGCATATAGTGTATTTACACACACAGAGGCAAAACACTTATGCATATGAGATAAAATACTATTTAGAAATGGTTTCTCTGTGCTGTACAGGCTGGCTTCAAACTCTTGGGCTCAAGCAATTATCCTTGACCCCAAGCTCCCAAGTTCTGGGACTTCTGTGGCCAGCTACAAATCCACTTAGAACGCAGGAGCTGATGCTTAGGGGTGTAACTCACGGGGCCTTTTTGCAGTAAGAAATCCCCAGCAGCGTCTGCAATGGAATCAGACTTGAATCCTGAGCAGAACATGTTTTACTCACAGTGGCAAAGGTGGAATAGAAGAGCTTCTTCTCCAGCTTATTTCCTTCTGTTAACGTCATCTCAAAGGCTGAAAAGGAAACCCTGGGGTCACCGACTGAAGTGCCAAACGTGTAGGTACATGTCAAACTGACTGTGACCGACAGAAAGGGCTACAGGCTTGGCATGGGCTCTACACTGATCCAGCTCTCCCAGTTTCTCAAGTGAACGGCCTATGTTGATGTAGCCATATGAATACCCTGCTCTCCTAGGCTGCCCAAACACCTTAGTAGTGGCCCAGGGATCTCAGAAAAACACCAGAACTGAACAAAGGACGAATAGCAGACCCTGTACAGCTATGAGGACCTGAGGTGGCTGGTAAAACTGAACATAGAAACACAGTAAAGGATTAGAAGCAGAAGAGGATGGCTATGCAGCAGGGATAGCCCCCGCTGGGATCTTCTTCCAGTGGAGAACACTCCTGTAGAGCAATGCTCTGGAGGATCTGAGCTATGACGATGCCTGCCACTGTGACCTTGGCAGAAGCCTTAGTTGTGCCCCGTGTGCTCCACAAGCAGCTGGCTCTTTAAACATCAACACACCTGATTGTGGCCAACAGCAACTCTGAAAGACTGGTGTACTCCCTGGAGGTAGCAACAACTTTTCTGAGTCACATTTTTTTTTTTTTCCCCCACAATGACTCTACATGTGAATGATATTAAGCAGAAACACAGTGCCATTCCAAATGCTGAGATAAATTGCTACATTAAGACTCCATTCCTGGGACTGGAGAGATGATTCGGTGGCCAAGAACACTAGTGCTCTTGCAGAGAACCTGGGGTTCTCTCCACAGAGAGGCTCACGACTGTTCAACATCCTTCACTGCACCATGTACACATGTGATGTGCATACACATAGGCAACCAAACACACACATAAAAATAAAAAAGTTAGAACGACCCCCAAAACTCCACTCAGGTGGTATTCCACAAATCCTTCTACCTTCAGCCCTGAGAGATCTGCTGGCCTCTGCTGCCCTACACACATGAAAAGGCACACAGACCCACATATACACACACGTGCATATAAATTCACATACATGTTAATAAATAGCAGAACTATATTATGAAGAGACTCCAAGCTGGATGTGGTACATGTGATCCATGCCTACAATCCTGGCAACTGAGGCAGGGGAATGCAGAGTTTGAGGGCCGCTTCTGTTATAGAGAGAGACCTTGTCTCAAAATCTAAACAACAGGATCAGCCAGATGGCTCTGTGGATAGCAGCCCGTGTTGCCTGGCCTAACGACAACTGGAATTCAATCTCTGGAGCCCTTATGGTGAAGGAGGTAACTGACTCCTCAGATCATTCTCTGACCTCCACACATGCATCACAGGATGCCCCCTCGGTAAGTTAAAATGTGAAATAAGTAACGAAACAGGTATATTTAAAGAGAAAAAGAAGAAAAGGGCTGAGGCAGCTCTGAGGAAAGTAAGCCAGACCAGCACCATGAGGTGAGAAAACTGATGGAATGCTTCATTCGAGCTATGCTACTGCAGGCCCCAGGCTACAGCTCACTTGCATAGCCAGAACATGGGTGCCAGAGGAAACCATTCAATTCAGATCCCCAGAGACAGCTGTCCCAGGAACCATAGACCACTGACTTCAAGGCTGTGGCTACACTCTTAGTCTTCCCTCTGTGCCTGATACTGCATTGCCATTATGTTCCGGGCCTGGCCCAGCCTTGGGTCCTGGTATAAAGAGATACTAAGAATAGCTTATCAGACCTTTGAGTGACCAAAACCTGGAACACTATGGCAAACCGCAATTCTGAGAACTTTCCCATTGCTGCCTGGGACAAGGTGGGGTAGTTCGGAATCTCACCACTTCACCTATGCAGTCCTGTGGCCTCTTCCCGCAGACTCCTACCTGCATTCACGGATTCTTTTGCCATGGCCACTATGATTTTAGAATTGCTGGCAATTTTTTCGGCACATTGGATGGCTTCTTCAACCAGTTTTTCAACAGGAAAAATCTTGCTTACAAGACCTAAAACATGAAAAGTCTGAATATCATGCAGAAATATCCTTGTCCCCTTCCTCTAGAACCCAGTGACACCGAGAGGCCAGTTCTCTGGGTCCTAAACAAGGGATGGCTGTCCCCAGCAGTGGGTGACTCTGTGCTCTCCGCTGCCGGGCTCCAGTCACATGCTGTCTACAGGATCAAATGGAACAAAGGACTTGAGGACTGTGGTCACTGGCAAGGGCAGGAAAAGGGCTGGCCTTTAATCGCCTTTAAAGGATAGTGGGAAGAGACGCTGTTATCATTTATAACCTGAACGTATGTTGCCACTCTCTGGTACTTAACATATTTCATCACATAAAAGCTAAGGACAGAACCTTAGGCTCCAATGCCAGCTACCCACAGGGACACCTGAAGCAGCCTATGCCTTCCCCAGCTCCTCACATCAGATACCTCACCTGCTTGCTTCGCATCCTGGGCGGAGATTCGGTCACCAGTGAGGACCATCTCCATCGCTAGCGATTTGCCGACTGCTCGGGTGAGTCTTTGAGTGCCCCCAGCACCTACGGAGAAAGATTTGAGGTCTCAGCTGGCCCTTTGTCAGGTGACACCGAGAAGAAACCCAGGGCTGGGATGTAGGTCAGTGACAGAAGAGGCTTTAGCAGGCACGAGGTCAAGGGTTCCTGTTCTCAGCATTAAAAAGGGAGAAAGAAAAATTAAATCGGCTCCTTTCTCACCATTCTGGAAGGTTCCAGGTCTGCCTGAAAGCCCACGCTGGATTGAATCCTAGCCTGGTCTGCCTTCTCCAGGCCAGCCTGCACCAATATACTGATCTCACTGCTCAGAATCTCAGAACAAGTCTGATCGATCCTGGAGAGTAGCAGAGGCCTCATCTGAGTGTGGTCTCTTCTCTGAGGGTTCACGTCCCTCCTCCTGACAGGTCTAAGTGGCTCCTGGAGGGCAATGCTATTGCTTCCTCCATATCTTAGGGCTTTCCCAGGCAGCAGTGGGGAGTGAATTCCCCAGTCTGCTGCGCTGAACTCAGAGAGGCTTCCTGACCCACTACGCCACTGGCATAGGAGTAGACAGGGCCAGACTCACATGGGACGGAGTTTTCGGTGTAAACCCAAGTCTATTCATCTTTCTCCCAAGGTTCTGGCATACAAAGCTCTTAAAGGTGTATGGATCATAGGCAGCAAAGAATCATTGTGGCTCAAGCCAGTAAGCTGTGTGTATATGATATTGTTGGATTTAGGATCTGTATATTCATAAGAGAAGGACATGTCCTGAGGCTCCCAGACTGCGCTGAGCTTCATATGCTGTCTTTCAGGTACTAGTTGGCAGAGAGAAAACAGAACAGAGAGGTCACCATCTGTGGTTGGATGCAAGCTGTAGGCTGAGACTCAGGCTTATCCTGTTACAGATTACCTATTCTTTTGTTTTTGTTTTTGTTTTTTTTTTTAATTTATTTATTTATTATATGTAAGTACACTGTAGCTGTCTTCAGACATATCAGAAGAGGGCATCAGATCTCATTACAAATGGTTGTGAGCCACCAAGTGGTTGCTGGGATTTGAATTCAGGGCCTTTGGAAGAGCAGTCAGTGCTCTTAACTGCTGAGCCATCTCTCTGGCCCCAGCTCACGTATTCTTACCTGGGATGGTCCCCAGGAGGATTTCTGGCTGTCCGAACTGGGCTTTCTCACCAGCATAGATGATATCACACATCATGGCAAGTTCACATCCCCCGCCAAGCTGAAAAATAAAAATGTTCAGAAGCAGGTGGATTTGACCAAAGAAGCCCAGGTAGAAAACCACTCTATTTGCTTACAGAACTTTTCTGGAACCACGAAACAGTCAGATAGAGCAAATGTTAACTTAGCTGAACAAAACTAGATTTAAGTGGTAGGATAAATATAAGGGTAATGTTGCTACCATTAGCAAGGGCTTGTAGACTTTAATGCAAAGGGCCAGGCAGTAAATATTTTTGGCTTTGAGGTGAATAACTCAGCCTGGCATAGTGGCTTCAAATCAGCCACAGAGGGTAAGGGCATGGATTTGAGTGGCTGACCACCCCCACCAGGATGGGTTTCATTCAATAATCAGCATGTATAATAATTGCATGGTTTTCCATGGGCTAAGCTAGTGCTGTATTTCTTAATAGCCTAGTGAAGCAGGAACCCTAGTGGGCGTCCAGGCAGAGTACTCACAGCCTTCACACAAGTAGCTTAGCCACCGCAGCAGTTAAAAAGAAACAGAAAAGCTCATTAAGGCATCTGGGAACTAGCCAATGGACCTCCATCAAACAAAAGAGATAGCAAAAGACACTATTGGCTTTTAAAGGCACAGGTCCTTCCACCTTGCACAGGAGGCCCCTGGGGGGCTGACACTTACAGCATAACCATTGACAGCTGCGATGACTGGTTTCTTGACCCGGGTGATGTGGTCCCAGTGGCTCAGGAACTTACTGGAGTAACAGTCCTGAAATGTCCTGTTCTGCATTTCTTTGATGTCAGCTCCAGCTACAAGTAGAGGTGAGGTTTCAATTACCAGACATCAAAGAATGTCTCAATCCTGTATCTGATGCTCAAGGCTTGGGGGCACTTCCCTCCACATTGGGAACAGCTGATACATGGACCAACAACTCACCAAACCATCTGTTTTAAGAAGGTAACGTTGAGGGCTGTGGTAGGCAATGGATGACAGGTACACTCAGAGGAGGCCTGGCTTAGGCCAGTGTTTACCTGACTAGTAAGGAACTGAGCATACCTGAATGTTCAACACATGCCCTGCTCTTCCCCACAGCCTACTTTACAGGTTAGTATATCCTAAGGCACCCCTCCCATCACAGAGAAACTGGTCCATTTTGCTGCTTCCCACAGGCCCTAGCATCCCCCCTCCCATCCATAGCCATGGCTGTGCAGCACACCTGCAAAGGCCTTATCTCCACCAGTGAGCACAATGGCGCCCACAGAGGGATCTTGTTCAAAGGTCTCCAGTGCTTGGTTGAGCTCCTCAATCAGGCCATTGCAAAGTGCATTGAGTGCTTTGGGGCGGTTCAACTGGATCAGCCCCACGCTGCTATTCTTTCCTTTCTTTTCTGTGATGATGTACTGAAAGTTAGCACCTAGGTCAAGAGGACAAAGGGAAGTGTTGTCATAAAGATATTAAAGTCACCGTGGTTGGTTAATCTTGGTCCTCAACCTGACAACATCGGCAATCAACTAACACCCAAGCCTTACCTGTGGAAGATTTTCTTAAATGGCTCTTTTGAGGTGAAATGACATAACCCTAAGTCTGGGTCATGCCTATTGGCAGCCCACATAAAAGAACATGGAAGAGGGCTGGACAGATGGCTCAGTGGTTTAGAGCACTGACTGCTCTTCAAAAGGTCCTGAGTTCAAATCCCAGCAACCACATGGTGACTTATAACCATCTACAATGAGATCTGATGCCCTCTTCTGGTGTGTCAGAAGACAGCTACAGTGTACTTACATATAATAAATAAATAAATCTAAAAAAAAAAAAAAAAAGAAGAAGAAGAAGATGGAAGAAAGAAGCTTTTGATTTTTGCCTGCTTGCCCTCACTCTCGATGGCAAGTTCACTTAATTTTTTGTTTGTTTTGGTTTTTTTTGAGATAGGGTTTCTCTGGCTGTCTTGGATTTCACTATGTAGACCAGTCTGGCCTGGACTCAAGAGATCTGCCTGCCTCTGTCTCCCAAGTGCTGAGATTAAAAGTGTGTGCCACCACCACCACCTCCACCAGGTAACTAATCTACTCTTAAGGCACCCCTTCTCTGGTGTTTGAACCTAGTTCTTCAAGATTCCAATATACACTTAAGACCCTCAGCTCTCTAGCAGTTTTCTGGACTCCAAATTCAGATTGGGCCTGCTGAGATATTTAGTCTCTTGGACTGAATAACTACTGAATCCTTGGCCTTTCTTTCAGAAAACAACCATTGTCGGACTACTCAGACCACAGCCTGTAAGCCACCCTAATACCCCCCTTCCCAACAAGTAGATAATATATTCATTTTATCAGTTCTGTAATGAAATAGGTATAGACAGGGAATTCTGTACTATGCTTACCGCTCCAGCCTGTAACTCTGGCTATGATCTATCCAGACTTGGTGGTGGTGTCACATACCTGTAATCCTAACACTCAGGAAAAAGATGCGGGTGTATCTTCATAAGTTCCAGGTTAACCTGGTCTAGTTCCAGGCCAGCCAGAGCTACATAGTAAGATACTGTCTCAACAAAGTAACAAAAAGGAAAATTCTAGCACAGAACATTCACCCTCCTCCCATATGCCAGCACTTTGCAGACCATGATAGCAGTTGAGAGCCAGAGAGAGCCAAGGCCTGCTGGAGCAGTATGCCTGGTGGGACAGAGGCTGATACAATGCACCATTTTGTTCTAGGAGCTCTGGAGGGCCAACCAACTCAGACTTGGGGAGTGCAGCCCACAGACTTAGGGTGAGGGAGATAAACCCGAGAGTGAAGGTCTGTGTTCTGGGTGATTTGTTCTATTGTAACTTAAGTGTGAGGTACATTACTGAACAGTAGGATGTCACCATTCAGGGGAGCAGGACATGACAGCCAATCCAGGTTGGGATTCAGGAGGAACCCTTGCCCCAGAACGTGGTTAAGAATTCAAGGTAGCAGTGGAGTACTAGAAGGCTGTAGAGGAGTCCAGCCAAGGAGGGAAGGGAGGGACTATTCAGCTGGCTAGGGAGGAAAGTGGGTGTGTCAGTGTGGGCTACGCTGATTGGATGGTTTGAAGGACATGATCACAAGAGACTGTGGAAACAGCAGAGACTAGACAGGAGGCACTATGGACAAACCTTTCCCAATACCCAGGCTGTCTTACTTAACCTACTTTCACATTCTCTTAAAGCTACCCAAACACACGGGATTTCACAACCAACGTGCATGCTCCCAGCTGACACTCATAAAAGTTCGAGCGTTGAGAAGCTGCCATTATACCCAGAGCCCTCCCACTAGGTGCTGGCTGGGTTTGTAAGGTTAGACTAAGGTCAGAGCCGGGAGCGGGGTAAGGAATTGGGAAGGGGTCAGTCGAGCGGTGGAGTTGGAGGCTCCGAAGGAGGATCAGGGTGTGAGGAACTCCAAACTCAGTCGTCACTTGCAGGAAATCTGGGTTTAGTGTGGGGATGCGTACCCGAATGCAGGGTCCAGGTACTTCAGAGTCAAGTGTTGGGAGTGCATGTTTGTGGAAGGGGGGGGGGGGTCAGACAAAAGATCTAGTCAGGAAAGAAGGTCCAGGATCAAGTGGGGATGCGTGCAGGCCGGGGTTTAGAGACCACCCAGAGGTTATGGGTGCAGAATCCACCCAACGTGGGTGGTGTGACGCACCCCGCCGGTGTCCGCACTCACCCGAAGCGAAGCGCCGTAGTTCTGGGCAGCGGACTGAGGACAACAGTGAGCTACAGGCTCTGGGTAGCAGAGCACGCAGGGCCGCCATGGCGGAGAGACGATTTGTTCCGCCCACAGAATCGCCCCGCCTGCAGAATCGCTCCGCCCCAGATCCCAGACGGGAGGAAGACGGAAGCTTAAGGGGTGGACCCGTGACCTGGGCGGGGTGGTACAGAGGGCGGGGTGGGGCAGCGTTGGGTGCTGGGCTGCGGTTCTTGGAGTAGTCTGTTAATTGCATCACTTTGGTGGTGTGCCCTTGGCGGGTGCCCAGTTTACGAAGCCAGTCTGGGAGACGTGGCTGTGCCCTTTCTCCTGTGATGGCCGTATGCTTTCGGTCTTGACCACTGGAAGACGCGACTGCAGATATAGCAATAGAGCATAAAGTGTTAAAGTGCGAGACGGTTTTGTTTAGCTTTGTGGCAGGATGTTAATTCATAGCCCTGGTTGGCTTGGAACCCTCCTTATAGACCAGACTGTTTTTCAGTCTCACAGAGATCCGTTTGCCTCTGCCTTCTAAATACTTGGATTAAAGGCGTGAGCTATTATACCCTGCTCCAGAGATATTCTTTACATGACAACTGACTAACTTCATAACACCAGGTTAAGAATAGCTGTGATTTTACAAGATGAGAAGATTTCACATAAATTTAAAAGAAAGCCAATGTTTTGTTCACGTAAATTATCTTGAATTATAACTTTAAAATATTTAGCAAGTATTATCAGGCCTTCCTTTGTATTCTTGCCCTGGTCCTGCAAACACCAGGATAGAGATAAAGGACAGAACCTCTAGACAAAAGCAAGCTTGATACTGTTATGCTGGGAAGTTTGTGAACCCCAAAAGTTCACCAAGGAGACGTTTCAATGTAATAGTTTAGGGTCTCTATTACAAGCTCAGGCTTGGGCCTTGTCCTCCAACCCAACCCTGACATAGCAGGACAGGACGGGAAGGTGGAGCAGCCTTGAACTCTCATCTGGACAGGGTTTTACAAGAAATGGAAGTAAGAGAGGGGGGTGTCCATCCTGGAAAGTATCTAACTGAAGGTCTATTGTAAGAGGACTGTATTCAGTCACAAAGGGTCTGAAAGTGCATCTGAAACAATCAGGCTAGTCTTTGTTTTACTGTTGCTAGGAAGTAGCTACAGAGTAACTCTGGCCAAGGACAAGCCATGGGGTCTTTCCTGGTACTTGGGTGCAACCTGGGTTCTTCTGTAGGTCAAGTTCTCAGGCTTTTTTTTTTTTTCTTTTTCTTTAAGATAGGGGCTGGTTCCAAGATGGAGTAGGTTTGGCCTCTCAATACTTTAAGGAAAACAATCCAAACCAGAATAGAACAGTCAGCAAACACCAAACCTTTGCTCCAGGTCTCTGTATTAGCATAGGCTAAGCAACCATGGCAGTAGTTCCAAAATGAAATGTCTCAAACACAGTTTATTTAACAACCCAGGGCTGGTGTTGAGGTTAGGTGCCTAATATTCTCTTGAGTTTAGGGACAAAGGAATAAACACCTAAAGAGTGAGAATATTGTATTTGTCAGGGTTCTCTAAAGGAATAGGACTGATAGAATTCACACACACACACACACACACACACACACACACATTTTCTAATTGTCTGGGATGCTTTAAAAACTGCAAATTCTGGGCTGGAAAGATGGCTCAGAGATTTGGAGCACTGGCTGCTGTTCCAGACATCCTGAGTTCAATCCCCAGCAAACCACATGGCTTGCAGCCATCTGTAATGAGATCTGGAACTCGTGTGTGTGTGTGTGTGTGTGTGTGTGTGTGTGTGTGTGTGTGTACATATGATTAGAATGGCTTACAGGCTTTGGCCCAGTTAATCCAATAGTGGCTGTCTCCTGATAGCAAGTTCAAGAATCCAGTAGTTCAGTCCACAAGGCTGGAGGGCTCAACTGGTCTTCAGTATAGTTGGAATCCAGAAGAAGTAAGCTCTAATATCAATGAGGAAATCCTCAGGATCAGGCTATACAAACTGACCAGTGAGGATGAGGGTGAGCAGGCAGAAAGCAAAGATGTAATTCTTCTGTGCTCTTTATATAAGGTGCATGAGAGAGTGTGATCCAGATATAGGCTGGCCTTCCTAGCTCAAATGATCCAATCAAGAAAAAAATCCCTCACAGATGTTCCCTGTGATGTAGTCACGTTGGCAGTTAAGAACAGCCATCACAACTATCAAGGACTTTAGCAAAATTAAAAACTTCTGTTTCAGAGGAGACCATCAAGGTCGAGACACAAGATACAAGCAGGATGAGAGAAACTTTTCTACAAGTCTTACATCTGGTAAAGGTCTTGTGTCAAGAACACATAACACAACACTCTTACAACGGAATATGAAAAGATATCAGAACTACAAAGAGGAATGAATGAGCATACATGTCTTCAATAACGATGTAATTGAGGGATATTAGAAGATGCTCAACATCATTAGCCTTTAGGGAAATACACATCGAATCCACTTCAAACCTATTAGGTTGACTATAATAAAAAAAATTTTTTAAGTCAACAGTGAGTGTGGGAAAGCATGTAGAGAAATTGGGGCTGAGCTGGCGAGATGGCTCAGCAGGTAAGAGCTGCTCTTCTGAAGAGCCTCAGTTCCGAAACCCCAGCAACCACATGATGGCTCACAAGCACCGGCAATGGGATCTGACGCTCTCTTCTGGTGGGTCTGAAGTCAACTACAGTGTACTTATGTATAATGATAAATAAATCCTTGGGCCAGAGCAAGCAGGAACTGAGCAAACAGTTGATAGGAGTGAGCAGCATTGACTGGAGCGAGCAGAGGTCCTAAAAATTCAATTCCCAACAATCACATGAAGGATCACAACCATCTGTACAGCTACAGTGTACATAAAATGAATAAATAAGTAAATTTTTATTTTATTTATTTATTTATTTATTTGAGACAGGGTTTCTTCTCTGTGTAGCCTTAGCTGTCCTGGAACTCACTCTGTAGACCAGGCTGGTCTCAAACTCAGAAATCTGCCTGCCTCTGCCTCCCAAGTGATATTTTTTTAAAAAAAGAAAAGTTGGAGCCTTTGACATTGATGGTGTTTAGGGAATATTTTTAGATGAGCACTTGGACATCAATGAGAGTAGAAGAGAGGGAATGTCACCTTAGTGAGCTGGAGCCAGGACAGCTCCTGAAAAGCTTTTATGCTGAGTCTTGTTTGCATTTTCATTATAAATTCCAAAGCCCCAAGGTGGGGTGGGCCAGCAAGATTTCACACAGAAGCCTGTGTGGCTGTCAGCAGGTTGTTAAGGGCAATGACTCATTGTTTCAGATAGCAATTGAAGTCATGCTTGCCAAATAGGCAGAACAAGCAGTGCTTTAAGTCACTAAATAAATCAATAAGTCCGTCCCTAACAATTGGTCTTTCCTGCCTTACTCAGTGATGGGAGTACAAATTGGTGTGGCCACTTGGCCTTTGTGAGGTGCGTGTACATGTTCCTGGAGATTGAACTCTGGCCTTACATTACCTTGTCATGGCCTGCCCTTGTCTCAAAAGTTAAAACAGCAAACCAACGCTAAGATCCATACTCAAGAGAAATGAAAACACGGCTCCACAGAAGCTCCTAGGTACACAGCAGCAATAATCACAAGGACTAAAAAAACAGAAATAGCCTAAATGTCCACCAAACATTTTATATCTGTATAACGGACACTGTCTTAGTGAGGGTTTTACTGCTGTGAACAGACACCATGACCAAGGCAACTCTTATAAGGACAACAATTGGACTGGCTTCAGTCCATCATCATCAAAGTGGGAGCATGGTAGTGTCAGGCAGGTTTGGTGCAGGAGGAGCTGAGAGTTCTACATCATCATCTGAAGGCTGCTAGCAAAATACTGACTTCCAGGCTGCTAGGGTGAGGGTTGCCCATGCCTATAGTGGCACACCTACTCCAACAAGGTCACACCTCCTAATAGTGCCACTTTTTGGGCCAAGCATATAAAAACCATTGCAGATGCCTTAGTTTTGTTTTTGTTTTTGTTTTTTAAAAGATTTATTTATTTCATGTATGTGAGCACACTGTTGCTCTCTTCAGACACACCAGAAGAGGGCATCAAATCCCATTACAGATGGTTGTGAGCCACCACGTGGTTGCTGGGAATTGAACTCAGGATCTCTGGAAGAGCAGTTAGTGATTTTAACTGCTGAGCCATCTCTCCAGGCCCCCACCTTAGTTTTTTTTTTTTTTTTTTTTTTTTTTTTTTTTTTT
>NC_034590.1:109480137-109488419 GCF_900095145.1 Mus pahari
TCCGAGACAGGGTTTCTCTGTATAGTCCTGGCTGTCCTGGAACTCACTTTGTAGACCAGGCTGGCCTTGAACTCAGAAATCTGCCTGCCTCTGCCTCCGGAGTGCTGGGATTAAAGGTGTGTGCCACCACGCCCGGCTAGTTTTTTTGTTTTTGTTTTTGTTTTTTTTAAGATGGGGTTTTCTATATAACTCATGCTGGCCTGGAATCTGCCCAAGCTTTGCCTCACAAATGCTGTTATTAAAGGCAAGCAGAACCACACCTGGCTATTTAGGTATTAACATATTCAAATAGATACCACTGAATATGTTAGAATGTGCGGTGGAGACTGAAGGTGTAGCTCAGTGGTAACATTCTTGCCTAGCATGC
Source organism: Mus pahari (assembly GCF_900095145.1). Classification (NCBI taxonomy): domain Eukaryota; kingdom Metazoa; phylum Chordata; class Mammalia; order Rodentia; family Muridae; genus Mus; species Mus pahari. Next base: position 109,480,505 of record NC_034590.1, read on the forward strand.
AGAAAGCCTTGAAGTCGTAAATACAGCATATACGCGATGAAAAGGCGAAGAACTGACACACACTGTATGTGGAAAACCTTGAGAGCGTGCCTCATCCTCTTTAACTTTTCATATGAACCAGTCAGAATAGGGTGATGAGAGGGTTTTGAACTCGGTTGTGGTGATGGCTGTACAAATCTGCCAGTATGCTGAAAGCCACTGGCTTGCTCTCATTATGTGGGTGAAGTGCATGAAAATTGCATATTGATAAGGCTATTTTTTTTAAATGAACAAGCCCAGTTTGGTTTAGTCACCTGGAAGATATTTTCTGTGGTGTCTGACACAGCCCTCCTGCCTTTGGACAAGCATGCCATGGTATTTGCATACTCTCCAGTGATCTGTTTATGAGCATATGACGACCCTAGCTTCAGGGCAGCCTTTGATTCAGACTGGTGCACTATATGTAGGGGACAAAAAGCACTATTGTCTGCTTAGGGCCAGCCCTGACCCATTGACAGGGTGGCCAAGAGGAGATAAGGAGTTGGCGAGGGAGGAGTGAGGCAGGTGCAGTGGTCATGGGAGTCTTGCAGCTCTGACTCACTAGAAATCAGATTGCTGCTTTATTTATACACGTTTCACAGAACAAAGACAGACTAATGATCATCCACGAAGCGCAGATTAGATTAGTTTTCTCTGATTTTTTTTTAATCACACGTTCAGGGTTACAAGTTCGGTCGCAATTAGAAAGTACATATAGAACAGACTTTATTTTTAATATTAGCCCTAAACTTCAGTTCAAATAATCTACAGAATGTCTCCGCTAAAGCAAGCACATTTATTATATGCAGCTTGCTTTTAGGAAGGCAGCATTTGCAGGTTTGTTTGTTTGATTGTTTTAGATTTATTTATTTATCATGTATACTGTGTTCTGCTTGCATGTATGCCTGCAGGCCGGAAGGGCACCAGATCTCTCATTATAGATGGTTGTGAGCCACCATGTGGTTGCTGGAAATTGAACTCGGGATCTCTGGAAGAACAGCCAGTGCTCCTAACCTCTGAGCCATCTCTCTAGCCTAATATTTGCAGTTTATAAAGCATCTCAGACAAACAGAAAGCATCTGAACCAGTCTTTTTATGAACAGCAAATACAAACAGCTAACTCCTTTTATGAATCATTTCACCGTCTACACTCTAAAGTAGGAAAAGGTTATTTTAGTCAATCCATCTTATTTACTGACTTCTATTCCTCCTGGATGCACTCTGTACAACCCCCTTTCTTTAAACTACATTTTCAGAGAGCATATCATAAAAAGAAGCAAGGATCTGTTACTAATTCTCTTCGTCAGAATTGTCAACTATCTCTCTTTACCCTGTGCCAATCATACTGTTTGAATTTGCTTAGCTGCGGATACCCCAAGAAGATTCCTGGAATCATGGCCTCATTACAAATTCCTAGCTTTTGCTTATCTAAGTGTCTGAGACAGATTTCCTATTCCTGCACAAAACATCATGACCAGGAAGCAAGTTGGGGAGGAAAGGGTTTATTCAGCTTACACTTCCACATTGCTGTTCATCAAAGGAAGTCGGAACTGGAATTCACACAGGGTAGGAACTTGGAGGCAGGAGGACATGCAGAAGTCATGGAGAGTGCTTATTACTGGCTTGCTTCCCCTGGCTTGCTCAGCTTGCTTCCTTATAGAACCCAGGACTACCAGCCCAGGGATGGCACCACCCACAATGGGCTGGGCCCTCTACCCTTGATCACTGATTGAGAAAATGTCTTACAGCTGGATCCCATGGAGGCATTTCCTTAAGGGAGGTTCCTTTCTCTGTGATAACTCCAGCTGTGTCAAGTTGTCACACAAACCCAGCCAGTACACTGAGCTTATCAGAATCTTCAAGGCATAAGACTAATATGTGGCTAGTGGCTAGATAAAGTTAGTTCCATAAAAGCAGAAAAAGACATAAAACGAGTCACAATGCAGAAAGTCTCCAAGAACACAACACACAGAGATCAAAACCTAAAACTGAGAGACAGAATGACAGCAATCTCAGCATTCCACTCAGCCTTGCTGGAACTGTGTCAAGCAGCTATGCTAGCTTAATGACTTTTGCTATTTCCAGGGGATGTGGCTGTTTAAACTGTCCCTGCCCTGTACTGCTAGAGGACCGAGGTATTACTAACTGCTGCTTTGTTAAAAGTTTTCACCTCAACTTTCCTGTATCCCACAGAAATTAAAATAGGAATTGGTAAATGAACTGTGTACTCACAGTTTGACCACACACTCTGCCTTTCCTCTAGCAGGGTCACAATGGTACAGGAAAGTCTGGGCATGGTGGGGTGCATGGCAACCCCATTAGGGAAATGCAGAAAAAGGGATCAGGAGTTCATAATCAGTCTGGCCTACATAGCAAGTTTCAGGCCAGCCTGGGCTAATTGAGATCCCCATATTTCATGATCATGATCCCTCCCAAACATAAAAAATGTATGAATTTATGTAGAAAAGATAAAAGATAAAAGATAAAAGATAAGCTAGGAAATATACACATTAACTGAGACAGGGTAACTTATCCAGTCTGGTCTTGAGCGGAAGGGTACTTGGGTTCCAGGCTGTTTTCTATTAACAGAATTTTAAAGGATCTTTTATTTACCTTGTAACATTTTCATACATATAAATGAGATCTCTTGATGATATTGATCCCTAACTCTCTTTCCCACTCCCCCAAGCACCTTCAGCATATCCTCTCCCTCTTCATGGCTCCTCCTCCTTTTTGTAATCCACTGAATCTAATTAGTGCTGCTTGTTACAATGTTGATAGATCTTGGCTTGATACTGTGTAGGTCATCATTGCTACAGAATGTTCATGAGTACAGTGGCCATGTTTCATAACACTCTTCTTGATCCTCTGGTTGTTATATTTTTTTAAAAAAAACTTTAAAAGTATTTATTAGCTTTTAGCTTATGTGTGTATATCACGTATGCATGGTTGCCCATCGAGGCTGGAAGGGGGAGTTGGATTCCTGGAGCTAGAGTGACAGTGCTTGTGAACCACCTGATGTGGGTGCTCAACTGGGAACTGAACTTCAGTCCTCTGGAAGAGCAACATGAGATCTCTCCACTCCATGGATCTTACACTCTTTCCCTTCCCTCTCCTTGATGTTCTCTGAGCATTGAGGGTGGGGTGGGGAGGTAGAGACAGATGCTTCTTCTTCTTCTTCTTCTTCTTCTTCTTCTTCTTCTTCTTCTTCTTCTTCTTCTTCTTCTTCTTCTTCTTCTTCTTCTAAGGCAGGGTTTCTCTGTGTAGCCCTGGCTGTCCTGGAACTCACTTGTAGACCAGGCTGGCCTTGAACTCAGAAATCCGCCTGCCTCTGCCTCCCAAGTGCAGGGATTAAAGACGTGCACCACCCACCACTGCCCGGCGAGACAGATGCTTCATTTAATGTTGTACACTCATAGGTCACTTATTCTCAGCTTGTGGACTAGTTGTGAATCTCTGTACTAATTGCTGCTCACTGCAGAAGAAGCACCTCTGGCCAAGGTTGAGAGCAGCATGAATCAGTGGGCAAAACCAAACATTTAAAAGGCAGTCTGATAACACGACAATTTAGCAAAACAGCAGAAGGTCCCTGACAGTCCTGTAGCATGTGGGAATTGACACGGAGCAATGCCACTGATAACTTTTCTCCTACAGCAGCCTGCATAGCAGCTTTTGACACTAAGCAAACTAGCCAGCAGGAGGGAAGTTTTCAAGTCAGTTCCAACTTGATTTTCTATGTCTTGTGAAACCAACTTGTTAGAAAATTTAAAACTGTGTAGAAGAAAATGGTGAGTATTAAAGACGGGCATTTTTAATGAACCAGACCAGGTAGCTCTTTGTCTCCAGGTCAGTTTCCTTGATGTAGGGTGGGATGCTTTATGTATCTTTGCTTGGGAGGGCAGCTTCAACTCCCAACTCCCAAGATCCAGTTAAACACACTAACTTAGAAAGTGAACAAGAGTGATGTTTTGTAGCTGAGGGGAGGGCATGTGCCTCTTGCCCTTTACAATATACTCCTTTCAGCTGCGGATTTATGCACAGTTCTCATCTGTGTCAGAGCCATCGCCCCCTTCCCATAGCATACAACCAGTGAGTTTTATTTCTCTATACCACCTCTACTAGCTTTGAGTGAGTAAGGGGATCGAGTACGTTGGGCGAGGACATTTTTGCCCCTCAGCCTGCTGAGTGGTTGGCCAAAACAGTGAGCCAATAGGCCAGTGGAAAGAAGACTAGAGCTATGGCGCACTCTCTGCTTTTATAAGAACCAGGAAGGATGCTTTTGGAAGACTACGCATCTCTATGGGGTTCTTGGCTCACACTGCCCCATAGTAGCTACAGCCACACCCCTCTTAAGTAGACTATGGGCGGGTCCAAACAGGAGGAGTGCTGCTCAGAGCACCTGGAGCTTGAGCGTTTCCGGGAGCCGCAACCCTACGTGGATGACACAGTGAAGGCCAAGGGTCATCCATCTCCTCTCCTCCAGTCAAGTTCCGAACGTTCACCAAGGCTGTCCGGACCTTGCCTTCCTTCCGTCTTGGCCCCTCCTCAGCTCTCCATTGGCCCCGCCCCTCGTCCCACCTCCAGCCCTACGCACACTCACTCGCTCCTTTCTACACATCCCCGCCTTCTTCCCCGCCTCTGGCCCCGCCCCGCCCGCCTCTGCTAAGGCGCCTAAGGCCAGGTCGCTGGAGGACCCTGAGCTAGCCATGGCGTCCCCCGGCCCGCGGGTGCTGGTGGTGGGCGGCGGCATCGCGGGGCTGGGCGCTGCGCAGAGGCTCTGCAGCCACCGGGCTGCTCCACACCTGCGGGTCCTGGAGGCCACCGCCGGCGCCGGGGGCCGCATCCGCTCGGAACGCTGCTTCGGTAACCGCTCCTTGGTCGACCCCAGACCCCATCTGGTTCCTGCTAAGCCAGGAAGCCTTCCTCTTTTGGCTCCCGGAGTAAAGGAACACACACCCCCGTTCACTGAGCCTGGAAAGTCAACTGCCCAAAGTTAGAGTACTCTCTAGGGAAGGCAACCTAGGGTCCCGCAGTTGCTTTGCTCAGCTTTGGGGTTCCTCGGGTTTCTCCTTAAGTGAAGGATGCCTGTACAGGCTGTCTCGCCCCTCCCCAGGAGTTCCCAAAATCTGGTCTGACCAAGCCATGCCTTTGGGAACCACTTGACCCTGAGGGATAGGACCCTTGGTCCTGGTATACAAGGGGACCGTGTGACTCTCAAGGTGTTCCTACAGTATGCTTGCGAAAGGGTGGGGCTGCTTTTTCTGGGGTTAGGGCCTCCAGGTAGCATTTCCTGTGTCCTCCTAGGTGGTGTAGTGGAGCTGGGTGCACACTGGATCCATGGGCCCTCCCAGGACAATCCTGTCTTCCAGCTGGCTGCGGAATTCGGGCTCCTGGGGGAGAAAGAATTATCGGAAGAGAACCAGCTTGTGGATACAGGAGGGCACGTGGCCCTGCCCTCCATGATCTGGTCCAGCTCTGGAAAAAGTGTGAGCCTGGAGCTGGTGACAGAGATGGCCCGTCTGTTCTATGGACTGATAGAGCAGACCCGAGAATTCCTGAATGAATCTGAAACCTCAGTGGCCAGTGTTGGAGAGTTCCTGAAGAAGGAGATAAGTCAGCAGGTGGCTGGCTGGACTGAGGATGATGAGGACACCAGAAAGCTCAAGCTTGCTATCCTCAACACCTTTTTCAACATAGAGTGTTGTGTGAGCGGCACCCACAGCATGGACCTGGTGGCTCTTGCACCGTTCGGGGAGTATACAGTGCTGCCTGGGCTGGATTGCATCTTGACTGGGTATGGGCCATAGCCCCGCCAGCTCTGTCTGTCCCTCCTGTCCAGGCAGAGGCACTAGACTGGAGAAAGGAGGGAAAAGGGGAGAGAAGAGGAGGCCTGGAGCAGGCAGGTGAGGGCACTGCCCTCCCCATTCAGAGAGATTGGTTTCTCTTTCTCCTGGTTGTGCTTAAGCAAAGATGCGTCTAGGGAATTGAGAAGGAAATATCTTGAAAGCTCATTTCTTCTGATATCCCAGGGTAGCCAGGTGTTATTCAAGGGCCTTCAGGTGCAGAGAAGCCAAGCAAGCTCCTTCCCGACGGCAGGCAGGCTTGTGCTTGCTTCTGGGAACAAAGACATTGACTGGGCGGGGCTGGTCCCCTATACCTCCCACTCATACCCCCAAATCAGGCCCAAGGCTTCTTTCTAGGAGATAGGATTTTTGATGCAGGAAGTGTACAAACCTGGGACTGGTGTGGTGGTGGGGAGCTCCGGTTCTCATGGGAACCAGTCAGTGCTGTGTTCATTGACTTATGGGACCCTCACTAGCCGGAAGGTTGATGTTAATGGTTCTGTGTTTTAAGGGGTCGCCTCCCTTTCTGGCTCTGAGCGATGCTCCTCTGGATGCTGGTGGCATCTTGGGTGGCTTATTTCTGCCAGTTACCCTTCCAGGGCCTGCTTCATGAACACATCAACTTCTGTCTCTCCTAGTGGCTACCAAGGACTTACCGACCGCATACTGGCTTCCTTGCCCAAGGATACAATGGTTTTTGACAAGCCGGTGAAGACCATTCACTGGAATGGGTCCTTCCAGGAAGCTGCTTTTCCAGGGGAGACCTTCCCTGTGTTGGTGGAGTGTGAAGATGGTGCCCGCCTGCCTGCACATCATGTCATTGTCACAGTGCCATTAGGTAGAACTCACTTACGCTGATTAAGCTGCCTGTCTATATCCCTATCCCAGGCATCACAGGCCTCTGGTTCTTCACCTTCCTTGGCTCTGGATATTTACTGAGCTGCTGAGTTCATGTTTTCATGCTAAGGGTCTCCAGGTGGATGATTGTACTCCACCATCATTTGTGGCAGTTGTAGCCATCCTGCCTCAGCTGGGGTCACCATGCTGCCTTGCCTGGCTGATACTGTTTTATATAGAGAAGCCATTATTAATAAATGCTGGTGGGAACTCAGTAGTTTTTACTTCCCTGTTTCATGTGGTGGTTTATGAAAATTTCAAAGTGCTTATGTGGCTACATTTTCGTAGATTGCAGGAGTGGCTTGTTCTTGAAGATCTAGATAGAATGACTTTTCTTCCCATGCCCTGTGTATGCGGAAACTGTCCCTGTCATGTGCCTGGGTATGGCCTTGCAGGCTTCCTGTTGTACTGATTTTCTTCCTTCCTTTTTTAAACTTTAATTTTTATTTTGAGACAGGGTCTCACTAGGTAGGCCTAGATGGCTTGGAACTCACTTTGTAAACCAAGCTTGTGTCAAACTCAGATCTACCTGTTTATGTCTCCTAAGCGCTGGGATTCAAGACCTTTTTGCTTTCATATTGGCTTCAAGCAAATGTTCTCTCCTCTGGTTTGTCTTTCATGTTTGTCTGACTTTTCTTTTTTACCTACCGAGACTCATCTAAGTGTATCCAGTGGCAGAGTGTTTGCATGGATGAGGCCCTGGGTTCAGTTTCTAGTAAAGAGCAAAACAAGCTTCCTGGTGAAATCTGTGTGGTGACTACCACAGACTGCCCCTGAGGAGTGTGACTGGCAGAGATAGAAAGTCAGGAGTGAGCTAGCTGTTCCTCAGAATCCTACTTAACTGTCCCTCTGTGACCAGGGACTCTGTAGTCTCTCTCCAATATGGTAGCAGTCAACCTTGAGTCCTGATTGCCAGGTCCAGCCTTTGGAATTTGTCTCCAGGTACCTGAATGAATGTACGAGATGTTTAGAAGCACTTTTCTCTATACAACCAGGACAAATTCTGTTGATGTAGATTCTAGTTAAAACCGAACTTATTTATTTCCTTATTTCCTTATTTTTTCTTCTTCTTCTTCTTCTTCTTCTTCTTCTTCTTCTTCTTCTTCTTCTTCTTCTTCTTCTTCTTCTTCTTCTTCTTCTTCTTCTTCTTCTTCCTC
>NC_034590.1:109488489-109495466 GCF_900095145.1 Mus pahari
TTTTTTTTTTTTTTTTTTCCATGTAACTCCTGCTGTCCTGGATGCACTATGTAGACCAGGCTGACTTTGAACTTAGAGAATCATGCCTGCCACTGCCTCCTGCGTGTTGAGATTAAAGACATGCATCACAAAACCTGTCTTAAACTACATCCTGTTCTGAATTGCAGGTTTTCTTAAAGAACATCATGATACCTTTTTTGAGCCACCACTGCCTGCCAAAAAAGCAGAAGCCATCAAAAAACTAGGCTTTGGGACCAACAACAAAATCTTCTTGGAGTTTGAGGAGCCCTTCTGGGAGCCCAACTGCCAGTTCATCCAGGTGGTGTGGGAAGATACGTCACCTTTACAGGACACAGCCCTCTCACTCCAAGACACCTGGTTCAAGAAGCTCATTGGATTTTTGGTCCAGCCTCCTTTTGAGTATGTATACATCCAGGAGCTCTATGGAAGCGCCTGCCAGCTCACTAGTTTAGTCTGTTGGAGGACTCAGCTGTGTATAGTTCACTGCCAGGTATTTCTGAGTGTTTAATTGGAGGAGGGGCATGTGCTCCTGAAGTGTTGGTTACAGATACCCTGGCTCCCTGAGAGAGAAATGGAGGCCCAGAATGTACTCTTGGACTCCAGGGATGTGAGTGTGTGTGTGTGTGTGGGGGGGGTATTGAAACTTGGTATTTGAAGTATGGATCTGTCTATACCTGTAGAAATAGTACTTAGATGGGAGCTAAAGCACCTCCTACGTAATGGAAGTAGAGACCCTCAGTTGGCCAGGCATAGTGATACACTCCTAATAGTAGGTAAATTGAGGCAGGAAGAACATGAGTTTGAATATGTAAGACTATCTAAAAAAGGACAGACAGATCTACAGACGAAGGTCTCAACTAGTGGCTTAGCCATCCTATAAAGGAGTGTACATTTTTTAGGTACAAATTCTAGGTATTATGTGTCCCCAAGCATAGCCTAGGACAAGGACTGATGTCTGATAATATCAGAACACACTGAACTGTTGTCATGTGAAGGAAGGGAGTCCATATTCCACTTAGAGGTCTGGCAAGAAAAGGCCATGTTCTTAGCCTAAAAAGACTAGGATCGGGGCTGGAGAGATGGCTCAGTGGTTAAGAGCACTGACTGCTCTTCCAAAGATCCTGAGTTCAAATCCCAGCAACCACATGGTGGCTCACAACCACCCGTAATGAAATCTGATGCCCTCTTCTGGTGTGTCTGAAGTCAGCTACAGTGTACTTAAGATATAAATAAATCTAAAAAAAAAAAAAAAAAGACTAGGATTGGAGGCAGCAGGAGCCCACAGCTGCAGAGCAGCCTTCCACCTGAGAGGAAAGGAAAGAGGGAGTTATTTTCACAGGAGCTCCGCTGACTTTCAAGATGCAAACAGACCATGCTGCAATTGTCTGTTCTTCAATAGGAACTTAGACTCTGGGTCCCACTAGCATTGAAAAACTACAGTTTTTGAAAAATTACATCAATTTTATTCTCTTTTCTGTTACTACTACTTCTACCTCTCCTCTTTCTCCTCCTCCTTTTTCTTCTTCACAAGATTTGTTATGTGGATGTTTTTTCTGTGTGTGTGTCTATGCGCCACATGCTAGCAGAGCTTCAGAAGCCAACAGTGGGTGTCGGATCCTTTGGAACTCCAGTCGGGATGTTTGTGAGCTACCACGTGGGTGCTGGAAATTGAACCCTGGTCCTCTGGAAGAGCAGCCAGTATTTCTTTACCACTGAGCTTTCTCTTCCGTGCCATTATTTTCTTTTCCTAATCCTGTATCTGTGTGGATAAAGATCAATATAAATAAGTGCAAAAGTAGCTAAGACTCCTGTGTCTTCTCCTTAGCCAACTATCAATGAGAATTGTGGACAAGCCACCTTTTTCATATTTTCAATTTGAGAAAATATGCTTGTCTCCTCCTGTCTTTGTGTATGTATGTGTGTGTGTGTGCATGCTTACTGACTGTGTGGGGAGGTCAGAGATGGGTCTCAGGGATCTTCCTCGATCACTCTGCACCCTATTTTTTTGAGGCAGGGTTTCTCACTGAAACTGTAGCTCATTCACTGACTTTCACCTCTCCGTAATTGGGGTCATTCAGAAAATGTTGGTTCATGCAGTAATGTCAAAAGTTAAATTTATCAGTATCATCTCTGATGTCAGAAAACTCTGTCAGTATCGTGAAGCTGTTACACTGATGGCAACATATACAATTTTGCTGAAATTCTGCTTTTTGCACAAGAGCTTAAATTCCATTGTTATCAATTCCTACTATGCACTTTTTTTTTTCCTGAGAAAATATCTGCTCAGTATCACGGTTGGCTAGGTGTCCTTGTAGGTAAGGAAGGTGTGTGTGAAGGAAGCAGCTCCAGACTCAAAGACAGCACACCAAAAATCCTTTATACTTCTTCCCATTTCTTCACAGATATGGAAAAATGCGCCCAATGGCCAAAATTTAATTAAATCAGTAACCTTTAAAAAAAAAAAAAAAGAGAGATTTTATTTTATGTATGTGAGCACACAGTAGCTATCTTCAGACACACCAGAAGAGGGCATCAGATCCCATTACAGATGGTTGTGAGCCACTATGTGGTTGCTGAAAATTGAACTCAGGACCTCTGGAAGAGCAGTCAATGCTCTTAACCACTGAACCATCTCTCTCCAGCCCTCCAAATCAGTAACTTTTCCTATTTCATTAAGGACCTTATTAAGTGAAATCGGCATCCCTGCTCCCCGCAGTGTGCATGGTGGCGAAGGACACGAAGCCTACTGGTCTGGCTTGTTTGTACCTCCATCCTCAGAGGGACAGTTTCCTGCTCTGCTTTAGGGTTGTGAAAATAGCCGGAGACTTCAAGAGCTAAGACCCTAGGAGAGGTCTGGGGGACTGTGGTGGCCCTGGTATAATGTGTGTGTGTGTGTCCAGCAGAACTGTTTCCCATCTTATGTTTATATAGGTCTTCACACGTGCTCTGTGGGTTTATTGCTGGGCTGGAGTCAGAATTTATGGAGACTCTGTCAGATGAAGAAGTGCTTCAGTCTCTCACCCAAGTACTCCGGAGAGTGACAGGTACTCCACCATATATATATATATATATATATATTCTGTATTCCTCATTTTTTATTTTTTTATATATTATTTGTTTATTTTATGTATACAAATACTTCACTGCATGTACACCTCCGTGCCAGAAAAGGGCATCAGATCATATTATGGATGGATGTGAGCCACCATATGGTCAATGGGACTTGAACTTAGGACTTCTGGAAGAGCAGTCTGTGCTCTTAACCACTGAGCCATCTCTCCAGCCCCCACCTATATATCTTATTGGCCAATCTCTAAAGAGAAAGTAAACTTGCATCAGAGAAGAAGGAATTCCTCTCTGCACATCTCCACGATAACTTTCTTCCTGGGCAGTGGGCAAGCCATGGTTTGCAAATACTTCGTAATTTTATTTTCTAAAATCTTCTGCCCAAAATAAATGCAGTTGTCCCTAGTCAGGTGCTTTCAGGTAAGGAAACAGGAGGCATCTCACGGTGTTGCTTATTGGCACCAGCTGTCCCTGTGTAGTGCTGGAGAGCAGCTAAGACAGGATGCCTCTTAGGAAAACAAGTACATATCTCTGTGTTTCAGGAAACCCACAATTGCCAGCAGCCAAGAGCATGCTGAGGTCTCGGTGGCACAGTGCCCCATACACCCGAGGTTCCTACAGCTATGTGGCTGTGGGCAGCACTGGTGATGACCTAGATCTGATGGCTCAGCCCCTCCCTGAAGATGGAACTGGCACTCAGGTATAGTGGCCTGCCTTGGTGTGGGGCACGGGGGATCCTGCTGCTAATTAAGGCCTAAAGGTGATGTGGTGTGAGTGATGGGTGGGGCTGGGGTATCACAGACACAGAGCCAGTTTCTTTTGAAAATAGGAGTGACTTCAAGTCGAATGTGCTGGCATACACTCCCAGTCTCAGCACTCAGGAGGCTGAGGCAGGAGGACTGTTTCGAGTCCACAGACAGCCTGGTCTATTGAACAAGTTGGGGGGGGGGCAGCCAAGGCTAATAAGACTATGTCTCAAAAAATTCAGACCCAAACTAAGAACTTAAAAGGTGTTTATTCGTATCAGAATTACACAAACCCATGCCTTAAGGAATTGTAGGAGATGCTGGCTACAGAAATAAAATGAAACAAAAGTAGCCTGCAGGGAGACCCAAGTTCTCCCCAGACTATGTTTCCAGCTGTTTCTTTCTTTCTTTCTTTTTCTTTTTTCTTTTTTTTTTTTTTTTTGCACTGGGACTGAAGCCCTGAACACATTAGGCAAGCATGCTACCACCTGATTCTAATATCAAAAGTCTAGGTTGGCCCGGTGGCTCATGCATCTGTAATTCCAGCTAAAAAAAGATCACTACAGATTTTAGGCTAGTCTGGTTTACGAAATAAGAGCCAGTCCTGCCAGAAGCACATAGTGAGACCAGTTTCAAAACAATTTAATTATGGAGACCATCAGCTGTAGGGAAGCAGGTAGAGCAGTGGGTGCTGTCCCTTTCCTCTACCCTCTACCTCAGTGGGCAGAACCCACCCACTCTCCCTTAACTTACTGAGTAGTTATCTGTGTAGATATTTCACTGCATATCTCTAAGACAGCTACTCAGTATTACTGGGTATTCACTGCTCAGTTGTCTCACAGTCCCTGTCAGCTTGCTTTTTGTCACACCACTTTTAGCTGTAGGCAGGGACTTCAAACCAATTGTGGTGTATTAGGTTTAGCTGTACTCTTCCATGGTAGTTTAGCAACTCTTCTGATCATGGTTCAGGGACCTACCACCTGGGCGTTTCTTATTATTCACACCTGCCTGGCATGGGCAGTGATGGCTTCTGCCCTTTTGTAGATGCCCATGGATGGGCAGGGGCTCTGTTTCCTGTGTGTATCTCCACAGCTGTCCCACTTGCATCCCTGTTCTAACTGGACCTTTTCCTGCAGCTCCAGGTACTCTTTGCTGGGGAAGCCACACATCGGGCATTTTATTCCACCACACATGGGGCCCTCCTGTCTGGCTGGAGAGAAGCTGATCGCCTCATTGGTCTGTGGGACTCACAGGTGGAGCAGTCCCGGCCCAGGCTGTGAGTGCCTGCTGCTCTGCTCTACCACTTGGGCTGACCAAGCTCTCCGGTGTGAGGTTTGGGGATCTTACTGGTAGCTTTAACTTTGGGAAAGTGGTTTTGTTTCTCTTATCTGTTGGTGTCTGGCTTGGTCTGATCATGGATGCCCCGCTAAGTGTTGTACACATAAAGCAGTTAACATTGCCCGTGTGTAGAGTACTTCTCATTTTTTAAAAAAAAGATTTATTTATTTATTATATGTAAGTACACTGTAGCTGTCTTCAGACACTCCAGAAGAGGGTGTCGGATCTTGTGACGGATGGTTGTGAGCCACCATGTGGTTGATGGGATTTGAACTCAGGACCTTCGGAAGAGCAGTCAGTGCTCTTAACCACTGATCCATCTCTGCAGCCCTACAGTACTTCTCATACTGCATCCAGTTCTCAACCTGTCCCACCCAGTCCAGGTCCTGTCTCTGCCCCTTCTATCTCTAGTGCATGGCTTTCCTCTCTGGGTTCTTTGGGCCTTAGGGCCCATGGTTGTCCTTTGTCCTGTTATTGAAGGCATTCCCAGGGTTCCCCCAGCTGTTGTCCTGGACTATGGCTAATGAACCTTCCTTTGATCATTAAGGGATCGATGTCAGGTGCCCTAGACTGGTAGGGTAAATGGTCATGTAGAACTGAGAAGACTTTGTGAGGCAAGGAGACGACACATCCTATCCTGACAATTTGGGAGAAGGTTAAGAATAAAAAGAAGGCTTAAAGACTATTGGGGGGTAGGTTGGTCAAACACAGGGAGGGTATGGTGAATGAGAGAATATGGAGTAAGGGTGCTGGGGAGCCAGGTGTGTGGGATGGAGTAGATGTGAGGAGTGTGCTGGGTAGGGGGAGCCAGGTGTGTGGGGTAGATGTGAGGAGTGTGCTGGGTAGGTTAGGTCTCTTGGATATTTTTTGCAGTCTGGTCTTATTGTCACAGTAGCTGCAGAGGACAGGTCTGTTGCTCCTGTTTACAGAGAAGATGGGACACTTAGACTATTAACTTCCTCATTTTGTAGCTGTCACAAGGGCTTGCACATCTCCTCTGGAGATGGTTGAGGCTGGAGAGGTTGGTGCAGCCAACCTATGTAGTGAGATATTGTCTCAAAAGGGTGGGGCTCCAGAGGGAGTTCGAGAAGTTTGCAGAGATGCTTGTCCCAGCTTGTCCCATCCTTGCACAGTGACACTGTCACTGGCCCCAGGTTTGGAAGGGCTGAGGACAAGCCCTTCTGCTTGTATTTGTTATGTTTACACATCTCTAGGCCTGCTTCTGTCCAGTCCAGTCCAGCTCTCTGCTTGGTTCCTCATCCCTCAGGCCTTCAAGGCTTGCCCTAGCCCCATCCCAGCCGTTTGTCATGAAGCATGTTATAGCATAAGAACACTTCCTGCTTTAATGTCACCAGGCTGCTGAGAAAACGAATACTCCAGCCGGTTTTTTACTGTAGTCCGCAGCTTGAGGACGGAGAAAACAGATCTTTCAAGGGCAAAAGTCTCTGCTGTTGACACTCGGGGACACATTTCAGTTTTCAGAGGAGTGACTTTGGGGGGCCGGGGACAGGCTTGCCAGGAGGATCTGAGCTGCTAGGGATGGAGTGGGGCTCTTCCATGGTGGAGAATTGGCTTGACATACCTAGGACTTTAAACTTAAAATCTGGGCACATCCCCTCACTGGACTCTCCCATTTTCCTTTTGAGAAAACATCTCTGACCCATGCTGGCTTTGAAATTTCTATTCTGCCTCAGCCTCACAAGTGCTGGACTTACAGTGTGTGCCTGTCTGGGGGCCTGGACTTACATTACAGTGTGTGCCTGTCTGGGGGCCTGGACTTACATTACAGTGTGTGCCTGTCTGGGG
>NC_034590.1:109495501-109505897 GCF_900095145.1 Mus pahari
CTGTCTGGGGGCCTGGACTTACATTACAGTGTGTGCCTGTCTGGGGGCCTGGACTTACATTACAGTGTGTGCCTGTCTGGGGGCCTGGACTTACAGTGTGTGCCTGTCTGGGGGCCTGGACTTACAGTGTGTGCCTGTCTGGAGGCCTGGGGGAGGGGAGTAGTGGTACTGGGTATCAAACCCAAGGCTTCCTGCATTCAAGGCAACCATTATAACATTGAGTTACATGTCAGCCCCTTTTATTTGAGATAGCATCTCTCAGGGTAGTTTCTAATGCCTGGCTTCCCCTGGCCTCGATCATCCTTAGCTGGTATCACAGGCCTGTTCCACCAGGAGCGGCTGGATTTACATTTAGTCTTATAACTATGAAGAACACTTCACTCTCACTGTATTAATGGGAATGAAGTCAGTACTTATAACAGTTATATTAAAATGTCACACTTGAAAATGAAGGCATTACAGGGGTGTGTGTGTGTGTGTGTGTGTGTGTGTGTATGTGTGTAAAACACTTGAAAGTCCTAAGAACGGCCCAGGAACTGATAGGGGACAACTCAATTTCATTACATTGATTTATATGAGTATATGAGGGAGAAAGAACACATTCCTTTTTAGATAGTGCCTCATGAAGCACAGGCTGACCTTGAACTCCTGACCCTCTTGCCTCAATCTCTCATATGCTAGGATTACTGGTGTGTGCTGAAACACTTGCCTGAAACTTAAAGTTTTGGTAGCATAGGCTACAAAGTGAGATATTGTCTCAAAAGGAAGAAAAAAAAAATGTGCCTAGATTTTAAGTTTAAATTCCTAGGCCAGTTTCCCACCATGGAGAAGCCACATCTTCACTGCCAGCAGCCCAAATCCTTCTGGCTTCTCTATGAAACCCTATAATTTTGGGTATGCTAGGCCAGCTTGTTATCCTCCACACTATATATCCTCAAACCTGAAACATTTGGAATATAGTGAAAAACCCCCAGATTGGGACTGGAAAGATGGCTTGGAGGTTAAGAATGATTGCTGCTATTGCACAGGACTGAAGTTCAATTCTCAGCACCCAGTCAAGCTACTCAAAAGCCCCTGTAATTCCAGGTCCAGAGGATCCACTGGCCTCTGGGCATATCTGCTAACACATGGCATACACAGATACTTCAAATAAAAATATAAATAAATGAAACTGAGTCTTTTTATTGTTGTTTCTCTCCGTCTTACCATGTAGCACTGGCTCTGGAATCCACCAGGCTGGTCTCAAAACACACTGAGAGTCACTTGCTGGCCTCTGCCTCTGGTGCTGGGGATAAAAACTGTGCACAACCACAACATAAGAGCAAATTAAAAAACAAACCAATAACGTCTTTCCAAAAGAAGAAAAAGGAAACTATCTTTTGTTTTTTTTTTCTTTTTTTCTGGTTTTTTGAGACAGGGTTTCTCTGTCTAGCCCTGGCTGTCCTGGAACTCACTGTGTAGACCAGGCTGGCCTCAAACTCAGAAATCCGCCTGCCTCAGTTTCCCGAGTGCTGGGATTAAAGGCATGCGCCACCACGCCCGGTCGGAAACTGTCTTCAAATCACTCAAAAGAACCTCGCATAAGCTCTGGAATCCTGAGAATGGGGCACTACCCGGCCAACCCCTTGCTTCTGCTCGACACTGAGCGCTCGAGTCAGGCGCATGCGCAGTCGCGCACGGAACCCAGGCGCGCCGGAACCCTGAAAGCAGATCCTGGCCCTGGCGGAGGCGGTCCGACTGTGAACTCTTCCGACAACAGTGACATGAGACTGTGGCCGCAGGCATGGAGTGCCGTCCGGGGCGCTTGGCGCGATTCCTTCCCTTTGCAAGGTCACGATGTAGCACGCTGGTTCCCCGGCCACATGGCCAAGGGTGAGGCCAGCGTGGGCTGCAGGCGGCACGGGCGCCGGTCCTGGCATCGGGTTGGAGAGCTCTTTTGTGCTTGATACTTTTAGAGTCGCACTGAGTGGTCCCTTGAAGTCACATGGAAGCTGATGTCTGAGTTTATAGGTCACAACTTGGCCCCAGGCATCCGTAGACGTACTACGGGCCTGGGCTGCTGGTTGCTGTGGTCTTGGCTGCTGCAGCCATGCGAGATTATAGTGTGTGGCAGAAAGGCGCCGGAGCGTGAGTGGGCAGGTGGCAGCTGCGGTGCGGAGCCTCAATGTTCCTGTGCGTTGAGGGTATTAGGTCAGCACCGTATCAGGAACTTCCTGATTAAGACCATCATATGTGCAATGTTCCTCCCAGAACCATCCGGGGCATCCTGGAACGTGGCTCAGAATGCTGCCTCCTTTATCCCAGTGTGCACTGATGGGCTCTCAGATGTATTCCCCTAGGAGAACTTAAATTTGCCCCATTTGGCTGTTTCCTTAGTGCCCCTCTGTCTTCTAGGACTAAGGAAGATGCAGAGCAGTCTGAAGTCGGTGGATTGTGTTATCGAGGTTCATGACGCCCGGATATCCTTTTCTGCTGTAGAGGGGAGCATCTCTGCTTGACTGTAAAGACAGCAGCAGGATGCTTTCCTGGTTCTTCTTCATCTCCTTCGGACAGTCTAGTTTGTTCTGCCTCTGGTCTATCATTATGTCTACAGCTGCATCAGCTTCTTTTGTAATTACTGGGACATAAAGCAGTGTTTTCCAATTTTCATTACACATCAGAGTTCCTGGGAGGCTTTTACATCAATAGCTAGGGCCCTTTTAGATCAGAATCTCCGGGGTGGGGTCTAGACTGGTGTTTTTATTTTTAAGCTCCCATCTGATATCTTATTTGTCTCAGTCTCTCCTTTACTTTGATATTTTTAGGGGTATATTATGAAACCTGAGATTAAATGATCCTGCTAACCTGTGTTTTCTTTTTGTCCTTAACTGAAGAATTGGCGAGTCATAATCATGTCCACTGGCACTTGCTTCTCAGACCATTTTGTTGCATTTAAGCTGTGTTTGGTTTCTGTTGGCATGTGAGTTCTTCATCCTGCTTACTTAGCCTTAGAAGAGCGTGGGGATGCCAGACCACAAGGCCCCTGGAACAGCAGCTGGTGGTGGGCGTGGGGACCTGCTGCCACTGGTGGGAGTCTCTGGAAATAGTCATGGAGAATAGGAACTATTTCAACCTTCAGAGAACTTACAGGAACGTTAGCAACAATACATCTGGTGTATTTGTTTTAAGCTATACATGTCTACTCATCTAGTATCACACGTTGCCAGATGTGACACCGCCACCATCACCACCACCACGAATCATTATTGACATAGGGTCTTACAATGTAGTCTTGACTGTCTTGGAGCTCACTATGTAGACCAGGATGGCCTGGAACTCACAGAGATCTGTGTGCAAGGAGTAAATTGTGCCCACCATTCCTGCCAATATTTGATTATTTAAAAAGTACAACATTGTTATTTTTCAGCGTATATGATGAGAGAACTGTTCCCCCTCAGTCTCTGGAACACTTAACTGAATCTAGGATGTGGCCGGAGGTCTGTGCTGGGTAGTGGTTTCTGTAGCATTTTAGGAGAGGAGCCTGGAGGCTTGGGTTTGTGAATGGATTGGTCAGCTGTGAAAGAGGGACCATCTGGATGGAGGTAGCAGCTTAACTGGGTGCCAGATGGGACAGGCAGAGGCCTTAAGACTAGAGCCTACTGGGAGGGATGAAGGGGCCGAAGCCCCATCCTGCCTATGTTAGAGTCCCACGATGGAGTCCCACATCAGTCTGACGTAGCTGAGCATAGCTGTGGCAGCAGCATCTCCAGCGAGGATGGGTGGCGCTTGAGGTTATCTGGGTAGGAGTTCACAGGAGTCACTGTTTCTTAAGTATTCGGGACATTTCACTTTCCACATCTGCTTGGGAAATTAGGTGACAGTGCCTTCCCTGAATCACACCCTTCACAAACTGCAACATGAAGGTTGGCCTCCCAAGTCTGGGGGCAGGAAGATGGGTTGTATGGTCGCACTTGCTCTGAGATGGGCTTCTTCTTTGGCTGTAGTTCCTGGTGGACTAACCACGGTAAAGCTCTGTAGGGATTATGCCTTAACATCATCAGCACATCCCATTTTCAGGTCGAAACCCTCTGTTCCAAGAGCTGCTTGGTCTGAAGCCGCACCTGCTTGTCCTTAACAAAATGGACTTGGCGGATCTTACAGAGCAGCAGGTGAGCTCCTTCTCACAGATGGCAGCAGCAATGTGACAGAGCCACAGACACAGAGGAGTTCTGTTATGCCCCTGGGTAGGCTATAACTTAAAACAACTCCTGGCTTTGATGGAGGCTTCTGGCCTGGCTTTTAGCAACAGCTGATTCCCTCAGTGTGAAAGTATCACCCAAATGCTCAAGATGGGCACACCTCCTGTGGGAAGTGGGTTGGTGTGCTGTGGGACCTCTGGTGACCACTATAGCCACTTTGTACCCTCAACCTTTCTGATGGATGCTCTGTCTACCATGTCCCATGCAGGTACATGTGACCACTGAAGCAAAGGGACTGATTACACTTTACTTAGCTCTAACTAATTGGGAGATTCACAAGGCTAATGTATGTAGCCCTGGTCACTGTTGGTGTAGCCCGGAGTTCATTTGTGGTAGCTGCAATGTCTCTAGCTGACTATGTACCCAGCCTGATCTCAGGTTTTTGGCTGCTAGTTGCTTTCTGCACACTTGTGTACCAGAAACTGTAAGGGCTGGGTGTGGGACAGGGATATGGAAAGCCCAAAGTACCCGACAGTGTCTAGCACAGTGGTGCTCAACTTCCCAATGCTGTGACCCTTTAATACAGTTTTGTTGGCACTTCATAACTGTAATCTTGCTACTGTTATGAGTTGTGAATATCTGTGTTTTCTGACGGTCTTAGGCAGCACCTGGGAAAGGGTCATTCGAACCTCAAAGGGTCGAGATCCACAGGTTGAGAACCAGTGCTCTAAATCCAGGCAGAATTGGGTCCCAGGGCAGTGTATTTTCTACATGGCCTGCAAGTAAAAAGTGACAGCAGGGAATGTTATTTGAAGTCTCGACTTTACTTTTTATCACTGTGTTGTCAGATTCTTTGGAAAGAGGGATGACAGGGCCTTGAATTCAGGCCAGATTTTAGAAAGTTGTTAACTTGTTAGTGACACAGAAATTTTTCCTTTACTGAAGAGCTGCGGCTCTTAGGAAAGGTCAGGAGGTTTTCCAGGGCGGTTCCCAGGGCAGCACCTTCCTCCAGGCTTAGATCGACAGCGCCACTTGTCTGTCGCGCGAGCTTCTCGGTCTTGCATCGTTTGTTTGTTTGTTTGTTTGTTTGTTTGTTTTTTATCGTTAAGTGTCTTCCCCTGGTTTTTATTGAGATTTGAGCCCTTTTGGGATTGCTTCAGTGCGGCATAGCACGACTTTACAGACTGGTGTACACTGCCCTCTACTGGGCAGGCAAAGAAGGTGAGGAGGCCCTTAGACTCCACCCCCACGGTGTACTAGAGGACGTTTGAGTCCATTTTCATGGAGGACAGAGATCAGTTTCTGCCGTGGCTAGAACCGCTTCTATTTCCCTCGGAGATTGTGTGTGTGTGTGTGTGTGTGTGTGTGTGTGTGTGTGTGTGTGTGTGTGTGTGTGTGTGTGTGAGTGTTTTCCCTGTATGTATATATGTATGTATGTGCAATATACATGTGTGCCTGGTGCTCACAGGGGCCAGAAGAGGGTGTTGGAATTGGAATTGTAACTTGGAATTGTAACTTGTATGAGTGCTGAGAACCAAACTTGCAAGAGCAGCCGGTGCCCTTAACCTTTCAGCCATCTTTCCAGTTCCCCCGCCCCCGCAAGTATCTTAACTGTATCATAAGTGACGAATAGCTCAAAATAAATAAAACAGCATTAATGAATTGCTTTTTGTTTATTTAAGCATTTACTATGCTTTGTGGTTAGTAATGACCAACACAATCGTGACTTTGAACACATATTGATAGATATGAATATGAACTATGTAGACTGGTTATACTGAATATTAAGCCTAATGACCTATGTCAGCTCTAATGTTCTCTTGGCACCACTTATTTTCTATAATCAGATTGAGTTCAGTACCATCTCAGTTTACAGTAAAGTCCCATGCTGGATGCGGTGGTGCACACGTCTTATGCTAAAATGTGGGCAGAGGCAGGCAGATCTCTATGAGATCCAGGACATCTTGGTCTACATAGTGAATTCCAGGCCAGCCAAGGCTACATAGTGAAAGCCTGTGTCAGTTTCCCCTTCTCCTCCCATGAGTCTTATATGATAGAGTACATGAAAGTGATGGACTCCTCAGAGAAGCCAGCACCTGTGAGCTTGGTGCTGAAGAGGCTGAAGTGGCCTGGTTCAGTCCACTCTCTCCCCAGAAGCACTGAGGTCCCTGTGAGCAGGCCATGCCCCCTGGTGTCCACCCTGGCAGAGGTTGAGGCACACACACAGCACAGCTAGGTCTGCCCTAGGGCTCATCCCCCCTGCTCTCTCCTCAGAGCTGAGGCTCTTCGCTGTGCTTGCTGGCATACACTTCTTGTTGCTGGGCTCCTAGAGTTTAAGCTGGTGCAGAGCACTGTGCACCTGCACCATCCTTTCAAGCTTAGAGCCTTACTTAACTTTTTATCTGTTTTTGAGACAGGGTCTCATTCTGTAAGTCTTGGTGGCCTGGAACATGAAGTGTCGAGACAGGGGTGACTTCAGACTCATAGAGATCCACATGTGTCTGCCTTCTGAGTGCTGGGATTAAAGGCAGATGCCACCAGGCCAACCAGATTCCTTTTTAAAAAACATGCTTTTTAAGAAAACATTTATTATTCATTTACTTGTGTGTGTGGGGTATGTATGTGTCATGGCATACATGTGGAGGGCAGAGGACAACTTGGAGGTGTCATTTCTTTCCTTCTACTCTCTAGGCCTGGGGACTGAACTCAGGTTGTCAGGCTTAGCAGCAAGCGCCTTTACTAGCTGAGCCATCTCACTGGCCCCAAGTTCAGAACCTTGAGTTTTATATATCACACCATATGTGTATGTGTGTGTGTATGTTTGTGTAAATAATGTGTATATATGTGTGTATATGTTTGAATGTTTTCTTGCTGTTGTTAATCTTTGTTTTTAGTTTTTTGTAAGTGGGTGTTTTGCCTGCTTCTATGTTTATGCACCACACTTAGGCAGTGCCTGTGGAGGCCAGAAGAAGCCATTGAATGCCCTGGAACTGGAGTTATAGATTATTGTTAGCTGCCAGGAGGGTGCTGGGAATCAAACCCGGTCCTCTGGAAGAGTAGCCAGTGCTCTTAACTGCTGAGCCATCTCTCCTGCCCTGCTCTCCTGATCTCTCTCTCTCTCTCTCTCTCTCTCTCTCACACACACACACACACACACACACACACATACACACACACTCTTTAATTTTTAATTTATTTTCGACAGGGTCTTTCTGTGTAGTACTGGGATTAAAGGCATATACCACCATGTCTGAATGGCATACCATTCATGTTTAATTTAGTATTTAAATTTAATTTAGTATTTAAAATAGAAATTTATCTTTCAGAAAATTGTCCAGCGCTTAGAAGAAAAAGGCCTGAACAATGTTCTTTTTACGAACTGTGTGAAAGATGAAAACATCAAGCAGGTAAGCCTCTGTACATGTTGGTTGCTAAACAGTCAGGATAAGATCCTGGAATTGTCCTCAGCTGCCCAGAGATGCAGGATCTCTAGGTCAGGATGCTGCCTGTTTCTGTGTGTGCTCACAGTCTGAGTGAGCGCTGAGGGACTCTGCTGGGGTTCTAAGTAATGAGAGCCGCTTGCAGAACCCGGTAGCTTATTTTCCCATTTGTTTTGATGAAACCCCATGAGTTGATGTGTGGAATGTCTAGTAGGTAGTTATAGTTGTTGTAGAAGAGCCCTCCTGAGATAGCCACACTCGTGTATCGTGTGTGTGTGTGTGTGTGTGTGTGTGTGTTGGGTTGGGAGTGGGTGGATGAATTCCAGTTAGCTGTGACTGTTGGACGTTTGGATGCCCATTACCTGGATGAGTAATGAATGAGGTGTGTGTGTGTGTGTGTGTGTGTGTGTGAGGTCTCTACCCTCCTAAGCAAGGTATAAGGACAGGCTCTCTGACCCTGTTATTTATAAGTAGGTTGATGAGGGATATATGACCAAAAGCTGTGGCCTGTTTGTTGCAGATTGTCCCAAAAGTCATGGAACTGATCAAGTGCAGCTACCGCTACCATCGAGCAGAGGTTGGTTGGGTGCAGAGCTGGGGGTGGGTATGTGGAGTTACCCAGTCCCTTCCTGCCTGCCCTTCTGAGCCTTCTTTAATATAGAAGACTGGGCTGTGTCCCAGCCAGGACCCAGCCTTTGTTTTTACTGTTCTTTAGTGGGAGATGCTGGTCTTCGTGTTGATGTCCCTTTCCCCTGGGCTGTGGCTTCATAACCTGAGTCGGATAAAGTTGAAACTCTTCTGCTTTCACAGAACCCAGAGTACTGCATCATGGTGGTCGGTGTCCCCAATGTAGGCAAATCCTCTCTCATCAACTCGCTGAGGCGGCAGCACCTCAGGTCAGGTAGGCAATCTCTGCTGTGCTGACTTTCGCTCCTAGAGGGCACTGTGGACGAGTGTGGTCAGCCCTATGTTGCCTGGTGGCGTTCCTTCCATATCTCATGGACAGTGCATGGTCTGATGGTGAACAGCCGTTGGCTACACAGGGTGCACTTATGTGCTTTCACATGCTCTTGATAGTGTATGTATTTTAGACTTTGGGATAAATTTATATTGCCTTCATTTTTTTTTTTTTGTACTAATAGTCTTTATTAAATTTTTTCTTTTCTTCTTTTTTCTTTTTCTTCTTCTTCTTTTTTTGTTTTACAAAGCCAGATTAAAGGCACATGCCTTTAATCCCAGCTCTTGGGAGTCAGAGGCAGAGACCCTGTCTACAAAATACAAGACTACTACAACAAAACCCATTTGTAGTGTAAAGGCCAAGAACTTTAAATCATGTTGTATCACTTTAGAAAGGAGCTGTTGGGGTGTTAATTGGAGAGCTGTCACAGTCATTTAATTTTTAAGCATCATTTCCTTTAAGCCCGCATCTTCTTTGTTTAGAGGTATTAAGTGTGTTTATAGGGTTGTGTCGGCATCCCCACTCTCCAAACTTGAAACTCCCTGGGACCAAAGCTCCAAGCACATCATCCCGTTCTCTGCCCCAGTGCTGGGTAGCCCTGTTCTATCTCAGTCCAACTGTGTCAATAGAGTGCTGGGCTGGCTTGTCTCAGTAGAATGTTCTAGGTTTGGTTATGTTTGGATTTTATCAGAAGTTCCCTCCTCCTTAGGTCCAAGTCATTCTGCTGTCTACCCTGTTCTTATTCCTCTGGCCATCTATGATGGGCACTTTTATCCTTTTTTTTCTGTGGTGGTTTGACAGTGAATAGTTAGCTTCCCAGGGGTACCTGGGCTAGGTCCACGCCAGTCAACCACAGTGTGGGCTCAAGAATGGTGCTGGCCTGCCTGCTGTGGGTAGTGCTGTAGAGTAAGGGGGTCCGGGAGAGGCTTTGAGGTGGTGGAGCAATTCAGGTATGGCCTTGGCATTACACTGGAACGTGAGCTCTGGGCATTTGTTAGCCCTTGGCCACTGTGCCCAGCTTTTGAAAACCTTTGCTGTGTGTTCTTTGAGACTGAGTAAGGAACAAATTATAATTTGACAAACTTACTGAGGTCTGGGTTTCTAATCTGCTTGTGGGATATGTTAGTGAAATACCTTTCATTCCTTGTTCTATTGCTGCATGCACATATTTGATGGGCATTTTGTGTCTTTTCAGGAAAAGCTGCCAGAGTGGGAGGTGAGCCAGGAATCACAAGAGCTGTGACATCCAGAATCCAGGTAGGGTCCCTGGTAGCTGAGGCCAGAGCTCTGTCCAGAGCTTTGCAGACTCTGCCGAGTCTGGCTCCAGTGAGCGCAGCATTGGCCCTGCCTCTGGCCTTCCTTTCCTTCCCTTCATGTTCCTGCCAGTGCTGTTGTCCCTGTGGAAATCCATCAGAAAGGTAGCCTTCTTCCCAGAGCCACACTTATGCGTTCCCCTTTATTTTCCATGGACCTCAGACCTTTAGTTCTTCAAATTAAGCAGAAATTATACCCTATGGGGATTCTAAACCTCAGTGCAAAAGCCAGCCTATGTGGTGGGTTTATCCAGAGGCCTGCCTCAGACTCTCAGGCAGTGACTTGGCTATTGGGCACAGGCTGCCTGGCTTGACCCACCTTCTGCCGCACAGGTATGTGAGCGTCCACTGATGTTCTTGCTGGATACTCCTGGGGTGCTGGCTCCTCGGATTGAAAGTGTGGAGACAGGCCTGAAGTTGGCCCTGTGTGGTAAGCCTCTGCCCCGCTGCTGACCTTGACTGTCCACTGGGCAGCCTCTGCCCCGCTGCTGACCTTGACTGTCCACT
>NC_034590.1:109506797-109526888 GCF_900095145.1 Mus pahari
CCTTGACTGTCCACTCGACAGCCTCTGCCCCGCTGCTGACCTTGACTGTCCACTGGGCAGCCTCTGCCCCGCTGCTGACCTTGACTGTCCACTTGTTACTCCCTCCACCCTTCCTGCAACCAGATGGTTTGTGCAGTTTTGAAAGGGTGACTAGCTCCCAGCATGCATGTACTGGCTGCCATTCTGCCCTGCAGTAGGGGTACACAGAGAAGCCATGCTGGACAACCAAGCCACATGCCATAGAGGAAGAAGGCCAACACTGTGAGCCAACCTGCTGGGAGGCTCCTTAGTGTGAGGCCTTCTGCCTTCAACTGAGAGGAATTCAGGCTTGGTGGGGCATAGATGCCCACTGTACCATGGGCTTGCATTAGCTGCTTATCTTGCAGGAACTGTGTTGGACCACCTTGTTGGGGAAGAGACCATGGCTGATTATCTCCTTTACACCCTCAACAGGCATGGGCTCTTTGGGTGAGTGGCAGTGGGTATGGGGGCTGTGGCTTCCTGCTTGCTCATGCTGTCTAGGTATGGTTTTACAAATATGTCATTAAGGGAATATATATATATATATATATATATATATATATATATATATAATTACAAGTGTGTGATTTGATAAGTTTTGATATATGACCACATCATATTGTCACCCAAGACAGCGGACATTCTGCTGGGTGTGGTGGTCCATGTCCCAGATCCTAGTACGTGTTATGCTGAGAGAGGGCATCATAAGCCAGGCTGGGCTGCATATGTAGCATGGCCCTTGTTCACTTTGTCACTTCCCTAAGCCCCTGTGGGTGAGTGGAGAAGATGAGAATTCTGTCAGTGATGTTGGACAGGTCGCCCCCCCCCCCATACTTCCCCTCCTGGGCAGCACCAGCATCCCGAGCCTCCCAGGCTCTACATTCCTTTTGATGGCCTGGCTCATTGTCTATCACCCAGACACCTACACTTAGTTTATCTGTTCACCCTGGTGGACATGGGGTGTGTGTAATTCTTGGCTGCTATAAAAAAAGCTTCTGGAAACATTTGTGTATAGGCTTAACTTGATGTGAGTTTCTACTCGTCTTGGGTAAAATGTAGGAGAATGTCTAAGCCACTCGGTAATGGTGAGCTTTAGCTTCCTACAGAACTGCTGAGCTGTTCTCCAGAGCATTGGACTGTACCATACACTACCTAGCAGAGAACAGGGGTCTACACTTTCCTGAATCCGTTTTACACTTGTGGCTAGTCTTTTATTTTTATTTTATACTTTTGGGTTTAATTATTTTATTTAATGTTTATGCATTTTGCCTTCCTTCCTGCCTGCATGTCTTTACAGCATATGCATGCAGCGCCTGTAGAGGAGGGCATCACATGTCCTAGACCTGGCATTATAGACCACTGTGAGCAGTCATGGGGATGCTGAGAGTCTAACCTAGGTCCTCCGCAAGAGCGACAAGCGCTCTTAGCCTCCAAGCCATCTCTCAGCCCTGGCCAGTCTTAACTTTAGCCTCTCAGTCTGCAGGGTTTGGTGCACACTCCTGTGTCCGTGGGGCTATCAATGTATCTTCTCTGGGAAAATGTCTATTAAATATTTTTCTCATTTAAAAATTTTATTTTGGGGCTGGAGAGATGGCTCAGCAGTTCAGAGCACGGACTGCTCTTCAAGAGGTCCTGAGTTCAATTCCCAGCAACCACATGGTGGCTCACAACCATCTGTAATGAGATCTGATGCCCCCTTCTGGTGTGGCACTGTACTCAGATACATTAAATAAATAAATCTTTTTTAAAAAGTGAAATAAAAATTTTATTTTATGTGTGTGGGTGTTTTACCTGGTGCCCATGGAGGCCAGAAAAGGGTGTTCAGTCCCCTGAAACTGGTATTACAGCCATCATGTGGACACTGGGAATTGAACCCAAGTTCTCTGGAAGCACAGTAAGTACTCTTAACCACTGAGCCATCTCTTCAGACCACCATCCCTTTTTGTTTTTGTTTTTTGAGACATGGTCTCTCTACATGGCCCAGACTGTTCACAAAAATCTGTTTGCCTCTGCCTCCTGCATTTGAGATTAAAGGCATGCACCACCATATTCGGCCTCCTCTGTTTCTGTCTCTCGATGCTGGGGATTGAACCTGGGGCTGAATATAGTAAGTGTGTGTTCTACTGCGGAGCTTCCTCCCAACCCATTTTCTTATCCTTAAGTTGCAGCACGAGGGATGAGGTCTACACAAAAGTTTCAGGAGCCTAGGCCTTGTCTTTTCTTCTGTTAACACTGTGTTCTTAGTTTTAGAAGTCTGACCTAGTAACACTGTACTTCATAATGGTGCTGCTTCATATCTAGAACTATGCCTAGCCTGAGGCCACAGAGTTTTGTTTTCTTCTTGGAGAGTGGCAACTTAGGTATCACATTTAGGTGTATGACCCACTTCTGCCATGTATCAACATATGCCTAGTGTATGGTGCAACTATGAAGTTCTTAGTTTTGCACATGGATGACTGGCTGTTCAGAAAATTTTGTTGAAAACTTTTCCTCACTAAATTGTCCTTCTGCCTTTGCTGGGAATCCATGCTGTCTGTCTGTCTGTCTGTCTGTGGACACTTCTGTACTGTCTTGGTGAGGGATTGGTCACTTTTGACTGGGTGCCAGGCATTTGAATTTTACACAGATAGGTGATGAGTCCTTACTTTTCTGTAAGATTCTGTGAGCCTTGTTCTGGAGCACTAAATTGCCTGAAAGTAATCTGCTCCTCCCAGGAACCCAGGAGCTGGCTCATCTGAGGTGTGGGTGAGTGTGACTCCTTCTCAGGCTTGGAGCCTCACAAGTCTGACCTGAGCTGTGGCCTTCCAGGTATGTGCAGCACTACGCCCTGGCCAACGCCTGTGACCAAATAGAGTGGGTGCTGAAGAACGTGGCTATCAAGCTGGGGAAGACACGGAAAGTGAAGGTTCTCACAGGCACAGGTGGGTGAGGCTGCATGGTATGGCACGAGGCCCTTGCTCTGTCTTCTTTTGGGGACAAGAGTAAGACACAGAAGAAAACCTATGGGCAGGGCACTGTGGAAATTTCTAGGGCAGAAGGACTTCGTAGTTTAGGCTTTGGAGGGTGGCACTAGCTCTGGACAGTGCTGGGTGGGTATGATGCCTGTGTTCTTCCTGAACATGCCCTGTTCCCTAGGTGTCAGGGGGTGCCTCTAGTGGTCTCTTAGGACTGGGCTGTCTTAGGGGCCCCTTTCTCATTAGATCCTCTGTCCTCAGGGAATGTCAATGTTATCCAGCCTGATTATGCCATGGCAGCCCGAGACTTCCTCCGGACCTTCCGCCGTGGCCTGTTGGGCCAGGTGATGCTGGACCGTGACATTATACCTGCTTGCTGATGACATTGACCCCTGGCTGGCTGGAGTATGGTCTGCTGCATAGTCCATGTGACTACAGCTAGAGTGTTTAATGCTTAGAACTGTTCCTCCAATTCAAAAGCTTTCTGTGCTGGTACCTGAGACTCAGGCCCCAGCTCCAAAGGGCGCTGTATTCTCTTGTCTATTAGAGCCTGGTCAGTCCTGGTTACTACCATCAGGCCCCAGGAGTACTGTGTATGTGGTTTGGTCAGGAGGTTTTCTCAGTCTCAAGTAAGAGAAGAATGCTATCTCAGAGGAGTCTAAGTTATAATCTGTAATAAAAAAAAAGGGTTAAAAGGCCCACTTTAAAAAAAAATCTCTCTCTGGCTTCTCTTATTTTACTTTATTTATTTTCTTGTCATTTTCAGACAAAGTTTCATCATGTGGCTTGGGCTGGTCTCAAACACATTCCTTCTGCCTTAGCCTCTTGAGTGCTGGGATTATACAGGTGTGTGCCATGACACCCGATTAAAAGACTTATTTTCTGATGGCGTTTTCATTGGCACTTAGTATGGTGAGCCCCTAAGTTAAATCTCCTTCTTCCAATGAATGCTGAGGATTGGTAGATTAGGGGGCTGGGGTTCCTAAGTCAGATTCTCAAATGTCTCAAAGTCCTGCAATGAGGGAAAAGACTGTTACCAGCAGAGGGCTTTATTTCACAACAAACTCTTCACTGATAAAGTGCACAGACATGGACAGGAGGTTTGCAGCAGTGAAGTCCAAGAATGTCATCTCCCCTTGCACTTCAGGACCTGTACCTCAGGAGGCCTTCTGCTGTAGCTCATCTTTGTACAGGCCAGAGGATCACTGGAAGGGGCTCACAGTCTAGCCATTGAAAACATGGTGGCTGCCAGGGCACTGCAGAGGGCATGTACCAGCATGGTTGACCTCCACATACCTGTAGGCACCTAGAAGATTTTGCTGCCAGCAGCTTGCTGACTAAAAAGAAAAGGCAAGGGGTTGATTGATACACATAGGAAGTGCTGTTGGTCCAGCTAGGCTGTCCCTGCTCAGGAGTTCTAGTCTCTTCTGTTCAGTATTGACCTGAGCTTTCCATAGTTGCTTGAACCAGTGCTTGGATGCTCAGCAGGCTCTCTGCTTCTCGTGGGTGGCTGATAGCAGGGGTAGCCTTCCACTCTTGCCTCTTGCTGTGGCTGCAGTATAATAAGTCTCTTCTGAGATTCTCCCTCAGCATCTATAGTTCCTGCTAGTGGAGAAGGTGTTGAAAGATGTGTGGCTGTGCCAGATGCTAAACACTCTGGAGAAGTCAGATTGGTGAATGTAAAATAATCATTAAAAGGTGATGTGTTCATAATGCCACAATGCCCAGAACTAGCACATGATACTCTGTGGTATGTGAAGGTCTGGTCCATATAGTCCAACCTCATGGGTGTTGGACAAGTTGAAGGGGCTCTGGTGGCTCTCCCTATACCAGACTTGATGCATCAGCACCTGCCTTTGAGGACCCTAGTGGGCTTGGCCCTTAGCTTGCTGGTCTTGGTGGTTTTGAGCTTGGTCTATTGGGGACATAGGAGCATCTGGGCTGACTGTGCCTATGAGCACCGGCAGTGAGAATAGAAGTTGCAGGGAGCCGCATCCTGCAACTTGTTGGTCAAGAAAATGCTTGGCTAGGGCCCTGCCAATAGCCTTGAAACCTGTACACTAACCAGAGGTATGCTGAGCTAGCACTGTATATGTTGACTGAGTCCCAAGACCCATCACTCCATTTGGCACAGATGTGCTAGTGGGCCCCTGGAACAGCAAGAAGCCAGTCTGCTTAAAGGTAGATTCTTGTGAGGATTATAGGGTAGCTCTCTGAGGCCACTCAGCACATCAGCTCTGTTCTCAGGGTGTATATGAATGGTCAGAAAGCTAGTAGCATTAACCCATGCTCACAACCTGCTGAGGCTGGTTCTTCGGTGTCTGCTAGCTTTGTTCTGGCAGCAGTGGGCCTGGAGAACTGCTGCCCCTTCCACTGTTCAGTTTGCCAGCTGTCAGTTGTACCATGCTCTGTCTCACCTCCCCCCGACCCCCAGGTCAATCCGTTTCCAGGGGAGGGGTCTCCCAACATGAAATGCTGCTATCCACTGGAACTATGGGAATGCAGTTTGGGTTATAAAGAAGCCCCCAGCAGGATTGGTATTATACCCAAGTGACCCTCACTCATGACCCTTAAGTTCAAACGGAATGGAATGTTTTTGAAAGTGGATTCAAAACCCCTACCCTCGGTGGATTTTAGGACCAAGTGGCTTCAAGTGGAAAACCCTTCTGACACAAGGTCTCTTAGGCAGTCTGCCAGGAAGAAATACACTACTTGGCTTTGATAGCATGTTGTAGGAGGACCACAGTGGGTGTCCTGGGATGGATATTCTACTGCTCTGGATGTTTTCTGAGCTATGACATCATTAGGACCTGCTCTGGGCAGGTGGTTAGCACCTGACATTTCTCACACTGCAGTCCAAGTGAATGCTCTCTTCATCAAATCGTTAGGTCCGGAGGGAAGTGGTTTTCCCCCTCGGCTTCCATGGGAGGCTCAAGGTCTTTGGGGGCTTTAGTGGCAGAATCAGACGGGCTCACCCAAGGATGGCCTCTTCTTAGTGGTCAGCATTGTTCATGTTCTCCTGTCAGGGTGGGCAAGCAGACAGGCATGCCTGCTTGGGCAGCTCAGGAGAGTGGAGGGCAGCCTGCCTCTCTGGTAGTAGAGCTGTTAGATCCTGCCAGAGTGGAAGACTGGGAGACTGGGATGGACAATCGAGTAACCGACATCCACAAATTGCAAGAGGCCTGTGGGCCCAGAATGGCCAGACTGTTGTCTGGGCTGGGGAATCATAGTCAGCAAAATGAAGTCACCCCCTGGGCAGGAGGCCATTAGGGTGGGCCCTAGGGGTCTTAAGACAGACTAGGAGCTAGACCTGGGATGGAGCTTAGCCTGGTCTAGGGCCGAAGCAGTTCTAGGGCACCAAGGGTACCGCCCAGTAGCAGACAAATACGTGGGCTGTGCACGGACCCTGAGCCGGAAGTCCAGGCCCAGTAGCTGTAGACTCCTCGGTCGGTCCCGTTGCCTCCCATTGCTCCGTTCTCATTGTCCTCCAGGCCTAGCTCTCCAGGCCCTGAGGTCCTCCTCCAGCCAGAGCGGGTGGCAAGGCCTGCAGCCACACCCGCTGCAGTCCCTGCTGCTGCCCCTGCAGCCGCCACACGCAGAGAGGAGCCGTAGCGGGGCGCCGGCCTTACGCGCACTCTTGATGCCCCGCGTGCACCTCCGCGCACCCCCCGGGCACTGCCTCGAGCGCCTCCGCGGCCGCCCTTGGCCGAACAGCTGTCACAGAGGAAGGCGGCGGCCAGCAGCAGAGCCCAGCACGTGGCAGCAGTCCAGTTCATCCTACTGGGCAGATCTGCGAGAAGAGGGTGGAAGGGGCTTCAGCTTCTGTACAGGGGTGGAGCTTGGCTTAGGACCAGGGCAAGAGGGTATCAGGGCCTGGGAATAGGCTCATCCGGACCCGGGGACACCTACAGCCTCTGGTTTTGTGGTAATTCGATAGAGGGCTCCCAGCATCTTGGAGGACAGTGGGCTCAGGGTTGGGGAAGGGGTTCTTTAACCTCCAGTACCAGGACTTTGGTTTTGGGTTCCTGCTGTATAACCGGGTGGAGGGGAAAGGGTTTAACAACAGGGCAGCCGTTTTTCTATTGTGGTAGGGTGGAGCTGGATCCCAGAATGGGGTTTGCGGAGCTCCTGCGGTGGGGCTCAGGCCTTGGGGGGGGGGGACAAAAATCCCCCGCTCTGCACACGAGTCTCTGGAAGGGACTGATTAGTGGATTAGGACTCTAGTTTGGAATCCTCAATACACCCAGATTATGGTTAGAATGGACGGCCTTGCGACTTTTGCTCTGGCATCTGGATCTCCTGATGCCTTACTAGATAGTCTTTTCAGCCAGAGGCTGTGGCTGAATGCGGTGGGCGAGGGCGGGGGTCAGAATCCAGATCAGTGATTCCTTGCAACGCAAACAACTAATGATGGGTGAACCGCCCAGCAGGCCCAGACCCTAGGTAATTACATCTCTTCCCCGCTCCAGCTCCACCCTTTTTGGGTTTGCCCAGGCCAGTAGCCTGGACAGGTAAACCGATCAGGATGGGTTCCTGCTGGCTGTGGACCAGCCATTTCGGTGGCGGCGGCGGCTCCATCCTCCTCAGGTCCTCTCTCCCCGCCCCCTCCCTCCCAGCATCACTGGGTTCATCCACCTCCCCTACTTACTGGTCACAAGCCTAGGTCCGATGAGCGATTTTGGGGCCGTGGCCGGCCAAGCGGAAAGCGGCAGCGAGGACCCTTTTCCTTAGGCAGAGCTCAGGACTGGATTTTGCTGAAGCCTCCGCCTGAAGATTAGGGGCGGGCAGCCGCGGAGGCTCAGCCCCGGGAGACGTGAAGGGAGGAGATACTGAAAGCTCAGAAAAGCACAGCCACAGCCCTTCTCATTGCCCGGCCCCCATCCTCGCTGCACTGCATACAGCATCCTCCTATCCCATCCCCCCCACCTCCCCACCCCCGCCACCCTCCAGCCTTGCCCAATCTCTCTTTTCCCTATGTCCACTAGCCCCAACCCCCAGGATATACAGTATGTTCTTGTTCCTGTAAGTCCAGCAGTTTTGCTCATGGCCTCTTCCTCTCCGTTCTCCCTACCTGCCCACCGAATCGATTCTTATGGTTCTTATGAATTATCTACCTCCTCTCCCATTCTTCTGATGGAACCTCAGCTCCACTTCTCTTTGCCAGCCATAAGGACCACTGGGCTGACTTTCCAGGCGTGTAGTGTAGGGCTTCCAACATCCTGCCAGATGGCCCTCTGGGAAGTTTGATTTACAGCCATGAGGATCCCAATAGCACTAGACCTTTGTTGATCTGACCTTCCTGAACCTTCTGAAAAGAGGCCTCAGGAGACCCAGCCCCTCCTTTATTTTCAAGCTGACTGGTCGCAGTGCTTCCCTGCCTTTGTAGGGTAAGTGTAACCTCAGCTTTAGACGGCCACAACGGCTTTCATCTGGGTCAGACTTGCTTTCCAAGGCCCAAGATACAGTCTGAGCGGTTGGGAGCTGCCCCGTCCTGGCTGAGGCCTGGTATGGAGCCTAATGGGTGGGGGCAAAACCTGGAGAGGAAGGGGGTGGTTACTGTATGGAGCTCTTCTCATCGAAGCCACTGTGCTTTTGAGCTTTTATTGCCAAGTTACAAGCACCCTCCTTCCCAGCCCAAAGGCTGGTGGATGTCCCCATTTAGTTTAGGCAGGGAGAGCTTCCAGGCGCCCTTCGCTTCCCTGCTTCATGTTAAAATGTGAAGGGCAAACATGGTGTCTTAGACATTCAAGGCTCACTGCAAAACAAAAGCATAAGGCAAAGGCATAAAAACCTAACCCAAGAGGTTTGAGGACCCAGAGGGAAACTTAAAACAGTAACAAGGTATAAAAACCTAACCCAAGAGCTTTGAGAACCCAGAGGGAAACTTACAACAGTAACACACACACACACACACACACACACACACACACACACACACACACACACACTCAGAATGACCAGAGCAGAGCAGACACTATGCTTATAACTAAAAAGAATACAGGCAACTAGAAAGGAATGTTCTGATCAAAACATTTTTGTTCCTGGAAAAAAGAAGAGATGCATTGAGTCACAAAGCCAAGGCTGTATCCTGCAAGAGCCAAAGACTGTGAAGGTAAAGGTTCTAACACTGGAGGGCTGTTCTAAAGAGAACAGAGGATCAGACTCAGTAGGAAACACAAGGCAGGGTCGTTTTCCACTGGGCCAGGCTGCAAGGTGCCCATGGAGGCAAGAATAGCATTTAGGACTTGATATTTTAATAGACACAGAAGCTCTTAAAATTTTAGCAAAAAAAAAAAAAAAATGCTGTTGGGGCATTAGGAAGTGTTCTTGCAGAGTCAAAATCTGCCAGCACATGCTCCTGCTTGATGGACTAAGGAAGAAAAAAAGCCATAATTGTCTCAGAAGAGGAAGACAAAACATTTGATCCTCCAACCCCATTTATAGGGGGTGCTAGAAAACTGACCTTGGAATTGAATTATTTACTTGAGATAGTAGTTAGAAACACTGCTCAATCACGAGGACCAGAGTTTAGTCCTCAGGATCTACATCAGGCAGCTCACAATCTCCTGTAACTCCAGCTCTGAGGGATCTAACTCCCTCTTCTGGCCTCTATGGGCATTTGCACACATATGTACACATATACACTTGCATGTATACACACACACACACACACACACACACACACACACACACCACAAATAAATTATCTTAAAGAAAGGGGAAGGGGAATGTTCTGATTTTTTTTTCTAAAAAGAGGACAGGGTTCTCATTCTTTCAGGGGTCAGTCATATGGAGAGCAATGAAAGATGCTGTCCT
Organism: Mus pahari; assembly: GCF_900095145.1. Lineage (NCBI taxonomy): Eukaryota > Metazoa > Chordata > Mammalia > Rodentia > Muridae > Mus > Mus pahari. The sequence continues at coordinate 109,516,589 of NC_034590.1, forward strand.
CTGCTGACCAGCCCTTCTGAGGCCACCTGGGCTCATATCATCTGGTGAGAGTGGAGGTTGTGTGGGCTGGGTGCTGTTTATCTTAACTGTTTGACCTTGGTTGTATTTGCTTACTAACTAGAGCTTCTGTCAGCTGCCCTGCATTCCAGGATAGGGCAGACTACAAACTGCACCAGATGGTCCTAGTTTTCTGCATCTTCAAATGCCTGTCTGTGGGGTGGGGAAGCCCCATGTGGATGCAGCCTTTTGAACATGTCCCACCCTTCAAGGCCTCCAGTTTCCCACAACTTAGCTCTCTATCTAGTGACATAAAGTGCCCCTACTCCTCTGGGAGCTCTTTTAGTAACTTCCCTGATTGACGGCTCCAACCCAGAAGTGACTGCCATTTCTCTCTTTAACTTAAAGTAACTCCCCACCTTGTGGAACTCTGCTTGTAATTCAGCTTTTCCTCTGGAGCTAGACAAGCCCTCCAGAGTGGCACTCTATGTCCAAGCCAACCTTTTTTTGGAGTTCTTGGAGATGGGATAATAATGCCAAGGACTTTTGACTGCTAAAGTGGCACTCAGTCCCACCTCAGATGGCTTCTCACCACTGCATCATGTTGTGTATGCTGTTCAGACCCAGCAGTCCCTAATTTGAGTTAGACTGCAGTTCTGCTCAGCACTAACCAGTGTTAATCGTTTTTGGTCTCTCTCTCTCTCTCTCTCTCTCTCTCTCTCTCTCTCTCTCTCTCTCTCTCTCTCTCTAAGAAGGACTGTGCTCACATTTCCTGGGGTTCAGGGAGTATTTCCTGATAGGTTATTTCTTCCATGCTGGTGAAATGAGCCAATTTAAGCCAAATTAAATTGTATTAAAGGCAGGTTTATTGGGAAACTGCTCTTGGGCAAGTTCACTGGTCCTAGCGATTGAGACCAGAGAAGTCACCATGGGGAAAGGTGGATGAGGGAGAAGAGAAAGAGAAAGGGTACGGTTAGAGGAGAGAGGCAAGGCTAGGCAGGCAAGGGGAGAGGGGAGGGGAGGAGTGAAGAGAGGGGAGAGGAAAGGGGAGGGGAGGGAGAAGAGAAAGGGGAGGGGGAGGGAGAGAGAGAGAGAGAGAGAGAGAGAGAGAGAGAGAGAGAGAGAGAGGATATATATCAGGATTATATAGGAAGGAGCCTCTAGGGGAAGGGCAGCCAGCTCCTGGGCTGGAAAGTTCAAGGTTGGGGGCAGGGTATGCCAGTCAGGGACTGAGGGATGCTGGGAGAACCTGGAGGTGAGGTCTGCTTTGGTAAAATATGCACTTCAGTCCCTTGTTCTGGGTCTGAAACCAAGCATTCCCCATGTGGAGTGGTCTTTCTCCATGCTTTGGTGCCTAAATTATTCTTAGAAACTCCAGTGCGTGCCTGCCAACCTCTCCCGAGGGTGTCTGTTTTTCAGCTGTCCTGTCCTGTCCTTAGAGGTGACAGCTACTGGTGCTGTTGGTCCATCTTCTCTGGACACTGCTAAGAACTTCATGTATCTTTGACTCACATGTTCCTGGAAGGTTCCATTTCCTGCGTGGAACTCATTGTGTAGATCAGCCTAGCCTTGAGTTTATAGAGATCCACTTGCTTCTGCCTCTCAAGTGCTGGGATTAAAGGTTGTGTCCCTACGCCCAGTTTGTCCTGTGAATTTTAATGCCACCTCAAGAGTAAGACTGTCCTGCATTCATCAGCCCTTCCCAGGATGTCTTTAGACGCACTTGGTAGAAGCTGAGTTGTTCCCATTTGTTTGTATCCTAATCCCAAACACCTGAGAATGTGGCTGTGTTTCATAATAGCATCCTCATTTAAGGAAGTAACAGGGTCATAAGAACCATGATCCAAGGAGATGATGTGTACAGAGAGAAGAACCAACATGTGAGGATATGGCATCCTTAAGGCAAGAAAGGGGGCCTTGGAGGACCCCACCTGCCAAATTAAAGTGAAATATTAATTTTTGTTGTTTAAATGACCTTGTTCATGGCATTTTAAAATGGTACTATCAAGCTAATAAAGAATCCAAGAGATTCCGAAGACGACAAGGAAAGGCCTAGAACACCCAAGAAAACTTCCAGAAAGCCAAGGAAGATACTAAGGCTCGGGCTGGAACAATGACTCAGCAGCCAATAGCATCTGCTGCTCTTGCAGAGGACCCTGCATCAGTTTCCAGCACCCATGTAGCCAGGCAGCTCACAACCATCTCTAACTCCAGTTCTAGGCACCCTCTTTTGGCCTCTGTGGGCACCAAACACTCACATGGATATACATATATACAGGCAAAATCCACACACATATAAAAGTAAATAAATCTTAAAGATATTAGGAAACTGCAAATGGCAGTAAAAAGAACACAGTCCCATCTGGGTAAGGGACAGATAGGAGACCCAGGACACGACTCACAGACTCCTTGCCCACTGTGCTTCTGCATCTCCTATGATTCTTTTATGCTTTGTGTGCATGTGTTCATGAGTGTGCAGGTACACATGTGTATGCAGGTGAGTATGTGTGCATGTTCGTGTACGTGTGTGTGTAGGTCAGATAAAAACCTCAGGTGTTCTTTGGGAGTCATAGTTTTGTTTTTGAGACAGGGTCTCTCACTGTCCTAGAGCTTGCCAAGTAGTAGCCAGGCTGGTTGACAAGTGAGTCGCAGGTGCGTGCCTGTCTCTACCTCCCCAGCACTGAGATTATAGGCATGTATTACCATGCTTGGCTTTTTTTTTTTTTTAAATGTGGGTTTTAGGGATGAAATTTATGTGTTTGCAAGGCAGGTACCTTGCTGACTAAGCAGCCCAACCAGCCCCATTGAGGTTCTAGTAATTAAGCTGGCACATGTAAACAAATGTTCCCCAGAGTTCAGCAGGCTCCTTTAGCAAATTAGCAGTACCGAAGTAAGGGATCATGGAAAGCCCCACATGTAGTTGCTTCATGAGAAATACAGATAATACAGATAAATACATCAGAAACTCCCAGGGCTTGGAGCTGGCCTCTGACGTACGTGGGGCTGTCAGGCATTCAGCTGAGACATGTAGGAATGGAGCTAACTCCAAGCAGTCAGTGTCAGAGTTTAACTGAATCAGAAGACTCCACCTTGTATTAGCTGCAGAACTGCTTGATTGGTGAATGGGGATACTACTCTACACATGTGGTCACAAGTGCATTTTGTGATGATTGATCATTATGAGAGTTTTTTCTTTTTATTTACTTTCTTTTTCTTGTTTCTTTTTTACCTAGAAAAAGAACAAATTCGTAGAATGAACAAAATAAAACCAAACACTCCCCCTCCCCCCCAAAAAAAATCCAGACATAGTTGAAGAGAGACTTAGGAACCTGGAAGACTTGGGGGGAAAGTCCAGAAAGGGAGTCTATAGTTCAGAATGTGAGGCAACAGGGACTGTAGTAAGAAGGTCTGACACACACGTAGTTTTGGAGCAAGCAAAGAGGAAATGAAGGCAGTGTTTGAGAAAGGCTGGGCTGATATATTTCACAAATTGATGACGGTGTGAGCCACGAGTTCTGGAAGCATTGCAGACACCAAAGGCAGCAGATACAAAGAGAAACACACGGAAGACACTTGCAAACCAGGCAGGAAAAGCTCAAAGCTTATGGAAGTGGAGGACACACAAGTTACCGACAAAGCATAAACAGGGTGACTGCTGAGTTCTTAACAGAGCTTCTGGTGTGGCAGAAGTGTGCTTTGTGCAGTCCCTGCCTGGACCACAGGTCAGGAGTAGAGAGAGAGTGGTTGTGGGATGCTTGGGGGCACTGTGTATTTGAATGCTGACTTCTGTACCCAGAGACCTGGGTGCAGTCTGAATTTTGGTGTTGTTATCATTATGAAGCATCTCCTGACTCATTTTGTTAACCATTGTTCTCCATCATCTTCTGATTGGCCAATAAAGAGCCAATTAGTCTATAGTTGGGCAGAGGAGGAAAAGGCAGGACTGTGAGCCCAGAGAAAGCCACAGAGAGGGTCTCAGTGAGTAGCCATCAGGACACAGATAAAGAAGGAGGCCAGGGTAAAACCAAGATGGCCAAGATGGCCACCTGTCTGGGAAGTGGCTGGGAAGTAGTCTACGGGCAGCAGAGTCAGGTTAGAATAGATCAGAATCTGCCCAGCTATGGGGCCTGAAGCTCATCAATAAGTACAAAGTCGCTGTGCCATTATTCAGGAACAAGGGAGGGCGTAAAAACAACCCTGCACTTTCACAGTCAGTAGATGAAAAGGCAGCACGGGAACAAAGTGTGCATCACACAGACACCGAAAGGAAGATGACATGGCTGTATTAAACCAAAGCAGAATCCAGGTTTGCAGTGTTGAGGCAGACATCAGTGCCAGAGATGGAGGGGTGCTTCTTAATGATTACATTTATGAGTTATTATGTTTATGAGTTATGGTTACATTTATGAGTGACAAGACAATCCTAAATATACATGCACCTTGATGGAATGTCACAAGTACAAGGTAAAACATTAAGGCACAGGCTGTAAAAACAACACAGAATATTTGCACAGACTTGAAGTATCTGTTAAACGCTTCCAAAGACACAAGTGAAACTCGCCATTCTAGGTGACTGTCGTGAAGAAAAGGACAACCACAAAACCAAGAAAGAACTTGTCCTGGATAACAGTGACAGCCACCAGGAAGGGAAATGCTTGCACTACGGGTTCTGTCTTGATGCCTCACAAAATTAAGCAAACGCAGGCGTGTGCATGTCCCTTACTCGTCGGACCCTCTGAGCTTCACACGAGAGCATGTTATAAGCCATCCTTGCTTTTGTGAGAAGGGGGCATACTCAATGGTGCTGCCTGGACTTGCTGGAATCCTTCCACCTGACTCAAGAGTCCTTGATCTCTCCTCTGAGCTGACTGTCTTAGGGTCTAAGCTCAGAAGATGAGATGTCATGGGAAGAAGGCCAACCCCAGAGCCTCAGAAGTGAGGTTTGCAAGACTGGTCAGGGAAAGGGCATAAAGTGCCAATCCTCAGAGCTGAGGGAAGTGGTGTTAGACAGGGAGCTGCCTGGGGATTCAGCTTCAGTAGAGACTGAACATTTCTGTACAAAGGGCCTGCCTGGGCTGCTAATAAAAGCAGCTGTCCCTGGGTCGGGGCTGAGTTTTCTGGTAGAGTCTAGAGTCTCTAGATCTTGGTCACTTCTTGTTTGATGCTGGCTAATAGTCACATGTGCCTTTGGATATTCTAACTTGTGGGGGAAGGAGGGACTTGTCGGCATGGACGAGGAAGAGCACAGCCCCCGTTGGCTGGTGGGGCATCTCTGTGAGCTGAGCAGAGGGACCCACAGTTCCAGCAACTGGCATTCAGGGGAACCTGAGGGGCTGCAGGAGCTTGGTAAGTGCCTCTCTGATGTCACGGTTCCGCAGGCAGTAGATTATAGGGTTCAGCAGGGGGGTCACCACCGAGTAAATCACAGATACCAGCTTGTTGAGGTCGAAGGAGCTTATGGCATGAGGCCGGGCATACATGAAAGTGGTGGTGGTGTAGAAGATCAAGACCACCACCAAGTGAGAGGCACAGGTGGAGAAGGCCTTCCTGCGGCCTGCCCCTCCTGGAATCCTCAGGACAGTGGCAATGATGCGGGCATAGGAGACTGAAGTCACTATCAGAGAGGTTGCAAGTACTGCTAGAGCTGCCACAAAGTCCAGCATTTCAATGGCAGCGGTGTCTGTGCAGGATAGTTGCAGCAGAGGTGAGACATCACAGAAGAAGTGGTTGAGGGCATTGGGGCCACAGAACCTGAGGCGGGAGATGAGAGCTGTGGACACAAAGGAGGCCAAGAAGCCCCCAAGCCAGGCACTAAGAGCTAGATGCAGGCACAGCTTTGAATCCATGATGACTGGGTAGTGCAGTGGGCGGCAGATGGCCAGGTACCGGTCACAGGCCATAGTGGACAGTAAGAAACACTCAGAGGAGCCCAGCGAAAGGAAGAGGAACAGCTGGGTGAGGCACCCTGAGAAGGAGATGGTTTTTGCCCCTGCTAGGAGGCCAGCAAGCAGCTTGGGCACTGTGACTGTGGTGTAGAGGGTCTCGAGCACAGACAGATTGGCTAGGAAGAAGTACATGGGTATGTGTAGCTGCCGGCTAGCACTGATGGTGCCCACAATGACCAGGTTCTCTAGGACAGTCACCACATAGATGATGAGGAATAACCCAAATAGCAGCCCTTGTAGATGGCACAGCTCTGGGAAACCCAGAAGAACAAACTCTGTCACCAAAGTGTTGTTGCTACGGTTGCTCATGGTCCTTTCTAGCTGGAAAGGCTACTACTGAGCACCCTGGAACAATTGCCCTCAAGTGCCCCGTGTGATAGGCCCAGGTCACTGTTTTATTGGTCAGATCTGTTGGAGGCCCTGCTGAAGTCTCAAAGGCAAGTGCTGCCACACTGTCCCAGGACCAAGGGACATCTCTGCTGGGGCTCCCAGGGCAGGTCAGCCTTGTTTGCAGGGATGGGTCAGAGAAAATTCTCACTGTGCACTTTCAGGATATGCTACAGTTCTCTCTTCATTTCCATCTTGAAACTCACTTCCACATCTACCAAGGGCTGACACCTGAGCAATGGGGTCTCTGAACATCAGTATGAGCAGGAACACCCCTCTTATTACACATTTGTGAATATGTGTAACCCTCCTTGACCTAATACACAGGCATATGCTTTCCAGCTGCATACACATACATACATACATACATACATACATACATACATACATACATACGTACTGGGAATGTGCATACACACACATACATACATGCACACACAAGCTCATACCATGTGACATGCTCACATACAGTTCTAGAAAAACTTGCTTGGCCTCATGTGCTGCCCAGAGACCATAGGGCCTGGCTTTTGTCTGCTATCCTGTCTGAAGACTCAGGTACCTTGGTGGGTTCATGCTTTTTCCTGTGGCCAGGGGATCCCTCATGGCCCAGGAGGGTCAGAGTGAAAGGCCATGCTTCCACTAGACACAGGGCCACCAAATGGAGGTTGCAGAGGGGAGATCGCTCACTCTACTTTATAATCGTGTCTCCTTTCCTTTCTCCTCTCCCGTTCTCTTCTCCCCGAGACAGCATCTGTAGCCAAGGTGGACAGCAGACTCAGTACCTTCCAACATCAACCTCCTGAGTACTGGGGTTACAGGTGTGTGATTGACTGACTTCACCTCCACATTTGATGTGCTAAATTGGCCCAGACACTGGTGAGTCAGAATTCATTCCCCCCACCCTGTGTTTCCCAAGGAGCAAATTTACTGTTGGAGAATGAGTGGAAAGTGTTGTCACCAATTCTCAAGTGAAATATGCAGCTTGGGAATTTCCCGTAGAGACATCTCTGTAGGAGTCTGAGGGCAGATGGGAAGATCTGGAACAGAAGCAGTAGACTTCATGGTTCCCTTGGCCCATTATGGAAGGGGCACAGCCCCAGTCCCTCGATCACATCTAGCACCAGGCTCTCTGTTCCTGGACAGGATACAGCGATTGCTGGATGAGTGTAGTTTTCACGAACTGAGCAGCTCTCGCCACAATTGGTTCTTTTATTTCCTGGGTCGGGCAGTTGGTTCTTCTGGTATGGTGAATTCACTAATAGCGGGCAATGGCCCCTGGTGGGTGCACTGGAGCCTGTGGTCATGCTGATCTAATCTCCACTGCTCAGGGTCCTTGGTAATCCCAGCTGAGCTGGGGAGGATCCTGAGGGCTGTCACCATGGAAACGGAGTGGGTCACCAAAACAAGAAGGGGTTCTTGCTAGCTCGAGGTGAAAGTCTTTCAGCCTAATCCCCTGCATGCTGGATTCAGAGTACGGGGTACCATGAAAGACAGGCAGCCTAGCACAGGATGGATGCCACCCCTGCCCCGGGGCTGGGACCTCCAGTTCCCAGGCTTGTGGCAGCAGATGAGGGTCCCTGGAAGGTACTGCTTTGCCTGAACCCTTTGTTTCACATTCTCAGCAAGCCAGGCAGCATCCCTGCAGCATCTCCGCCTGTCTCTAGCTACAGGTCTTGGGGAAGTGCTCCTTATCTCGTAGGGCCTGCTGCTCTGGGCCTCCATTATCTTTATGGGCTCCTTAGTGGCCTAGCTCTCCCCAGGCCTGAGGACCGGAATTGTTCTCAGGACAATTTGTGGAGTTCTGTGGAGATTTCTGCAGGCCCAAGGGGAATTGTGCTCAGCTGGGAAGTCTCCTGTCTTCTCCTCAGCCCCAGGCTTCCCACAGGGTCCTCTGTTCCAGAGTTGGCTGAGAATCAAGAAGCTTTTCCATCAGATTTCAGAGCCCCTTTCATTTTTTTCCTCAGTACTGACATCTGTCCATGCTTTCATTTTATGAAGCGATAGGAAGAACAATCAACACAGGAGAAGAAAAGTGCAAAATGACCCCAGCTCCCTACCCCAGTCCCCTTCCTCTCAGAGGGACACTCACTGATTGGCATGATTGACCTGTCCCCAGCACAAGGCCGGGCTTTGCGTGCACTTGAAGGATATGGCAGAGGGCGTTACTTTGTCTTGTCTCTCAGTTCTTGCTTTTTGTTGTCTCTCCTCCTGGGCCACTCCGACTGACCCTGTGTGCTGTCCCAGGTGTGACCATAGCACACTCACTTGGGCTGTTTCCAGTCTTTGACTGTTAGGGAGAGCACGGGGTGACATTTCAGCACATAGATCTTGTTTGCAGTCTGAAAGTTGCTCTTGGATCCAGACCTGAGAAAGAGGATATCGGAGTTGGACTTGGAAGTTCTGCAAGAAGGTATGAGTCTTTTCTCAGAGTGACCACATCAACTATACATCTGCTATTGGTCCTTGCCCAGATGGCATGGCCAAGTTCTGAATCTTTGCCAAGTCAGTGGCTATCAAGTATCTCACTGTTTTGGGGCTGGAGAGCTGGCTCAATGGTTAAGAGCACTGGTTACTCTTGCAGAGGACCTGGGTTCAGGTCCCAGTGCCCACATCGTGGCTGACAGCTGCAACTCCAGTTCCAGGGAATCAAATGCCCATAACTGACCCACCCTTCTGGGTGGCTAACATGTGGTGCATATACATATGTGCAGAAAAATAATCTCTTATATGTGAAATAAAGCAAATAAATCTAAAAAGTATTGTGGGAACAGACATTGGAAAGTGGGGGAAAATGGAGATGGAGCCAATGAAGATGCCAGGGATTTAGACTCTGGAGACCAGCATCAGAGTGCAGATCTAACATGATTGTTTATTTTATAAGTTTTTTTAGTTAATTAGGGTTTCTTTATGCATTCAAAGGCAAATTGGGGCGCAACCAGTGTTGTTTAGCAGAATCTAACTCGCCAGTCTGTGGTCTGTCCATGAGCCTGTAGGAGAGGGCCCAATCCCCTGGGGAGGTTCCATGATGACTCTCTGGCCCACTTCTTCCTCCACCAGATTATCCCCGCATCCCCCACCAAATGTTTTAAAGTGCATCTCATTGTGGTGATTTGTAAAGCATCATGGTTTTGGCTTCTGTATGACGCTCACCTTTTGCCATTGTCCCCAGTGCTGTGTGCTGTCACTTGCTCACCAGTGGCTAAGTGTGTGTTTCATGCTTTCCAAGGCCCTCTTTAAAGTGTATTAGTTTATTTTTCTTGTCTCTAGGATCAAATATCTGACAAAACAAAACCTAAGGAGGGAAGAGCCTCTTCTGGCCATTCGCAGGGATGTAGTCCATTATGGAGGGGAGTCACGATGGCAGGAGCAGCTTGGACATTGGCACAGGCAAGGAAGCTCACCAGCTTTCTCTTGTTTCCCCTTTGACTTAGTTTGTAACCAGAGCTCATTGGATGGCACCACCTACATTGGGGGTGGATCTTCTCCTCTCAGTTAAACTTCCTTGGAAAGATGTAGGAAAACACACTTAGAGGTTTGTCTTCTAGGGGATTCTAAGTGCAGTTGTAATGTTCTAATGTTCTAATGTTCTCTAGAGGAACAGGACCAAGGAGTGAATATGTATATATTTATATATCATAAGTCAACTTAAAGATAGTAACAATAACTGAATCACACTTGAAAGCTGAGAAGTTAGTTTCTCAGTCTTTGAGGCTGGTAGCCCTCTGCTGCCAGAGTAGTCCTGCAATAGCTGTCTCTCACTGTGTAAGTGTTTGTGTGTGTATATGTGTGTGTGTGTGTGTGTGTGTGTGTGTGTGTGCGCATGCGTGTAAACCAGTAGTTAGTTGTTCTACAAGGCAGGTGCCTTAGTAGTTCTTTTTTTTTTTTTAATTATTATTTTCTTTATTTACATTTCAAATGCTATCCCGAAAGTTTCCCATACCCCTCCCCCCACCTCTGTTCCCCTACCCACC
>NC_034590.1:109532434-109575384 GCF_900095145.1 Mus pahari
CTCGGGCGGGGAAAGGTGCCGGGTGCCGGATCAGCCTGGGGACTGCTGCCAGGCGAACACCGCCTTAGTAGTTCTAATTTGGTGCTGGAAGCTCAAAAGTTTCCCACAGAGCCCCTGATCCTTACTCCATGGTTGAGAAAGAGTCTGTTGAAACATTCCACACTACAATCAAGCTCATTAACACAGGAAGTGAACAATTCAAGTAGCCTCAGGAAGTCCCCAAAACTGACCAGATTTTTCTATCCCCTTCCTTCTCCAAGATTGTGTAAACAGAAAAGACTACTGAGAGACTCAGACAAACTAAACTGAAGAATCTTAGACAAACCAGACAGCCTAGAAATAGAAGCCAAGAGAACAACCTGAAAGCAGCAGAGACCAGCTTAACTGCCTACAAGACTAAAACCCAGCTAATCTACCTGGAAGAGGTTCAGACCAAGTGGGCTACTTAAAAGGATACTCTCCAGCCTGTTGAGCTACTTGTAGGCTGTTCAGAGTGATCCACACTTCCAGTTTTTTTTTTTGTGACCTGTCACACAAGTTGAGATGGGCTTAGGTGATGCAGCTGTCCTTGAGTAATTTCAGTTCCTGTAACTAACCATTCAGCCATAATCCTATAAATTATTTCAATAAAATCCATTGGTTCATCAAGTTGGACTTTGGTCTCTCATGGATTCACTTTCTCAAGTAAGTAGACATAAGTGTTGTGGGTGTCTCCCCAGGAAAAGTCTGTCACACAATATCTGCAGAAAATCTCAGTACAGATGGGGCTCATGAAGTTCATCCCTATCTCGGGAACTACTGGCAGTTGATTGCTGCTGGGGAAAGAGTCAATTTTCTTCAGTGCTGCAGTCTCGGAGGGACTACGTATGTATGCTCCAGTGACTGTCCTATAGCCAAGTGCACACAGATAGCATTAAATGGACTCAGTGGATATTTAAAAAGCACATAAAGTAGGGAGGGAAAAGTGGTGGGGGAACAGGAGAGGAAACAGGGTGGGGGAGGGAATGTGGGGTGGATGTCATTCTCACTGGCAAAGATCACCTAGACCGAATATGAAAGGATGGAGAATTTTATGCCAAGCAACCAAGAGCCCAAAATAAGCAGAAGCAGCTGTGTTCAAGCCTGTAAAAATAGAATTCAGGGAAAACTCAGAGCTAAAGAACACTACTACATGTTAATAAATGGAGAAATCCTTCAAGAAGATAAAACAAATATTGTTCTCTGAATATTGGAACACCCAGTGCTCATAGTTTTATAAATTGAATCTTATTGTACCTAAAGGGACAAAATAGTCCATGATACAATAGTAGTTAAGTGGCTTCAATATACTACTGTCATCAGTTGATAGATCTCTTGGGTAAGAAATCAACAGAGAAAGAAAGCACATAATTAAATTACACCACAGATTAGAAGGCCATAGCAGACATCTGGAGAATATTCCACCCATCAGCTATGAATATTCATTCTTCTTAGCAGCATATTGGTCACGGATTATTCTAGTCTGTGCTTTTATTAGAAAGTTTTTACTTCTGCATTTCTTAAAAGTGGTCACGTTACTGGGTGGTGGTGGGGCACACCTTTAATCCCAGCATTTGGGAGGCTGAGGCAAGCAGATATCTGTGAGTTCAAGGTCATCCTGGTCCAGAGTCCCAGGACAGCCAAAGGTACAAAATGAGACTCTGTCTCAACAAACTAACAAACAAATGAACAAATTACTTTGCTGAACAGTGTAATTCATGTTAGCAGACACTAACACTCAGGGTTTGAGCTATATCCATTCTTTCTTTATTTTATTTTTTTTGTCTTTTTAAAATTTTTTTATTAGGTATTTTTTTATTTACATTTCAAATGCTATCCCGAGAGTTCCCTATACCCTCCCCCTGCCCCTGCTCCCCTACCCACCCACTCCCACTTCATGGCCCTGGTGTTCCCCTGTACTGGGGCATATATAGTTTGCAAGACCAACGGGCCTCTCTTCCCAATGATGGCTGAATAGGCCCTCTTCTGCTACATATGCAGCTAGAGACACGAGCTCTGGGGGTACTGGTTAGTTCATATTGTTGTTCCACCTATAGGGTTGCTTGGGTACTTTCTCTAGCTCCTCCATTGGGGGCCCTGTGTTCCATCCAATAGCTGACTGTGAGCATCCGCTTCTGTGTTTGCCAGGCACTGGCATAGCCTCACAAGAGACCACAATATCAGGATCCCTTCAGCAACATCTTGCTGGCATATGCAATAGTGTCTGGGTTTGGTGGCTGATGATGGGATGGATCCCCAGGTGGAGTAGTCTCTGGATAGTCCATCCTCCATCCATTCTTTCTTAACTTTTAGAATTTATGCTTCGGGGTCTGATATTTTTCTGATAGGCTTGCCTTTGTGAGTTGGCATTTTTTTGAAGTTTTCCATACTATTTCTTTTGTAGTCTTAGCATTTTAACTATGACATAGAGAGTTCTTATTAGTCACATATATTTGAGGTTCAAAATGTCTCCAATATTTGAATGTCTGTATTGTAAGCTAAATTTTGGAAAATTCTATGAATAAGTTTCTATGCCAAGTATTATTATTAATTTTTATTTTTTCAAGATAGAGTTTCCCTATGTAACTGCCCTGGCTGTCTTGGAACTCAGTTTGTAGACCAGGCTGGGCTTGACCTCACAAAGATTCTCCCTCCTCTGCCTTCTGAGTGCTGGGATTGAAGTTGTGCATCACCACCGCCTGGCTGCTGCTGCTGCTGCTGCTGTTTCTTCCTCTTCCTCCTCTTCTTTCTTTTCTTTCTCCTTCTCCCCTGTCCTCCTCTTCCTCCTTCTTCTTGACATGGTTTCATGATTCTAACACTGGTCTTGAACTCTCACTATGTAGGAAAATGACCTTGAACTTTTCCTTCTGCTTCTATCTCCCAAGTATTATGTCTAGTTTACGTGGGGCTGGAGGTTGGACCCTGGCTTTATACATGCTAGGAAAGCACTCTGAACATTGAGTTACATTCCTGGTTCATATTTAGTTTGTATTTTACTTCCTCAGCAGCCCATGGAGTTTTAGGTTTGGTTTCTTGAGCATGTCTTAGAGTTCCTGAAAGCTATGGTTATGGTTATTTATTTCTTAAAAAATTTAGATTACATTTTATTTTGTGTGTGTGTGTGTGTGTGTGTGTGTGTGTGTGTGTGTGTGTAGCACAGCACTTGTGGAGGTCAGAGGACAACTTGTGGGAGTCAGTTCTCTCCTTCCACCATGTGGCCTCCTGGAATTGAACCCAGGTAATCTGGCTTGGTGGCAGGTTCCCTTACCTTCCAAGCCATTTCACTGATGCTAGTTCTTTCTTTGTCATTCATCTGAGTTTAATATTTCTTTGGCTTTCCCCTCAGTCTTCAGTGCTCTTTCTTTTGCTTGATGTGGTCTACTGGCGTTGCTTTCCACACTGACTTACTGAGACTTTTCATCATTCTAACATTGCTGTTAGATTCCAGAACCCCGTCTGTCTTGGAGCTTGTTGTGTAGATCAGACTGGCCTGAAATCACAGAGACTCACTTGCCTCTGCCTCTCAGGTGCTGGGATTCAAGCTTGTAACACCATGCATGCCCGGCCTGGTTTTTTTTTTTTTTTTTTAGAATCTTCCTTTCCTTGTTGTAGTTCTTCTCATCCATGTGACTTTCTCATTCACATCCTGCACCAACTTCCTTCCTTCCTTCATCTGCTTGTTTGAAGTCTTCTTATAGGTCATTGAACTAGCCATTGCCAGACCTACCCATCAAGCCCAGCTTCCTTTTAGCTCCTTAAATAGTAGTTAAAGGAATACTTACCAGACCAGTTTAGAGGCCAGTTACAAATGTCTGTCAAAAAGGACAAATGGTGACCCAATGCCACAGTTTTTTGTTTTGTTTTTGTTTTTGTTTTTGTTTTTGTTTTTGTTTTTGTTTTTTTACCTTACCATCCTATTTGTCTTCAATTTCAGTGGAATTCAAACTATCTGGGTGCTTTCTATACACACACTCTGCTTGGAGAACTGCCACTCACAAGGGGTTAAAGCTTTACTTGTCACCTTGACAACCAGGAAGAGAGAACCTCAATAGAAGAATTGCTTAAGTTAGATGGCCTGTGGGAGCGTTTTCTTGATTGATGATTGATGTAGGATGGTCCAGCTCACTGTGGGTCTGGACTGTATCCAAGAACCTTTGGGTAAACAAGTTGTGAGCCCTGTGGAGAACCTACTGCTTTGTTCTGATAAATGTGCATAATATTAAACTGACTCCTGATGATTTATCTTTATACCCATACATTAATGCATCTTTCAGCACTCATGAGGTAAGCTTCTTTTTGAAATAGATGACAATGCAGAGATCCATCACTGGTTAAGGTTCAGAGAATAATGAGACTGTGGAATGTTCAGCACTAAACGAGACATCTACATCATATCCTGTCTTACTTTTTTGTTGCTGTGAAGAGACATCATGACCAAGGCAACTGAAAGAGTTCATTGGGGGTTTGCTGTTCAGGGGGTGAGTTCTTGACCCTCATGGATGGCAGCATGGCAGCAGGCAGACAGGCATAGTACTGGAGCAGTAGCTGAGAACTTACATCTTATCTGCAAGTAAGAGGCAGAAAGAGTTAACTGGGAATGGTATGGGCCTTTGAAACCTCAAAATCCAACCTAGTGACTCATCCACAAGGCCACACCTTCTAATCCTTTCCAAACAGTTCCACCTACTGAAGACCAAGGATTCAAACATAGAAGCCTATGAGTCCAGTCTCATTTAAATCACCACCCATCTCCTCCTCCCAAAGTTTAGTGATCATTTCAGAAGAGGAGAAAGAACTATTGTAAGTGTCAGAGGTGGTGGATAGCTACAAGGAAGCAATGTCTTCCAGATATATCAGGGCAGTTACACATATGAACTCATAGCAGTTGTGACAGGATGTGCAAGACCCGACAAGCTCAAACAAGATAAAACCTCAGCATGGAGAAAAGAGGTGAACATGAAATCCTACCCTAGCTAAGAAGCTATTGGCACTGGGCATCTGCTGGAGAGGAGGAAATCAGCTTTCTTTAAGGGTGTGGCCTCTGTAAGGTTGAACAGTGGATGGCCAAACACAGAAGAGCATATGGGTAGCACCAACTATACATGATGGGTTAAAAGGAATAAAAGGGGGCACACAAGTGAGTGGAGAGGGAAGGGAGGATGACTCTGGGAAAAGTCGAGGCAGGAACAAGTATGACTAAAATATAGTGTTTGAGATTCTCAAAGGACTAATAAGAAGTGAGAAATGGAAGAGGGAATAAAGATGGAGGGAATATATGCTGGGAGAATGACTTGGGGATGGATATGATCAAGATACATTATACATATACATCATATACAATACACATATACATCATATACAATACACATATATATCATATACAATATACATATACATCATATACAATACAATACACATATACATCATATACCTATACACACATTCATATTTGTATAATATACATATTCACATACACATATATGAAGCTGTTAAAGAACAAATAAAAACATAAAAAAAGAAAGGTAAGCTAGCTGAAGATGAGCCTGGAAGGAAGCCAGTAAGCAGGATTCCTCCATGGCTTCTGCTTCAGTTCCGGCCTGCAGGTTTCTGCCTTAGCTTCTGTGGATGATGAACTGTGACCTCAGAGCCTAATAAAGCCTTTCTTCCTCAAGTTGCTATGGTCAAGTTGTTTATCATTAGGAAACAAAGTAGGACACAGAGTACAGTGCCAGAGAGAGGCTGGCCAGGCCTTGCCCTTCCTTCCACAGGGCTGACCAGCCTCCCTCTGTGTCCTCCTTCAGGAGAGATGTCTGGTTTTAAATCTTTTGCTCATTTTTAGATGGGTCGATCCTATTTGTGTCGCTGGTTTTTATGTAGTCTGGATGTTAGATCAGAAGAGAGGCTCTTCCTGTAGGGCAGTGGTTCTCAATGTTCCTAGTGCTGCGAACCTTAATACAGTTCCTCTTGTTGTGGTGACCCCCAACCATAGCATAAAATTATGCAAGCCAGCTGACTCCTCTCATGAGGTTACCACACAGGAGCCATTTGTAGCTGGGTGGGAGGCCTACAGCTCAGACATGGTTCTTAGCTCTAAAATGGATGTATTCCTGCTACCTTATTGTAGAAGTTGGGATGGGTTCAGGACAGGCCTTGTTCTAATGCCTGTGACAGATGTATTTATTCCCTAGCTCCTCCAACCCCTCCCCCGACCACCTCGTCCTCTCACACACCATTAAAGGACATTTATCTATACTGTTATGTACTGTTCTTTGCAAAAGTCAATCTAGTACATCATAGATCCCTTGGTCTCCTGTTACTTAGCCCTGGGGCTGAGATTTGGGGAAGATTTCCAACTGTTTTATAGAAAATGGAATTCCAAGAGTAGGGTGTGCCAGGCTCTTTGTCCCCCAGCTTCTCCCTAC
This sequence comes from Mus pahari, assembly GCF_900095145.1. Classification (NCBI taxonomy): domain Eukaryota; kingdom Metazoa; phylum Chordata; class Mammalia; order Rodentia; family Muridae; genus Mus; species Mus pahari. The sequence continues at coordinate 109,538,875 of NC_034590.1, forward strand.
ATGAGAATAGCTATGTTAATGGAGAGCTAGAGACTTTGTTCTAACCGCTCCAGCCATCTGAGGGAATGTGTAAGAGCACCAATCAGAGCTAGGAAAGTCAGGGTTTCCCATTGCTGAGGTGACATTGCTTAAGCCACTGGGGTGACATGGCAGATTTATGTGAATGCTGGGTGCTTCATGCTAAATGAGAAAGCAACTTAGGATGTGCATGGAACGCAAATCCTGAAAGCTCACTTGGGAGAAATAAACCTAGGCCAAGTGCAAGCAACATCCAAACTTCCGAGCTCTCTGTGCTGAGAAACCTTCCTTCTTCATCCTTGAGGTATCCCTGTCATGGTGGTGGGAGGCAGCATGTCCGGTGTAACAGAAGGCAGCCCTATGTCTCCTCAGACCAGGCAACACCTGTAGCAGGTGCCAACTGATGGGGCCTTGGAGAGATTTTGCAACATTTTTAATGAGCTACTTATTAGGGCATCCAGGGTCCTGTGTGGAGGCTACATCCCCAGGGCAGTGTGACTCTCGATTGTGGCCCATTGAGGTCTATGTATTTCCTGAACAGCTGCCAAGCACTCCCTGTCCTGGGATCCCAAAGTTGTAGGGAAGCAATGGACTGAGGGTGAAGGGGCATTTGTCCTACCTCCGGGGCCCAATTCCATGTTGCCTAGTCTCTTCTACTGATGCCCAAACCCCATGTGACCAGCTCCATACAGCTCCGTGGCTGTAAGCCTCATGCTGGTTCCTGGTACCCAAGGGAGTTCCAGAGGTATGAGTCTTGTGGGGGGGCATTTCTCAGTGTTGATGTTCACAGAGCTCAGAGTTGAGCCGTGTCCCACGCTGCATGGTCATCAGTGGCAGCTCCTTGCCCAGATCACAACTTTTTCCTGTCCACATGAGCAGAGGTATCTTCCCCTCAGAGAAGTAGCCTCAGGATGGACCAGGCAAACCCAATCTGGATTGGTATGTGTTGCAGCAGCTCTTACCAGAGGCTGTAGGGATCCTAGCATAGGGACAGTTCATAGTTTGTTTCCCAACTTGCCTGGGTATGCAGAATGCCACTGTCCTACTTACATTGAGGGAAACTGAGGCACAGGAAATTCTCCAGTGGCACCCAGCATCTGGTGGGCAGATAAACTGCATCCCATGTGGTGGTGCATATGCCAGATTGCTGCTCCACAGGTGTGTGGGCACCTGGTCTGGATTTCAGTGCTAGGAGACAGTCAATAAGGGTGAGAAGTGTGGTGTAGCCCAGGGGCAGGAGGTCCACCCTCAGGGATCCTATAAGTCCCCAGGGCCTGGCAGTTGCCAGCTACATAATTGGCAAAAGTGTCCTCACAGACTCAGAACGGGGAGAGGCATAAATAACCACATGCAGGAAGCTGTTCCTGCCGGGCCCAGGGCTGGCCTGGCTCTCACAGGCAGGTGGAGACGTCTGCCACCTCATCAGATGCTTGTGGGCTAGAGAGGAATACAGCAGCCCCAGGGTACAAGTGGGTTCTGGCCACTACATGGCTGGCTGCAGAAAGTGCTTGGTGGAGACACTGCCTCCAGGCCTCTGCCCTGGAGGACCTCTGTGGCTGCTGTTTGAAACCAGGCTGGATCCCAAGGACCAGAGCAGCCACCCCCCTTCACGATCCTTCAGGTACCAGGTCTGACCTGGGTGGTGCTAGTAGTGGTCACTCTCCAGTGACCACAGCCAGGGTAGTTTGATCAGGGTAGTTTTGTGAACCTGGGGCCAGTCTGCCGAAAGGAGATCCTCACATTCCAAGGAGGAAGTGCATGCCTGTATCTTCGTTTGTAGTTCAAATCTGCTGTTGGCCACAGCGATGCATGGCCATGCTGTGGCCAAGGCAGAACAAGGAATTGAACTGCTCCTTAAAAGTCCAGACTGACTTGTGACTGTAGGAAGGGAGCAGCAGTGTTGAGCCCACAGGAAACCCCAGTGCAAGTCAGAGGTCAGCCAGGCGTGTGGCTGCTCTCTGTGCACTTGGCCTGGGTGTATCCCTGCCCAGAGAGTTTGGTGTTGCTCATGATGACCTTCTGGCTTCCTGGCTGCTTCGGGGAACATGTTGAAGACCTGGGAGGGTAGTCCTGCATCCCTCACCACAAGGGGGACTGAGGCTGTCCCTGAGATAACTTGGACAAGGGAGTTCTCATTCTTGTAGGCTCATTCCTGACCTCTGAGAAGCCAGGCCACCTTTGGGCATATTGGTAGTCGTATTGCCTCTGGAGCCACCCGAGTGTCATATGCAGTAGGGTGATGGACCCCACTCTGGCTTGGGACCACGATCTCCAACTTCAAGCTTGTCTTCTGAACATCAGGGGACACATGCCAGGTGCAGTTGTGTGGCATGATGACTGAGGTGACTCTGGTGTCTGGGTGTCCTTTGCACACAGGTAGGCAGCCTCCCTCATCCACACATGGCTCTGGGTGGGAGGGAAATGCAGCACTGTGTATAGGGTAGAGAAAGAAGCAGGAGGCTGTCCTCAAACGTCACACGTGAGAGTGTAACCTTCCAGGTGAAACAGGGCTTGGCAGCTTCTTCTTTCTCTTTGCGGCCCTTGCCTTATGTTTGGCAAGAGTGAAACTATTTTTCTAAATGAGAAGCTTGTCTAAGTTTGGGCTGAGGGTAGATGACAGTGCCATGTAGTTAAGACTGCCTCCCTGAGCAGGTCAGGATGTCACAGGTATGATGTCACAGGTATGATGGAGGTCCCTATGGACTTGCAGAGGTGATGGCCAGGGAGGCTGCTGGGAACATCTCTATAGCAAGTATCTGGAACAGGACTAAGGAGGTACATTGTGTTTTGGTTGCAGACTTATGCTGATCAAGAGCGGCTATGTAGGGCTGCTGTGGATCTGGGGAAGGGACTGCAGCCAACTCCCCCAAGGCACCGTCAGGTCTTCTGGGTGAGGGACTGTTGGTTTTGTGATCAGGAAGAGGGTAAGTACCGGGATGTGGAGCATGGTGGTCCAGGAGGTGGGGTGTGGTGATCCAGTGGCAGCTTCGGTGCTTGTTGTGTAGTATGTGCATTTGTGCGTGGCTGGGAAGAGGGAGACATGGCAGGAAGATACCTTTGGGCTCTGTGCCAGAGGGCCACCTGACTTCTTCCTGGTCAGCCCAGAGCTGCTGGCTCTGAGAAGGGGTTGGGGGGAGTGTGCTGAAACCCTGGACTTCTTAGGTTGCAGGACCCATTAAACACCCCTCTCACCCACCAACATATCCATGCACACTGTAGCTTCCAGGCCCCACCCATTGACCTCTGTCTAGGAGGAGTAAGAGTGACAGCTCAAAATAATTTATTCATTAATATATATCCATTAAGTGGTGTGTGAGTGTGTGTGGTGTGCGTGATGTGTGCAGTGTGTATGTGGTGTGTATGTGGTGTGTATGTGGTGTGTATGTGGTGTGTATGTGGTGTGTGTGTGTGGTGTGTGTGTGTGGTGTGTGTGTGTGGTGTGTGTGTGTGTGGCATGTGTGTATGTTGTATGTGTGGTATGTTTGTGTGTTGTGTGTGCAGTGTGTGTGTGGTATGTGTGTGTTGTGTGTGTGGTAATGTGTGGTATGCTTGTGTGTTGTGTGTGCAGTGTGTGTGTGGTGTGTGTGTGTGGTTGTGTGTGGTATGTGTGTGTAGTGTGAGTGTAGTGTGTGTGTTTGTGGTATATGCGTGGTGTGTATGTGTGTGTATGTGCATATTTTCATGAGTCACTTTTCTCTTTCTACTATGTGAGTCCTGGCGATTCCACTCAGGTCGCCAGGCTTAGCAGCAAGTGCCATTACTTACTGAGCCACTTCACAAGCTCAGATTGACGACAGCTTTTTAAATACAAATTTCAGGAAAGCTGGCTCATTTCTTTCTCAACTAGGGTTAGAGCCTGAGTCAAAGAGGAGCTAGAGGAGAAGGAGAAACAGAAGAGGAGGGGGTGACCTACGGACTTTACTCCATCTCTTTTTGTGTGGGGCATTTCCATGGTGCGATAGGAGTGTTCTACAGGAACCTTGTCTGGCTGCTGGGCAAAAATGCTGAAGATCAAGGCACTCATAACTTCTCTTGTGGAGATCTGATAGTTCTTGTCTTTTTCTAGGCTCTCTGATTCTGGAATAAGGACCTCTCTCTGTCAGGAGACAAACACTGTAGAATGACTCTGTGTCCCCTCCTCCCCTAGGTGACAGGCAGTGGGTAGATGGCATGCTGATGGCTTCCTACCAGCATGGGCATGCTTTCTATCCAGGTACTCCCAAGGGGAGCTGGGCTTGTCTGAGTCTTGGGATGGTAGGACAAGGTGAGTAGACTCCACGGAGAACAGAAAAGGGCCAGTCCCCTTACTTCCTGAGCCCCCTTCTTGGCAGCTTGGTAGTCCATGTCATCAAAACACTTAATGGCTTGGAGTACTGGCCAGAACCTGTCCACACCAGGACCATTCATCTTGCTGGGCTTCCCGGGGCCAAGGAGCATGCGCATTGGGCTCTTCCTGCTTTTCCTGGTCATGTATCTGCTTACAGTAGCTGGAAACCTGGCCATCATCTCCCTGGTGGGTGCCCACAGAGGCCTACAGACACCCATGTACTTCTTCCTCTGCAACCTCTCCTTCCTGGAGATCTGGTTCACCACAGCCTGTGTGCCCAAGACCCTGGCCACGTTTGCTCCCCTGGGTGGAGCCATCTCCTTGGCTGGCTGTGCCACACAGATGTACTTTGTCTTTTCTCTGGGCTGTACCGAGTACTTCCTGCTGGCTGTGATGGCTTATGACCGCTACCTGGCCATCTGCCTGCCATTGCGCTACGGTGGCATCATGACACCTGGGCTGGCAACACGGTTGGCCCTGGGATCCTGGCTGTGTGGCTTTTCTGTAATCACAGTTCCTGCTGCCCTCATTGCCCGCCTCTCCTTCTGTGGCTCACGTGTCATCAACCACTTCTTCTGTGACATTTCACCCTGGATAGTGCTTTCCTGCACGGACACGCAGGTGGTAGAGCTAGTGTCCTTTGGTATTGCCTTCTGTGTCATTCTGGGCTCGTGTGGCATCACACTAGTCTCCTATGCCTACATCATCACTACCATCATCAAGATTCCCTCTGCCCAGGGCCGGCACCACGCCTTCTCTACCTGCTCATCCCATCTCACTGTGGTGCTTATTTGGTACGGCTCTACTATCTTCTTGCACGTGAGGACCTCGGTAGAGAGCTCCTTGGACCTCACCAAAGCTATCACAGTGCTCAATACCATTGTCACACCCGTCTTGAACCCTTTCATATATACCCTGAGGAACAAGGATGTGAAGGAGGCTCTGCGCAGGACAATGAAGGGGAAGTGAGCCACTGCCCGTGTGCATCTCCTGTCAGAGGCTGCTCTGCAGGACTGCCATTGACTGTGCACCAGTTCTGGCCAGACCCCTGTGCTTTGGCCTAATAGGCTCTTCACCACCCTATGGATGTCACCAAGCCATACCTGGAATCTCCAGGACAGACATGCCAGGCCATCAGGGTCCATGCTCACAGAGCATGGTTAATCATGGTGGAAAACAATAAACAAACAAACAAACAAACAAGCACAGAAGGCTCAGAGGAAGTTGAGGTCCTGCAAGAGCTTGCTGGGTTTGCACTAGGGTCTCAAGGCGTATCTACTGCGTTTCTTACCTTTCTGGGTCTTTGGCTGTAGGAAGTGGAGGTACAGGAAGGAGTCAGAGGGAGTGGGGGCCCTGGATGCCTGTGTGGCCTCAGATTGTGGTTGGAATTAGGAAGGGCCGGGTTAGTTCTCTGGTAATTCTCCGGAGGGTAAACAGAGCATCACTACTCTGAACCTGTTTCTTCATCCATAAATGTAACCATGACAGTACTGTCTCAAGGAAACCTGGGGAGTATTAATGACTTGGTGTGTCCAAAGTGCTTAGATCTAACAGGGCCAGAAAATGCCACCAATATTATTTTATAATTTAGTAGATAAAGCAGTTCAGATTGGTCTGTCTGTCTGCCTGCCTGTCTGTCTATTTAGAGACACTGAGCCATGCGTGTCAGGCTGGTTTCAAAGTTTGTATGTAACTGAGAATGACCTTGAACTTGTGATCCTCCTGCCTCTACCTCCCAAATGGCACTGATGCTCTGTTTTGTGGTTCTGGGGATTGAAGCCAGGGCTTCCTGATGGCTGAACATGTGCTCAGCTGACTGAGCTATATACCCCAGCTCTCAGATTGTCCCCTTAGTGTCCTCATTTTACTTTGGACAACCAATAGTGCCTGTGTCCATTCTGATTTCTCAGCCCCTGGGGACCCCAGAGAAACTGGAGTCCTTAGGTGGCCCATATTGAGAATAAGCGGTTGGTTGTCAGGATTTGGAGAGGCCCCGGTGGCTCTGAGAGAGTTTGGACTTTGGACTTTTTGAGAATTGGTGCCAGAGTGTCTTTTGTCCAAGTTGAGACATGGCCTCCATATCCTCTCAATACCATGTCTGGGTATACCCACAGGCCAACTGTTTTCACACTTTCTTGGCTCCCGTGTCCTAACCTTTGTGGCTTCTCTGTTCTGTCCAAGCCAAGGCTGAGGCCTAGATGATCCACTCTGACTTTTCTCTTTAATGTCTTCCAGAGTGGAAGCCCAAGTAGGACATAGAAGCTCCTCTCTGCAGTGACCCCTACCCAGGATGGGACATAGGTACAGATGCCACCCAACTAGAATTCCTCTTCTCCCAAGGTCTGGAGCCAGAGGACATGCTGACCTCAGGCTTCCACACTCAACTGAATTTGTACATTCAGCTGTCTCTGCTGCTGGAATTTGCATATTCTGTTTTTGTGGTTACTTTCCAAATGATGAATTAAAGTGCACTGAGTTCAACCACTCCTGTTTGATGGAGAAGTCAGTAACACACTACACCTATGTGGTTTCGTGGGCCCCAGTACTCCCGGGGGTTAGGGATAGCGGCAGGGATGAGGGTGTGTGTTGTATTCAGTATCTGTGCTCTGCTGTGCAACAGCCTCTTTGCTGCTGGCTAGCCAGACTCTCTGGGAGCCCCAGTGATGCATCTGAGGCTATATAACAGGGACAGCACTCAGGGACCCCTTAGTCACTCTCTTCTGTCATTGTGAAACAACACTACTTTCATGGACTTCTTTACCAATTCTCTCCTTGAAAATTATGGCCATTATTGGGTGGCCCTGAGAAAGAGAGACAGAATAGGTAATTTTGTGTGTGTGTGTGTGTGTGTGTGTGTGTGTGAGAGAGAGAGAGAGAGAGAGAGAGAGAGAGAGAGAGAGAGGAGAATGTGACCAATGCCTCCTTGGCCACCTTACTTTGGGTCAAGGTACTTCCTTTGGATGTAGCCTTGAGTGGAGGTTCTCATCTTTGGGCTTAGGCTGACAGAGGCCACCTGGCACCCCTCAACCCTGCTAATGTCCCAGGGTTTTGTGAGCCGTGACAGGAGACTATGCGGGGCAGTGCTCAGGGTGTTGAATGGGCCCTGCAGTGTCCTCAGAACGCTAAGTTCTCAGGAGTTCAGAGTCCCTTGGCATCTGTAGGCCTGTTTTTTCTGGACTTCACCTTTCTCAAGAAAGTTAGCCTCTCCTGGAAACTCAGCATTTTGGAGCAGAATTTATTTCTTAGGTTTAGAAATTAGATGATTATTGAATGCTAAAAGGGAAAGCCTTTTATTTTCTAGTGACTTATTTTTCCCCATATGATGAATATATTAGTCAGGGCTGTGTAAAGAAACAGAACAGATACAATGACTACATACACACATGAGCACAAGTGTCACACACATACACACACACACACACACACACACACACACACATACATGCGCGCGCGTGTGCCCCACCCACACCAGATTTACTGGAGTGACTTGAAGTTCCACATCACAGTCAGTCAATCATCAAAGGAGTGCAGGGCAGGAACTCAGTGCAGGGAACTGGAGACAGGAACTAAAGTATAAGCTATTGAGGAGTGTTGCTTATTGGATTGTCCTCCCACATTTGCTCCATTTGCTTCCTTAATCACCCCAGGACCACTTGTCCAATGGTGACATCACCCATAGTGGACTGGGCTCTCCTACATCAATCTTTAATCAATAAAACTTCTTGCTGTCTTGCTTGCAGGCAATCTGGATGAAGGCATTGTCTCAGTTTGAGTTCCTCTTTCTATAACTCTATCTTATACCAGGTTGAAAAAAAATCCAACAAGGACAAAGAAGAAAGCTGATAGTTGTGTTGTTCTAGGCCAGTAGGAGCCACATCTCCATGACAACAGGAAGGCTGCATAGTGATGGATGGTTTTCATTTACTGATCTCCATTGGTTGGTCTTCATTCATTCATTCATTCATTCACACCTACATATAGTTTTATGCTTTCATTTTTTTCAAGAGAGGGTCTAACTATGTAGCCCTGGCTAGCCCCAAACTTTCAGAGACACACAAGCTTCTGACTCCCAAGTGCTGGAATCAAAGGTGTACACCACCACATCCAGCCACACCCTGTACAATTTTAACCACTTGTTTATTTACTAATTTGTACCACTTGATTTTTATTTCTGATTAATATTAACTGTGTGTACTATTAGACCTTGATGTAATATGTCCAGGACATGCTTATGTTTGGAAATGAGCAAAATATGTCAATATTCTGTTGGGGATCTTTGTGTCTCTGCCCATGGGAGATGCTTACCTGTGGTACCCTCTCACAAAGTCCTTGCCAGGGTTAAGTGCTAGGGTGATGCTGGCCATGCCAGTGACTCAGGAAATGCCTCCCCACTCTCCTTAGACAGACTGTAGAGAACTATATGGCTTCACATGTTCAACAGAATTCACTAAGGAAACTGATTGGGTTCCTTAATTTTAAAAAAATCATTGATACAATGTTTTCAGTGGACATGTGAAGTTTGAAAGGATTTGAGAAAGCCTGTTGGTTTGCCTTATGATTAAAGCATGCATGTCTATGCATGTTAGCAGTTTAGTATATATTTAGATGGTTTCTAGACATTTCCTTATTCACGCTTATAAAAATGCAACCACAGAATGCTAGAATGTTGTACCCTCCTAGAAAATATCCATGCTTCCAGTATCAACACTTCCTAGACTGAGGATCCTGAGAACAGCTCAGTAGTTCTTACCTGTGTTAACCATCAACACTGTCATCCAACCATCCTCCAGCTCAATAAGCCAGCTGCCCATCAAGCCTCCCATCTGTTTACCTATTTCTCTGTTTGTAATCCCACACACCCATTTATCTATTCATTTATTCATCCATTGTCCATCTGTCCAACTATCCATTCATTCACTCACTTATCCATTCATCTGTCTAACCATTTATCATTCATCTATTCATCCACCTATCCATCTTTCTACCAACCCAACAATCTATAAACTCATTCACTTACCCACTTAACCATTTACACACCCATCCATCCACCAACCTCCTCATCCATTATGCATCCACCTACCTACTCTTCCATCTGTCTATCTATCTATCTATCTATCTATCTATCTATCTATCTATCTATCTATCTATCTATCTATTTACTTATCTATTTATTATCTATCATATACTTACCTATCTACTTGTCTATCATCTATCTATAATCTATCATCTATTATCTATCATCTACTTATCTACCTATCTCTATCTATCCATCTGTCCCTTATTCATCCACCCACCTACCCACTCACTCATTGAGGGTTAAATCTTTGAGGCTGTAGGTCTACCTTAGTTTTCCCCAGGGTTCTTCCTGCAGCACCCAGACTCTGGATGCTGTTCATCTACATCTGTTACTCTAGCATCATTTCCTTCAAGTGTGCCATACTCTTCATCTTGATCTCACATATTTCTTGGCAGTTCTTAGTCCACAAGGGTACTTTTGGTAGGCTACCTGTTCTCCTAAGGTCTATGTACAGTTAGCTTGAACAAGCACTAATTTTGAGATCTAAAAAAGCTGTGTGCTCTAGTCCAATTTTATTTATGAGCTGGGGCTCTGTCGTTGCTCTAATTAGTGTTATGGAGGTATTCAGTCAATTACTCAGTCAATAAACACTTCAACAACCCTGTGTGTGCCAGAGCCCAGGTTAAGGAGGTAGGTGACTAGTGCTCCAATTCAATGATTCTGGCTCTGGATTCCTGTCTGTGTGGAATGAAAGCTCTTGAGTCAGTTTGAGAATGTGCTTTTGCTTCCATTGAGATACAGAACACACTCACATTTAAGGATTCATAGAATAAGGTGTATGTCTGTAATTCTAACCCTTGGATGGGCTGAGGCAAGAGTGTTGTCATGAGTTCCAGGCTAGCCTGGGCTACATATGGAGCCCTTGTCTCAAAACAAAACAATGGAACAGATCAGAATTCATATTAAATGTTAAATTATCCATCCATCTTTGTTCATTTTTATTATTATTATTATTTTTGATATAGTAATGTTAGTGCCCACCTTGCCTTTGGACACTTTTCTTTCCTGGGATATGGTGCTTTGGGTTGCTTAGTTCTGTGGTTCCTGCTCAGGTTGGTCAGGGTGATCTGCCTGGCTGTGGACATGTAGCATGGAACAATCAATACTAATCCAAATCTACACACGGCTATGGCTGGAGCATAACAGTGTTAACTTCACCTTCAAAGGAGGAAGTAAGACAACACTGTGTGGGGTCTGGTCATGTCTCACCTTCTCTGGCCGGCTGGGCACACCTTCAACTCTTAGGGTAAACAGCTTGCATCCTAGATATTTCATGACTTCATGAAAGCAGATGTCAACCTCTGCCTTCTGTTCTTTAAAGTTCCACAGTGAGTTGAATGCCAGAGCCAAGGTTTCAACATTATATCCGTAGGTTACCTAAGAAGAGAATGAACTTCCTTCCTGCATCTTTTCTTTCCTGGTTTCTTTTCTCCTAGTTACTGTTTTCTGGTATTGTAACAACTCAGACTCTCTCTGACTAGATCCCCATGGCTTCAGCTTCTGAAGGGCCTCATCAAATGGTGAACTAAGTTGGTTCTTTTGACAATGGCCTTACAAGTGGCTGTGGGGGATTTTAGAGTTGACCTGCAGGTTGAACCCTTGAACTGTGGCTGAGCCCATGACCTTCCACGCGTACCACTAAGGTACACATTCACCCTCTAACTAAATTAAAATTAAGTCATCTCACAAAGTAATAGGTACTTTTTATACACACATGCTGTTCTATTTTGTTCTGATTTTCATAGGAGGTCCCTCTCTGTCACCCCTCTTCTCTTGCTGGTTCATCTTCTCTCTGCAAATTGTCGTTGCTCTCATGTGCCGTTACTTAAGGTGCTTGAAGATCTTTGTCTTGAGATGTCTCATGGTTCCCAGATCCTTAAGTTCAGTCATTTATTTAAAATTTGATTTTGTCTTTTTATTTATGCACCCGTGGTTGTTCTCCCCGCTCCATTTGTATGTGTGTGTGTGAATGTCCATGTATGTGTGGGTGCCAGAGGAGGCCAGAAGGAGGTTGGATCTGGATCTGAAGGTAAAGACACGTGTGAGCTGCCTACGGTGGGGGCTGGGAACTAAATTCCATCCCTTTGAAAGAGCAGCAAAAATTTGTAACCACTTACCAATATCTCCAACCTTCTAAATTTATTTGAATTATTCCTTTGAGGCAAGGATTTTTTTTTTCTTTTTGCTAACTTGCCCATTCTGGCTTTGAACTTTCTCTGTAAACAAGACAGGCATTAAATTTACAACCTTTATGTCTTGATCTGTGGAGTAGCCAGGATTTCAGATCTGTACCACCACTACGAGCCAGGACACATACGTTGGCGGATGTTTGAAGAGTGGGTTTGAAGGAACAGAATCAGGGTCAGATGTTACTTGGAAAATAAACCAGGGTAACAGAGAAAGGCATAGGACCTGCTGACTCCAGGATGCTAGGGGCAAGATCTTACTGACATGGGCTCTGCCTAATATACCCTTCTGAATGTCATTAGTCATAGTGGAGAAAGTGCCATCACAGACCCCTTGAGCCCATGCTTCCGTAAATTGTGAACAGTAGATGTGAACACCCCTCCTCATGGTCTTAAGCAACATTGATAAGTGATAAATCTTATCTCCACAGGGAGCCCAGAATCAGGGGCATGTTTTGAAAAGACAACAAAATTATTATTACTCCTGAAATAGTAGTGGTCCCTAACCTAAAGGATCACCGTTCTTCATATTTCTGCAGCACTGAGACTGTTCTTCATAATAGAACCTTCTCAATCTGGATCAAAGCAGAGTCCATGCACAAGAACCTTCATGGCCTTGAGCATCTGGAATGTGTGGTGTATCAGTTAGAACATGGACAGATGCTGGGGGGGGGGTGCCCAGCTGGGAGGTGCTTCACACATTGCAGATGGCAAGGACCCCTGTAGACTCCAGAAGCCTGCTGGCTGTTTCCAGTTTCCCTATGCAGCTGGAAATGTGAGCTACTGAAGTCCCAGGTGAAATGACTGTGCGGTGAGATACACTTGGCCATCTGCTGGCTGCTCCTGCTTCCTGGCCTCTTTTATATACTTTAGTCCTTACCATCTTCTCTGCTACCCAGCGAGATTTCTCCTTAGCCCACAAGGCCAGTCATAGGTTGCAGTTTACTCCCCAGGTGGTTTATGGGATAAAAGGCACACCAGAAGAGGTACCTAAGGGACACCTGCTAAGGGACACCTGCTCAGGGCCACCCCTGCCCAGGGGATGCTTGTTGAGGTTTCCCTATCAAAAGACACTAGATGATCACACACCCAGCGAGGTGACACTTGTTCAGGGTCACTCTTTGAGGAAACATTGGCTGAGGGACACTTTCCCAGTAGGCATTTATTTATTTATTTTTATTAGATATTTTCTTTATTTACATTTCAAATGTTATCCCCTTTCCTGGTTTCCTCTCCAAAAATTCCCTCCTCCTATCCCCCCTTCCCCGCTCCCGAACCCTCCTACTCCCGCTTCTTGGCCCTGGCATTCCCCTACACTGGGGCATAGAGCCTTCACAGGACCAAGGGCCTCTCCTCCCATTGTTGTCGGACTAGGCCATCCTCTGCTACATATGCAGCTGGAACCTTGAGTCCCACCATATGTAGTATTTGGTTGGTGGTTTAATCCCTGGGAGCTCTGGGGGTACTGGTTAGTTCATATTGTTGTTCCTCCTATGGGGCTACAAACACCTTCAGCTCCCAAGTAGGCATTTGTTGAGGGGACATTTTTCTCATGAGACTGTCTGGGAAGGCACAAAGGGGCCACTGGTCAAGGACTCATCTACTATAAGTGCTTGTTGAGGGCCTTCTGCTGGGGGGTGTATTGCTTGGAGACACCCGCCCCTGGCTCCAGCCACACCTAAACCTACCTGACTTTTCTGCCAGGGAACCTCAGTACTCTTGCTGTTATAGCTAATAGGTCTGTGTAGGCAGCAGGTGGCAGTAGTTCACCTCTAGGGAGCTGGTGATGGTTGGCTCAGTTCCCATGTACCTGCGTTCATTCACCCACATAGCTCAGTAGGGGAACCTGCACTCTTGCCTCTTTCTTAATCAGCTCTACCCAAAGGACTGGCAGTACTGTGTGAGGAATGCTGTTTTTAATTATTATTATTATTATTTTACTTTGAGTTTTGTTTCTGATAAAAAGTTCATGGTCTTTTGGCAACTGGGGAATAAGTGAACAAACCTCTTGGTACCCAATCAGATTTGCAGTGTGCAAAGATCCTAGTCAACTTCTCTGAGAAGTTTTAAGAGCCAGGGGATTTCCTGTGGCTTTCCCTGGGGCTCCATTAAAAAGAAGGTAGGAGGGGCTGTGGGAGGCTGAGCAGCCATGGGGCCACCTTGCCTCACTCTGGGTCCATCAGGAAATTGGTGGTTCGGGCTTGTTAGGCAAAAAAAGTACAGGGATGGTGAAAACTATCCCAATTAATAATGCTTCAAATTCATCGAGGAATTAATTATTTCAGAGCAGCTAATTAATTTTAAACAAGCAATTATGTATTAGGCAAAAGGCCCTTCTGAAGGGAAAAAGGCAGCTTGAGATGAACTCACTTATGTGGAGATTCCTTCTCTCAAAATGCTGCCCATGAGAGGGGCAATCAGACGACGGTGAGCCAGGGTGTCCTGGCTTAGCACCCACCGTGCATCATGGGACTTGCCTCTGCCTGTTACATACCTGGAGTCTCCTGTCTGTCACCGAATAAAACATTCTCATGTGCCTGGAAGCTGGCCTTTTCTGGACACAGCCAAGCCATGGGAAGAGCTGCTCTTTGGGATGTTGGGTGTTTTCAGCCATCTCTGCATTTTTTTTTTTACAGCCTGTATTGTAAAGGAATCACATGCCTTTTCTAGGTATATAAACTTTTTATGAAGTGCACCATATACTCAGAAAATTGCCAGACTTGTAAAGGTAGGATTTGATAACGTTTGATAAACTGAGAACATGCACAGCACCCCACTGAGAACCGGCGTGCCACAGCACCCCATTGAGAACTGGTGTGCCAAGCTGCCAGCTTGTCTCCTTGTCTGCCTCTGCATGGTCTGTAGGTTCTCTCCATGATGTCCCTCAGGACACCGCTCAGAGGATGGCTCACCACCTCTCATCGCTGAGTGTATCTGTTGCATAGGCAGCCTACACTAATCCACAGGGCTGGGAGCATTGCTTCCATTGTTCGGCTATTATAAATAATACATTGATCATTATTATATGATGTACATGTTAGCTGTGTCTGAGAGCCACTGGGTTGTGTGCATTCAGCTACAGCTGATAATGTAAATAGTTATCTGGAGTGCTAGTCCATGCACACTTGATGTGGGGATACTGTGCACCTGATTTATTGCTAGGGCTGCTCCATACGCACATACACAGTCTTTTATATAAAGACATTTTTTCCTCTGGCACAAGCTCCCTTTAATCTGTGCTCACTCATCAGCTGTCGTGATCCCCGTTGCTATGATTCACACCTACGTTATGTTGCTGTGTATGTAAGTCTTTGTGGGGAGCAGGCTGATGAGTCCAGCTCTGGGCTGAGGCTTTCGATATGAATGGGTCCTGAGTCATAGGTGCCAGAGTACTGGGTTAGACAAGTACCATAGCCCCTCATAGGCAACGAGAGAAGCCCCTGCTTACCTGTGTTGTGCAGATATCAGCTTATACACTCCACTTTGCGATGGATAGATAAGTCTTCCAGTCCTTAGGAGAGCTGGGTGTAAACTAGATGTGCCCCTAGTGGTTGACTTTGGAAATACAGCATGGAAATGTTTCACATACAAATTCAAACACAAACTTAATGTGACCCAGCAAATCCACGGCCAGGTATTTATTTTCTCAGGAAAAAATGAAGCTCTTTATCCTTCTGTGCAAAGACGTTGAGCTTGTTTGTTTGTTTGTTTGTTTGTTTTTTCGAGCCAGGGTTTTTCTGTGTAGCCCTGGCTGTCTTGTAACTCACTTTGTAGACCAGGCTGGCCTCAAACTCAGAAATCTGCCTGCCTCTGCCTCCCAAGTGCTGGAATTAAAGGGGTGCGCCACCATGCCCCCACACTGAGCTTGTTTTAATGGAGTATTATTTATTTATTTATTTAATGTATATGAGTACATTGTAGCTGTCTTTAGACACACCAGAAGAGGGCATCAGATCCCATTACAGGTGCTTGTGAGGCACCATGTGGTTGCTGGGAATCGAACTCAAGACTTTTGGAAGAGCAGTCAGTGCTCTTAACCACTGAACCATCTCTCCAGCCCTAAGATTGTATTTTAACTACCAATATTATATATGTGTGTTAATGGAGTGCAGTGTTTATATCATAGAGCAACAGATGGGTTGATTAACATATTAGTCATCACAGCTGCAAGCCAAATTTAGTCTGCTGCCCTCAGCCTGTGAGTATGTTGTTCACCACATAGGTGAGATGTGAACAGCCTGTTAAATGAAACAGGTCAGTCTCTTTGTATGTGAAGAGGAAGGTGGCAGGGGGTGGGGGGAAAGCAGGACAGAGCTTGTGGGTGGAGGAAACTGGTGCTGTAGGATCAAGGGCAGTCCTGATCTGCCCACAGTGCTAACACTATTTTACACAGTGGTCAGAGTTCAACACACCATACACCCCATGGAGTAAATATTATCACATGCCAATAATACATTAATAAGAACTAGGATGGGGTAAAGATGCCCTTGCAATCATGTAAGATGAAATCCTCCTGTTTCCCCCACAGGCCATAGGCCACCACAGGGCTACTTGGCCACATCCTGATAGCTCTGGTCTCACTGGGCGCCTACGGTGCGGAGTTGGCTGCTAAACACTGGAGTCTTTCTCCTGCCTGCTTTTCAGGTTATTTGGGGTCCCTGGATCTGGCCAGCCTGCCTGTCTCTTCTGGTGGTGAGGTTGGGGTCTACATGAATGGCAAGAGAACAACTTTGCAAGTGGCAAACGGAGACATTTGCTGCTCTGAGCCTCTCCTTGAGGCACATCTGTGGACTTCCTGTTGGTCAGGAACATGCTTTAGGGACAGAATCTTGTGGGAGAGGACTCAAAGTTTAGAGACTCAAGAAAGCATCACACAATTGAAATGTGATCCCTTGTATTTGGAAAACTTCTGCCTCCTTACATAAGTATGTTATAAGATGAGCAGTATCATTATTTAAAAATTGCATATAATTTTCTGTATGCCATTTTCAGAAATTAAGCATTTTGATTATAATTGATTTTTAGAAGATGTTGAAGCTGGGGTTTAATCTATGTTATTAAGAACAAAGCATATGTATATGTGTATTTCTGTGTGAATATATTTGTGTATTTATGTATATCTGTATGTGCATGTATATGTGCATGTATACTGTATTTTCAATTTTCAAGTGGAAATTTCTCATACATTTATCAAATAATATTTGTTTTGTTCTGTGGTCTATTAAAAGTACATAAGTCATGCCTAACACCATCAAAATAGCCAAGGTGATGAGAAAGAAGACACACCTAAAACTAAGAAAAGGGGCAGGTCCAGGCTCCCACCATGGGCTAGTCAGAGGGAATTTGATACATGTGTGTAGAACACATGTGGAGGGCTGAACGGGGAGTTGAAAAACTTGGCAGAGCATTTGGAAACAAACCCAAATATTAAAAAAGAAAGACTTCAAACTTTTGAAAATCATAGAACTAAAACCCACAGAAGTTGAAATAAAGAGCGAAATGGATAGGTTTGACAGAGAACATAGCTGGGCATTGGATGGGGAAGAGGATGAGCACAGAGAGACAGAGTGACAGGCATCATGAAGAAGGTCCCTGAGATGGCACAGCAGGTAAAGGGGCATGCCACCAAGGCTGATGGCCTGAGTTTGATTCCTGGAACTAGAAGGGGAGACCCTACCTCTGCAGGTTGTCTTCCGACTTCAGTGCGTGCACTGTGACACAGGTGTCTCCCCCACTCCCTGTAGTGAAAATTTTAGTTTCTTTATAAAACACAAAAATATTATGGGAATATTAATCCCAGGTGTGGGAATATGAGACTGCTTCAGAATTGTCCACAGCAGCTGACTATGATTTGCCTCGTGCTCTAGCAGGGGTGTGATTTTGCCAGCTGCAGATAGTTTCTGTGATTGTGTAACATTTGGAATTCTGGGGATTTTTCAGAGGGTATATAAATGCTAGGGCCCCAAGAGGTGGGTGGGTTGTTAGTTGATGGTCGTGCTTGGTTCAGTAGTCATGCACAAAGAAGAAACAGCAACAAGAAGAAATTAGGTATACCGATGGAAAAGATCAAACTGAACTCTAATCAACAGGAAGTAGTTTAATGATAATGTCACCCCTTTCCCCTCTAGCCTTTTCTCTCTCCTCTCTAGTGTTAGGGGATTAATAGGGTGGGGAAGGGTGGAGGATAAAAGAACCGATAGAGTAGCCAAAGACAAGCTCCAGCCTCCAAATGAATAAATGTAATAAACAGAATAGTAAATGGGAAAGGCACAATGCAGCCATCACAGGCCAGCTCCAAAACACATTCTTTTCTTCTTTCATATTTATCTTTCCATCTGGCTTTTACAGTAAGCTCTTTTATGTTTTACATCTCTGTATTCTCTCCTGCTTCGTGGCAAACCCCCTCCAAGTCACAGGAAGAGCATCTGTTTATTTCTCTGGATTCTGTAGGGTGTTTCCTAGGTTACCTGATCCTGGCTTCCTCTTAACATGGCCTCTGGGCACAGGCTGGGGTGGAGGCAGCTGAGCCACTCCCAGGGCCTTTCACCTGAATACCTTTGTGTCCTCAAGGTCTCTCTGGAGCAACAACTTCTCACTGGAACTACCCAGTGCCATATCATAGCATGTCCAAACCCAGCCCAGAATCTAGGGTGTATGAGTCATGTTCCCCCACAGAGGAGCTATGTGTGAGGGCAGAGTTCAGGATCCTATCTGGAGCTGTACAGCACTTCTCTTTAGGCAGCTGTAGCTTTCTGGTCAGAGCTGCTTGCTTCCAGGTTCTTGTGAGTGAAAGCACATTTGTGCTGTGTAGCGTCTTTCTCTCAGTGCTAGGCTTGTGGGGTTGGTCTTGACTCCATGAGAGCTCCTCATTGATACAATGTGTGTACTTACTGACACTTGGACTGTTTCAGGTTTGGCTGCTCAGGTGCTGTGACTGAGTGCTCTTGTGCTTGCTGCCTGAGGCTGCATAGGATAGATGGCCTCCTGCTTGGGAGCCCTTCAGGGCAAGGGCTAGGCCTGTCCATGTTTACAGAGCCCAACCACCTCCTGAAGATCACTGGCTACACCTGGATGTCTGGGAGGGAATGCCCTTGTCACTCTAGGTTTGCCCCTGCTTTGCATTTCTGGTCTTTGAACCTTTTCTAGTCACAGTATCTTTTCATAGTTTCATTCCTAACTCCTGGACTGTCAATGACTCCCAGGATCTTGTGAGTTAGTGACCCTTGGCCATCATTTTCTGTGAATTGCCCTTTTCTAACTGATCCCCTCTGCTGATCTGCAGAGGTAATTGTATCTTCCTAAGCACTAGATTTTTGTCAGTTACATGTCTCCAGCTTTATACCTTGCTTTTAGTCTTTTGATGGTGTTTGTGGAAATAGAGATGTTTGTAATTCTATTTTTGATAATCTAATTTCCTTTAAGGTGAGTGCAGTTTTTTTTTTAAATTCCAATACCAACTTTAAAAAAAGATTTATTTTTTTTATTTTATATATATGAGTATACTGTCACTGTGCTCAGACACATCAGAAGAGGGCATAGGATCCCATTACAGATGATTGTGAGCTACCATGTGGTTGCTGGGAATTGAGCAGTGGTCTCTAGATGAGCAGTCAGTGCTCTTAACCTCTGAGCCATCTTTCCAGCCCCGAGTGCAGTTTTTCCCCCATGATCTTTTCATATCTTGCTTATGAAACAAGGCTCACTGTGTCCATGGTGCAGCCAGTGCACGATAGGGCTAAGCTCTGGTGTTGGAAAAAGCTGAAATTTCCCCTGTGCTCTCAAATGCAATCTCCTCCAAGCAAAAGGCTTACAACATCAAGTTTCTGCACCCTGGCAGCTCTGCATTCCAGATGAGATTTTGTTCTTTCTGCTGAGGACCAAATGCCTCTGGGAGTCTGTGAACTTGTCTTGTATCCACTTTGGAATATTTTCATTCACTGTGAAACATTTTTACATTTCAGGACAAAACTTTCCTGGCAAAGGTCTGTCAGTATCTATTTTCAACTTTGGGCGTCTCTCCAAGGCATTCCTTTCTACCACAGGATGGACACTAAAATGTTTTCGTCTTCTACTTTTTCATCTGGCTGCTTCTCTGTGATTATTTGAGCTTTTAAATAATAAAAAAAAATAGAAGTGTAAATGACAGTGCAAACTGTATATAATGTAAGTCTCATCAGTAACACCATCATTAAAATTAATGATAAGTGTGTGATCTGGCTGGAAAGATGGTCCTCAGCCTTCCTGTCACCTTCCTCAAACCACCACAGGCAGCTACCGACCTGTCTCCATCTCTGCTGACCGGCTTGTACCTCCTAAGTTTTATATCAATGGTACCACACACTATGTGTTCTTCTATTCAGTCATGACTTCCTTCAGCACAGTTACCCTGATTTTGTCTGTGGTGTGTGAACTGATGATCCATTCTTTTATGGCTGAGTACTCCATCCATTCTTTAAAGCCTCCACAAGTAGCCCAGGGTGCAGACACATTATACTTATCCAGCCCCCTTATCGTAGACATCTGAGTTTTCTCCACTCTTTCGTTACTCTATATGAAGTCGCTATGGAAAGACACACATCTTTACAAGGCTATATGTTTTCATGTTTCTTATGAGAAAAATGGCTGTACAATATCATAGATGTGTGTTAAAGATTTTAAAACTCCCACTCATTTATCAAGGTGGTTGTTCTGTTTGTGTCCTTCTGGACATCCTGTGAGACCCTGGGTCTTCCTTGTCCTCACTCAGACTTGAGTGGTCAGGCTGTAATCTAAGCCACTGTCCCAGGTGTGCAGTGGTTTCTCATTGTGGTTTTAACTTGTGCTTCCTAACGACTAGAGATGTTCATCATATATATCACGTGCGCATATCTCTATGTTCTTTGTAAAATGCTCATTCAAATTGTACATTTAAAAATGCTTGGATTATTTGTGTTATTATTGGGCTTTGTTTAACTGGAGGTAGAATCTTTGTTCATATGTATTTTCTGTTGAAAGTTTAGACTTTATGTTTAGGTCTATGATTATATTTTTGTAGAAAATTTAAAAAGATTTAAAAAAATATGTGTGCATATATATGTGTCTACAGGGGCTAGAAGGTAGAGTTAAAGGTAATTGTGAGTCATCTGACATGGCTGCTGGGAACCGAACTTGGGTCCTGTTGAGCCATTTCTTCAATTTTCTTCTCCTACTCCCCCCCCCCACTTGAAAACAAGGTCTTATGATGCAATCCAGACTGGCCTGGAATTCACTATATAGCCCAAGCTGCCTTTAAACTAACAGTATTGCTCCTGCCTCAGCCTTGCAAAGTGCTGGGTTAAAGGCACGAGACATCATGAGCTGTCATGACTAAAATGTCCGCTGACCCTTTGGGGATGCTTTACGACAAAGCTGAGCTCCCAGTCCTGTAATCTATTTTGAATTTACTTCTGGAGATGATGTGAGATGTCAAAGACCATTAAAAAACAGATTTATTTATTTTATATGTTTGAGTACATCGTTGCAGTCAGATCCCATTACAGATGGTTGTGAGCTACCATGTGGTTGCTGGGAACTGAATTCAGGACCTCTGGAAGAGCAGTCAGTGCTCTTAACTTCTGAGCCATCTCTTCAGCACAAATATGCTTATTTTTCTTGTCTGAGTATTTTACCTGTAGGTGTGCCACCTACTTACCACCCGTGTGCCCAGGGGGTATGAAGTTATAGGTGGCTATGAGCTATGTGTGTATTGAGATTTAATCTTGGGCCTCTGCAAGAATAGGCAGTGCTCTTAACCACTTACGCCATCTCTCCAGCCCCTCAAAGTCCATTTTTTTTTGAAATCTTAGTATTTGTTGATTTTTTTCTAGCATAATTTGCTGGAAAAAGAAGCTCCTTTGTATAGTGAATGCCTTTGAACCTCTGTCCGAGCTATTGGCTTTGTTGGTGTGGTCTGGGCGTTGTCTCTGCATGTCTGAGAGTCATTCATCTTCCTTTAGCTGGCCTCACTACCTTGCTCATCAGCTTTCTAATAAGTCTTAGAATGCTCATGATGGTCGTTGGACTTCGATGCTGCTTTTCAGGTGTTTTCAACGGCCCATGCTCTCTGCTTCCCACGAGAACTTTCAGGGCTTTCTGAGAGAAGCTTGATAGGATTTTGACTGATGTGGTTATGCCAGAAACTAATGTGGCATCAGGATACTATGAGACTTTTGACCATGAATGTGACTCATTCTTCATTCCTGCAGCTCTTCTCACAAATTAAAGAATCACATGAAATTAAATTTAACAAAGCAATTAGGAATTATAAACAAATTTATATATGAAATAGGTTTCGTTATCGTTTCCAAATGTCTTTTGTGAGACTTATACGTAGCTACTTTGTGGTTTTGACTCTACCTCCAACAGTTAAAGATTTCCTACTGCTTGTGGGTAGCATGTAGACATGTTTGGATTTTGAGCATCCGCCTTGTACTCTGCAAGCTTGCTGACCAGTCTGTTACTCTTCTAGCTTATTTTAGATTCTGTTAGAGTTTCTGCATGGCCCATCACATCAGCTGTGTGACATCCTTTTCTTGCCTTCCTGGACTATCAGGAGCTGTCTGTGCAGTGCTGAGATGGTGGGGCCACACAGCGTGGCACTGCTCTTGACTTTGGTGAAAGTATTCCGACTCTCCTCCCAAGTGTGAAGTCAGCCAGGCTTCCTGTAGGAAGAGCATCTTGTGTGGTCTTACTTTGCACAGAGCTATTTCTTTTCAGATGTGGATGTTACATTTGCTCTCTTTTTATGCACCTAATGAGACAATCAAAGCATTTGTTTTTAAACTTGTGAATTGCATTGCTTAGTTCTGAGATTTAAACAATTTTAAAATGTGTGTCTCTGTGTGAGCATGTGTGAGTACAGATACCCATGGAAGCCAAATGAGGATGCTTAGTCTGAAATCCCTGAAGCTGGAGCTACAGTCGGTTGTGAACCACTCATTGTGGATGATGGCAGATGAACTGTGGTTCTTTGCAAGAACAGTGTAAGTGCTCTTAACCAATGAGTCTTCTCTCTAGCCACTAAGTCCTGACTGTGGGGTTTGTTTGTTTTTGACACAGGAAGCCAGTCCTGGCTGGCCTGGAACCCACTATGTAGAATTTGAACTCACAGAGCTCTAACTGCCTCTTCCTCCCAAGTGCTGATTGATTTTTTTAAATGTTAACCCAACCTTGCACGCTTAGTACAAATTTTACTTGGTTAGAATGTATTATGCTTTGTTTCTACCCATGGGTTTTAAAGACTAAAAATTACCTAGAAATCTTGCATCTGTAGTCATGAGAAATATGGCTTATAGTTTATTTTGCAATGCTTTTGAATGAAAGGAATACTTCCTCAGGATGACCAGAGAACCATCTATTTCAAGTCTCTCAAAGTGGGTGCTTTTGCTTGCAGGAATGTATGCACCACAAGCATGCATTATTCACAGAAGCTGGAAGAGGGGCAATTGGAGTTTGTGAGCTGCCATGCATGTGCCAGAATTGAACCAGAGTCCTTTAGAAGAGCAGCCAGCTTGTGTGTTATTTTTATCTTGAGTGTTTAGTAGGATTAACCAGCTATTAACTATCTCTCCTGAAGTATTTTTTGAGGGGAAAATGTATTTGCTTATGAATTTAAGAGATTTAAATTTTATATTTGTGTCTTCAAGCAGTTTGCCTACTTAATCTAAGCTGTCAGTTTATTGGCATAAAACACTTATAATATTTCCTTAGTGTTTCTCTAATGTCCATGGGGTCTCTGATGACATCTCTTTCCCAGCCTGACCCCCAGTCATTCATGTGATCTCATATGTTTTTCCCAATGAGCCTGGCTAGAGATTCATCAGTGTCACTGACATTATCAATGATCATGTTATTGGTCCTAACTGACTTGATATATTCTTATTTCTGCTTTATGTTTAACTGATTTTTACTTCAACCATTAGTACTTGATTTTTATCATTGTTTGGTGTAGGCTGAGCACACGGATTTAAGGTGTCTTTCCTTTCCTAACATAGGTGAATGGCAATAGGAAATTATGTTCTAATTTCTCATTTTATTTCTTCTTTGCTTAAAAGTGTATTGTTTCTGAATATTTGGAAAATTTCTAGGCAGATTTCTCTTTCATTGATTTTGATGATGTTCAGAAAACATACCATGAAGTACTTCTAGATTATTTTAGATTTGATATTTATTTCTTGGCCTAGAATATGTGGTGGCCACCATTAGGATGGAAGATGAACGACACCGGACCCTGTAGATCTAGGATAGTTGGGGATCAGTAGTTGGAGCATCAAGGCACACAATTAGAACATGTAGTCACATGACTAGACCCTTAGTGTTCTGACTGTGAGATGCCAGATTGCCTCAGAGAAGCATACTCTAGGCTTCTTCTGGAAGCGCTGCCACCCATATCTAGGCATCCGATAAAGGATATGGTCTTGCAGAAACCACTTGAGGTTTGTCTCTCTGCTCTCAGAACTTTGGGCCAGCCAAGTCAGGATCCTGGCTCCTGTCCACTGTGTTTGGGGTTTACTTGGGTCAGGGTTGGGCTTTGTCAGGTTCTGGCAAAAAGAAGGAACTAATTAGATGTGCCAGGCTGCAGCCCTGCTCCTCCATTCTCTCAGAAGCTTCCATGCTAGCCAGCCACCCTTGCCATTCACCAATCTTTCTCCTTCTCCATCATGGGTTCCTACCACCCACATCCTCACAGGACTTTGCTTTCTGCTGGACACATCCATCCTGGATAGTGAGTGAATAGAACGGGTGTTCCCAGGGATCTCATGGGCTCTGACATTTTGGGAGCCCTGACACTGGAAGTCAGGTTGACTAATGGGATGCATCTTGTCATGCTGTTTGGAAATAAGCTGGTCGGAGGGGATCCAGGTGATGGATTTTCAGGTGTGGGTAGCTGGGGATAACAGAAGCAGATGGCCCAGACTGATACCCAGTGAGTGGTGTATGCCAAGGGGAGGGCTGGGATATGTTAGGCTTGATAAGAATTGTGGGGCTCATCGTATGCACAGCTTGAGGCCATTACATGGTGGGGTCATGTTGTGGGGATTAATAAACTGGTGAGGAGCAGGACTTTCAACCCAAAGGTGGTTTGGGGAGAAGAGGATGGGGAAGGGGGTGGTAGGAGCCCATAATGTTGCTCAGAGGGGCCCAGGGTATGGAGTGTCAGTAACTGAGGAAGAACAGAAGTTGTGAGTACCGGGGTGGGTTTGAGAGTGTGTGAGATCAGCGGAGGTTGGTGATCATCAACTGAGGTTCTGTAGCTGAGAACTGTAGGATGGGACAGAGGTAGAGAAGCCCCAGGGTCTGCCTCCAGGGTGGGTCTGAGTTAGGAATGATGTGTTGTTCCCAGGAGTCCCGGTCCTTACATCTTCAGACTCTCTGAATCACCAGGGAATGAGTGAGCACAGCCATCTCCCGAGCAGGGCTCCCACACCCCTTACTGAGTCACTTCCCTTATCCTTGGTGTGCATTCATAGAACTTAATTCTTTGTTGTTGAGAAAGGGTCTCATTGTGTAACCCTAGCTGGTCTGGAAATTGCTTTGTAGACCAGCCTGGTCTCAAACGGATAGAGATCTACCTGCCTCTGCCTCTTGAGTGCTGGGATTAAAGTGTATATCACCATGCTTGGCTCATAGATTTTAATTTTTACTCCCTCTCAATAGTTAACCAGTGATGAATGGTGCTGGTTTTGTGTCTTCTCTCTGACTGCCTCCCGGTCTGTCTTCCTTCCATGCTCTCTCCCTATCTTATCTTTTGCCTTCTCTTCCATCTCCTCCCCCTTCTCTTTCCTCCCCTTCTCTCCTCTCCTATCCCCTTCCCTCCCTTCTCTTCCTCTCCTCTCCTTTCCTCACAGAGTTTTTATAGAATAAGAACTTAACCACACCCCTGCCCTGCTCAGAGTGATTTGGTGGCTGTATCCAGTGAGAGGTTAGATCAGTCCTGGGGAACCCCAAGACTTTGGGCAGCCTGTGCTCTAGGCCTTTTGGCTCTGTGATTGGCCTTGTCCCCTCCATGGACCTGTCAGCCTCTACACTCAGTTGTACTGCTGCACAAACACCTGTCCATCCAGATAACACACATCCCAACCAGGGTCCTGGCACTTGGCCAGTCCTGCTGAAGGCAGGCACCAGACCCTGGCTTCCAGTGTTGGAGCCAAGCTCTGGGTTGCCTGATTCTCAGGTCTCTGTGAGGTTGGGCAGCTCACAGACAGGGCTGATATTTCATATACTTTAACTAAAGGAATGATGAGTCAGCAAGCTGGTTCCCTTCTGCATGTTTAGAGCACTAGCTTACAGGTGTTTGGAGAGGGCATGCTTGTGAATTTTGATAGAGAGGCACCTATCCTTGCATGTCAGATCTTTTATCAGTAGGTAGGGCAAGCTGCCTGTGCCTGGATAAGTAGGGGCAGGGCTCTGGGCTTTCTATTGCAATGACAGAGATGGGTCTTTCACCAGCCATTTAGTGAGAAGCAGAGCACTTTGGGTCAATGTTTGCTTAGAGCTCCTGATTTGCCTGGCTTTGTTCCTCTCTCCTTTTGTTCAAATCTCCTTTGTAGACAAACAGGACCCAGACCCTCAGGCCATGTATCCACTCCAGGGCAGCTGAGACCACCTCCCTATGTGGTCTAGGAAGACTGAAAGACTCTGTCCTCACATGCTCACACCCATGCTCCAGGACAAGGACTGTACTTGCAAGCTTTGTGTTGGTTGCTATTCAGCACGATGCCTATTCTATATAGTAAAGAGCAGTACCTATGTGTCAGCTGATGCTTTGATATGTCTTGTGTGCCTTATGATAGTCTTGAGAGTGACACAGAGGGCTTCCAAGTGTCTATAGTTCAGAGGACCCCTTCCTGTTCTGGCCTCACTTTTACTCCGTAGGCTCCTGGCAGAGCTGGAAGCTGGCTGGTGCCTATTGGGGGGGGGGTGAGAGGCTGGCTGCCTCTGTTTAGCAGTACTCAAAGTCTCTTCAGCTCTACCTACCTCATCCACTTGTCCCTTCTCTTACTAGCCTCTGCAACTGCAAGGTCCCTTCTGCTGGAAGACAAACCTCCTAGAAGGCCCAGAAACCACTGGAATTGGGTTGGGGGGAGGATGACAAGGTTGTCGCTGGTCATTGCTGCTCCTGTGTGGCATGCAGAGCTAGAAGATCTGTGTGCATGGGCATCTCAGTATGTTATGGTCTTCTCTGCTCCCCTCAGGTGAGAAGAGCTGCAGCTATAGTTTGACCATGGTTGGCTGGAAAGAACTCTCCCGTGAGCACAGCCTTTGCATGGGTCCAGGGAAGGGCTCCTGAGAGGGTCCTGGCTTTGGACCTGGGAGCCATGCTGCTGCCCCTGGCTTATAGCTGAATTTAGGGGCTGGCGGGAGGGCATGTCCATCATCCTGATGGACTTGTGGGCAGGTTCAGGCTTGGGAAAGCATGGTTCCTCCTAGGAGGAGGGGCCTAGAACCTGTGCTACTCGCTGAAGTACCTTATGCAGCGCCTGCTTGACCTCCTGGTTCCGAAGGCAGTAGATGATGGGGTTAATTAGGGGTGTGAGCACTGTGTAGACAACGGACACAAGCTTGTTGTAGTCGAAGGAGTAGATGGCACGGGGCCGGGCATAGATGAAGAGAGAAGCTGAATAGAAGATGACCACCACAGCCAGGTGCGAGGCGCAGGTGGAGAAGGCCTTCTGCCTGCCACCGGCGGAGGGCATGCGTAGCACAGTGCTGAGGATGGCCGTGTAGGAGAAGACAGTCAACAGCAGTGGCCCCAACAAGATGAGCAGTGCCAGGAGGAAGTCTACAAGCTCTGCAACTGACATGTCAGAGCAGGCGAGGTTGAGTAGCGGAGATACATCGCAGAAGAAGTGGTTCATGACATTGGGGCCGCAGTAGCCTAGACGAGAAATGAAGAAGACCTTCCCCAGGGAAATGGTGAAGCCAGATAACCAGGAGCCTCCAGCCAGGAGGCTGCAGAGACCAGGGCTCATGATGACTGGGTAGCGAAGCGGGTTGCAGACCGCCACATAGCGGTCGTAGGCCATGACACCCAAGAGCGCGCACTCGGTGCAGGCCAGTGCCAAGAAGAAGTACAGTTGGGCCATGCAGCCTGTGAAGGAGATGTGCTGGAACTTGGGAGAGACCAGGCTGAGCAGCATCTTGGGTACCGTGACAGAGATGTACCAGATCTCTAGGAAGGACAGGTTGCTGAGGAAGAGGTACATAGGCTTGTGCAGTGAGGGGCTGGCGCGAATGACTGTGATGATGAGCAGGTTCTCTGTGACAGTCAGCATGTAAGCCAGCAAGAACAGCCCTAGAAGGCTTAGGTGGAGCCCCAGGGAGCCTGAGAATCCTACAAGGATGAACTCAGTCACATCTGAGCTGTTCCTCCTAGCAAACATGGTGGCCAAGACTCCACCTGAGGGAGCAAAGGGAGAAGAATTAGGTATGGGAGAGTCCCCGGGACTCAGGTAAAGCTGGACACAGCAGCATGCACCTGTAATCCCCACATTCGTGTGGAGGGATGGGAGGCAGAAGTAGGAGAATCCCTGGAAGCTCATGGATTATATAGTCTGGTATGTGTAGTAGTGAACGGCAAACCCTGTCTCAAACAAGGAGACTGACATGTGAACCTGTCCTCTGATGTTTACATACGTGCCACAGCATGTATGAGTCTGCACTCACTCACAAGAACATTTACACACTGGGGTTAAAATACAAGTGCATAAATAAACCTATTCACTTGGAGTGGCTGGAAAACGTTCTACTTGTTTCCATGGCTAGCATCTCGGCGGTCTTTAATGCATCCCCAGACGACTGAAAAGGGAAGCCCAGCTAGTTTGCTGGACATACTGGCTTATTTCACAGAGAACGTATCTGACCAGGTGTAGGTGAGGGTCAACCTCCAGATGTGTCTCCATTTTCATTCTGTGTCCAGAGTGCTGTTAATAAACACAGCTGTTGACCAGCACAGGACCCAGCCTCCACCCACTCTGCAGTCCTCAGGTGTCCTGGGAAGATATCTCCAGACTTAGGGCCCAAGCTAAGCCTCAGGACAGAGCCTGGAGTAGAGAGGATGATGCTGGAGGGGCCTCGGACATTAGTTAACAAATAGATCCTCTCAGGACAGCTACTCTGTTGTCCATCCCATAGTGACCCTTGGCGTAAGAATGCAACATGAGCTCCTGGGCAGGTGGCCTTTCAGCCATGCCTAGGCTTCCCAGGTACTCTCTCTTCTGCCTCAAGAATTTTGTGCCTCCAGCCTATCCCAGCATGCTGCTTGGTGCCTGAGCAAGGAGGGGCATTGATGTGCAGTTCTCCTTCTAGAGACCACAGATGCAGCAGAGTTCCAGGACAGGAACTGAGCTCACGCCCCACCCTTTTCTTGGGCTATAACTTTGAACAGGACACCTCCTACCCACAAGCCCCAGACTCCCCTGTCAACCAGGTTTATGGCAGGACTCCCACTGGCTACCCTGACAAGCCCTCACAGACACGGTCCCTGCCTCATCTCCTCACAGGATGGGTGGAAGGCATGTTCTAAGAACAGGGAACCCGACAGGTTGCCAGCCCTGATGGCTCCAGGGAGCATAGAAGGTTTATGGCTCTGTAGGTGCCAGCCTTGAGCTGGCTGGAAAGGACAAGTTTACTGCCAGCAGTGGGACAGAGGGTCCCATGCAACAGAAGGGTCTGGGAAGGTCTAAGCAGGGCTTGGCCTGGTTATCTGGAAAGACCTTGGAAGATCAGGTATGGTGGTCTGGGCAGGTCTTATTAGACTGGGGCTACGGTACAGAGACCCTTCTTTTGCATAGCTGGGTCATAAGATACTGTTATCTCTGAGTGACCTATCTAGGAACTGAGCTAGGTAAATTCAGGTCTTTCCCTGTTGCAGCTCCTGTGACCCACAGCTGCCTTCTGCTTAGATCTGTTGCCCATTTGCTATGTGCATGGGACAAATATCCTCTCTTCCAGCTGTTTCTTTCTCTGAAAGGAGTAGCTGTTGCTTTATGTGATGAGGCTCATGGCCTAAGCACCTGACACAGACAGGTGGAGACAAAACAGGTGGTGTTGGACCCAGGACTGCTGAACCTGGAGCACTAGAGCCTCCTGTCCTTGACTTGGAGACACCATGGGAAGTACCTAGAAAGTGCACGTGTAGCACATAAGCTCCTCCAAAAGCTAACGCCTAATCTCAACTCTCCTATTTAAACTTAGGATCACTTACAGGGCATCTCAGCTTACCTCCATGCCACATGTACACATACAGAGCATAGGCCCTCAGAAGGATAGCAGATTCCGGACACATAGGCAGATATGCCCCCAAGCAAATCCACCTCTGGCGCACACAGATAACTCAGGGGATAAACACCAACCTCCCAGCCTCAATAGCCCCCATCCCATTCTCACAGCCTGTGGACAGTCACAGCCTCAAACAGCAATGATCTTGAAAACACAGACATGTTGCCCCTTCATATAAACATCTGCCCAGGAGGAACATGGTCATCAGAAATCAGTTCCAGGCTTCCTGCTGAGCTAGGCTGCAGCTCAGGTTCATACAGACATGTGAAGGCACACCTGGAAACACACACACACACACACACACACACACACACACACACACACACACACACCCACACCCAGGACAAAGCATGTGCAAATGCATGAGGCTTTTTTTACAGGCACACACAGACACAAGCAGGTGTACATGCAGATGTAACATAGATACTCATAGGCACACACACAGATGCTCACAGGCACATACAGGTGGACACCCAGGCACGTATGTACAAGTGTAGATACATACACACAGCAATATCCAGGCGTACATAGACTCAGAGACACACTCATGTGCATACACAGGGATGCACATAGACACACTCATGTGCATACACAGGGATGCACATAGACACACTCATGAATACATGTACTTACACTCTCCCTCCCCTAAGCTCTCACCTGAGTGGGTGCTGAGGCTCTTAGGCGGTTTATCTGGGGGTTTGAGTCTGTTCTGACTGCCAGCCCACTAAGAAGACACCGAGTGCTTCATGGCTTCGTTCAGGATTTCCTGGAGTCAGTGCTGTGTCTGGGACCTTAACCTTGAAGATGCAGAGGAGCTCTGTGTGAGAAACAATGGCTCATGGTTCTGGAAGGAGAGACGACCAAGACTGGGGTAGAGATGACTGAGCAGCTGACTGTAGGGTCCCGGGATTCCCTAAATCTCCGCTGAAACTAGCCCAGGCACTGCACTCCTGGATAGGGAGGTGGGTTTTGCCCTTGGGTGGTGTTCGTATTCTTGGTGACTGTTGCAACAAGGTCAGAACATGGAAGATATAAACTCAGTTTGGCTGCATTAGTGACTCCACTCAATAAAAGAGACCCCTCACAGCAGAGACAAATATCAAAGGCCAGAGATGGAACAGGAGTTCCTCCAGCATCCTGTTCACATGGGTGGGACTTGGGATTCTGTGTTCTCAGGTCCCACCTCACCCTACACCTCAGCATGGGGAAGTCAGCTGTGAGGTGGGAAGCTGCAGGCCTTGCCCCATCTTGCCTCAGCCCAGCGTGCTTCTAGGGGATAGACTGGGCATGTGTGTGGGAAGGTCTTCTGGCTCCTGGCAGAGTAACCAGCAGAAAAGGGTTTGCCTAGCTGGAGCTTTGCAAGAGGTTGGGGCCGGGAGGAAGGAATAGAGGCCACTCCCTGCATCGGTCCCTGGGTGATTTCTGGTAGGTTGCTCTCACCTTATCCTCATGTGGTCCCTCGAGACTGTGCTTGTCAACCAGACTGGCTGTACCAGGAGACAATGGACATTTGCCCAGCCAAAGACCTCAGGGGGCAGGGCAGGTGTAGGAGGCATGACATGAGCAAACAGACCCCTGAACACCTACCAGGAGCCTAAGGAGCAAGTCACCTGGGGGTCCTGAGCCCCTTCCTGCTTTGCTGCACTTCAGGTTCAGGACCTGCTCAGAGCTGTTCTGTTTCATCACGACTTTCCTGATCCCTGCACAGCCTATTTTCAGGATTACGGGTGGGATGAGCTATTCAACGAGACACAAGACCCTCTGCCTTGGCACTGTGACCCTGGGAAGACCACACTCATGGCTCTGTCCTTGCTG
Source organism: Mus pahari (assembly GCF_900095145.1). Classification (NCBI taxonomy): domain Eukaryota; kingdom Metazoa; phylum Chordata; class Mammalia; order Rodentia; family Muridae; genus Mus; species Mus pahari. The sequence goes on from NC_034590.1 coordinate 109,570,595, forward strand.
GGGCCTGTGGTGTACTATCTCTGCCCCACAACTATGGCAGACACGGCAGGTATCTTTCCAAGTATACCCCATGGCTAGCTTTGACTGGAAGGTCCATGGTGATATTGCATATGACCTAAGGGACCAGAGGGCAGTGGGTAATGAGAGGGTGCAGTGTCTGGGTCTGACAAGGAGGCGTCAGCTCTGGCATGTACAGGCAGAAAAGAGGCCATTTCAATCACAGAGGACAGTAGACCAGCTTTCTGTGGCTAGGGGACCCACAGCTTACCATATGGTCTTGGATCTAATTGGCAGTACCCTTGGGGACTGCCTGGGACCAGCATCTTTGGCTCCATAATGCCTGCATCAAAATCATTTTACAAATGTTGGCTACTCATTTGCTCTTCAGCTATATCTATGCTCCCAGATCCAGGACAATCGTAGTTTCTGTGGAGGTCTCAGATGTGAGGATGAGATGTCATAAGTATTGATGCTGGGTAGCCTTATGGTGGTGGTGGGAGTGCTTTGGAATGAGACTGGAATGTGCAGAGACTATGTTCTTGTCCAATCCTCCATCACTGCCCCAAAATAGCGCTCCTTCGCACCCCGACCCGAGAACCCAAGAGTATGGGTACAGCTTCCAATGCTCTGTTGTCCCTTTCCTTCTATTGTCTCAGCCTCTAGGCCTCTGCCTCCCTCTACCAACATGCTCTCTCACTCTTAACCAACCCCGTTTCTCAGAAAGAAGCCACAAGGTGGGGAACAACTTCCTGATTCCAGTGACCTTATCTGTGCCCACATCCTGAGGCCCTGCATCTTTGCATGGTGTCCTGGTCCTTCCCAGATCTCTCTAGCGCACAAAGTCTCGCTCTGCTCTTCTTGCCCATCATTCTCTCCTCAGCACCGAAGCAGCTCTACCCCGAGGAGCAGGCATGCTGAAGCACCAGCTCTAAGACTTGCCTTCTTTCTGTCTTTGTCCCTCCTTAGTGCACACCAGCATGTCCCTCATCATGCCCATGCTAGAGGGACTCCTAGGAAGGCAAAAAGAGGCTCACCCTCTCTGCTTCCTGTCCTCCCTACTTCCGGGAAGACCCCAGTGAACACACTAAATTTCAAACATGCTTCCACACAATCTAGGCAGGAAAGAGATTCCTATACATGTAAAATTTCAAGTATATTCTAGGTCAGTTTGTGGAGTTTTGTGCTCCCATAATTCTACATCTGAGGCTTACAGCCCACCAACTTGATGTATTTCCAGTTATTTACATTCCATTTAGTGTCTCTCAGCTTTCTGGATAGAGGTGGCCTCATACCTTTCATGGGGCCAGTTCTCACATATTGGATATTTTTGCTGCTTCAACAAGTAGACCTGTCTAGCATTCATTTTCTAATCCAATGTATGGGGCATGTGAAGATGCATAGCTGGCTCCTATAGTTTGGTCTTCAGTAAGCTGTACTCTGCTGTGACATCTAGCTTTTAGGTGCATTCTCCTGGCATTTCTACCTCAATGACATTATCTGGTTATGGCTCACTGTCTAACCCTCTGGTGTGTCTTTTGTTTATCTTCCTGTGCAGGTTTCCAGCTCTTGGTGCAGAGTTGGTCAGATCGGTAAGAGCAAGAAGCAAGAATCTTGATGTGGGTATTCCCTCTTACCTCTGGTTTGCAAACACTTGGCTGTGATTATTTATGATCATAAATGGCCAGTGGATTTTATTCATTTTTGCACCTCTTATGGTAGTATGATGATTTTCCTGTGTCGGTTTCTCTAATGTGGCAAATTAACAGAGACTGGCTACTAGTGTCAGCTCTTCTCAGATGCTGGTCAGAGGAAGCGGCAGGAGCATGGCTGCTTTGTGGTTCTGGGTCTGGAGTTTCCTTTGGGTGGGACCTTCTATTTCTTTAGAAGAGCTTTGAGGAGGTTTGGTTGACATTTGATAACCACAAACAGTTACACAGTTTAGTGATTTTGACTCAGGAGCACACACATGAAACCCTCCCTACAAACAAGATAGCAAGCATCCCAGGACTGCACACCTCCCTCCTTTCACCCCCACGAGACCACTGGTGCTTCCTGGTACCAAAGCCTACTTTTCATTTCCTGGAACTGCAAAACATGCACCATGAGTAAAACCATTCAGTCTGAAGCTTTGATTATCCATGTCGCGCATACCTGTGGCACATTGGGAAAATCTGCCACCACTTTCCATGGTAACCTATGGATGATTAGAATACAGTGCAGATGTTTCAGTTTTTGGCAGTTAGGAACAATTTTTATTGTGAATACTGGTATGGTCTCGTTATTATACCTCCAATGTTTTAATTTCTTTTACTTTCCTATCCCAATGTTTTAATTTAGTTTATGCAAACACATAGAAGAAAAATACTTTGGCTTATGGTAGGTGTATGTTTAGCTTATGAGACTCTCATGCTAGCTCCCCTCAAAGTACTCAGCCTGGGGATGCAGCTGGTGTAGTGCCTAGAAAGTCATAGCTTTGGGGTGGTCCTTTGAATGGACAAAAAGGTAAAAGCCAGAGGTTTTGTTTTAAGAAACAGAAAGAAAAGAACAGATCAAACCCAACCCACAGGAAGAAAGAAATAATGAATAATTAGGTGTAAGTAAAATGTGAATTGTCAACAAGCCTGGAGGTCAATTGGATAAAATGTTAATAAAATGAATTCCATCCTATTAAGACTAGTTAAGATAAAAGAGAGACCCCACAAATTATCAGTAGGTCTTGAGAGATTGAAGAGGGGTATCTTCAAGGAGCTGAAGGGGGCTGCAACCCTGTAGGTGGAACAACAATATGAACTAACCAGTACCCCCTGAGCTTGTGTCTCTAGCTGCATATGTAGCAGAAGATGGCCTAATCGGCCATCACTGGGAAGAGAGGCCCCTTGGTCTTTCAAACTTTATATGACCCAGCACAAGGGAAGGCCTGGGCCAAGTAGTGGGAGTGGGTGGGTAGGGGAGCAGGGGCAGGGGGGGGTATAGGGAACTTTCGGGATAGCATTTGTAATGTAAATAAAGAAAATAATAAATAAAAAAAAGACAAAAAAAGAAGAGGGGTATCTTGTGTATGTCACTAATGGCTAAAAGTAATATAAGAAGTTTGCAAATAGTTGCATCACAATAAATTTATCAATGAAGATTAACTTTACACATTAAGAAGCATCGATTTAATTATGAATAGATTATTTGAATATCCCTGTATTTATCAGAGAAATTAAATATATAATAAAAACTTTCCACTATGGAGATTCCTAAACAAAACCCTAGAAACAAAACAAAACAAAACAAAAACAAACGAACAACAACAACTACAACAAAAAGAAAAGAACATTTGTATGACTCAACTACACAGCTCCTGTTCATGCGACCCAGCTACACCACTCCTGGGCATCTGTGTGACCTAGCTACACCACTCCGGGCATCTGTGTGACCCAGCTACACCGCTTCTGGGCACACACACAGAAGCCTCCATGTCAACATTTCACAGAAATATTTGCACATCAGTTTTCTGAAGTGGTGCTCACAGTGACCAAGCTATGGAATCAGCCTAGAGATAAAATGACACAAAACATGCACAAAATGGAACTTTATCCAGCTATAAAGAAAAAAAAATTAAGTTCTGTGCAGGAAAATGGATGCATCTAGAGACCATCATATTACATGAAATAAAGCCAGACTCTGACAGACACAGAAAGAAAAGTGTTTTCTTTCACTTGTGGATTCTAGATTGTACATAGACAAATTATTCATACATATAAGACATGGAGGAAGATATGAGGCTGGGGAATAATGGTGACTAGCAAGGAGGGGATGGAGAACATGAGGTGATTGAGGGTGAATATGGCCAAAGTATATAGTCTAGTTATATGACAGTAATTTCATTAAACCTAGTACCATGTACAACGAATATGTCAATAGAATATTTTTAAAACTTTCCACATGTATCTCACAGTAGAAAACATTGAGGGAGGTTACTGGAGACAGAAAAGTCTAAACAGGGAGAGGGTGAGAGGATGGAGAAGAGCAGCAGCAGCAGCAGCAGCAGCAAGAGGAGGAGGAGGAGGAGGAGGAGGAGGAGGAGGAAGGGGCAATCAGAGCTAAGGGTGCCGGGATGAAGATTTGGCTCCGCTTTTAAGAGCAGTTGCTGCTGCTTTTTCAGAGAACCTGAATTTGGTTCTCAGCGCCCATACTGGGAGGTTCACAACCGATTGTAGCTAGTTACAGAGGATCTGATATCTTCTTCTGGCCTTTGTAGGCACCTGGACACAGGTAATGTTAGCATTTCTTCTAGGTTCTGCCTCCCAGTTACCTGACAACAGCCAGGTATGCCTGACTCACTATAAAGGGGGCTGCTTGCCCCCTCCTCACTCAACTTCCCTCTTACTCTTTTACCCTCTTCCCTCTCTGCCCCCTTTTCCCCATTCCCCTTCCCCCTCTCTCTCCTCTCTCTCTCCCTCTCCCTCTCTCTCCTTCTCCCCTCTTTCTCCCTCCCCCTCTCCTGCTCCCCCTCTCTTTCTGACTTTTTCTGTCTCTACTCCCTCAACTCCCCTCCCATGCCCTAAGTAAACTCTATTCTATACTATACAATCATGTGGCTGGTCCCTCAGGAGGAAGGGATGCCTTAGCATGGGAATGCAGAGGGGCCCCCTTCCACCTCACCATATCACACCTCTACCAAACATATTCCTGGCTTCCTTTTCCCTTTCTTTCTTTCTTTCTTTCTTTCTTTCTTTCTTTCTTTCTTTCTTTCTTTCTTTCTTTCTTTCTTTCTTTCTTTCTTTCTTTCTTTCTTTCTTTCT
>NC_034590.1:109575399-109576340 GCF_900095145.1 Mus pahari
CTCTCTCTCTCTCTCTCTCTCTCTCTCTCTCTCTCTCTCTCTCTCTCTCTCTCTCTCTCTTTTAATAAAACACAACAGATAACACCCCCTCCTATACAATTAAAATTAAAAGAAATCTTGAAAGAAACTATAAGGTCATATTAGTAGTATGCGAGGTAGCTTGGCTAAGAATTCTTGTTCTTGCAGAAGACCAGAGTTTGATTCCTATGTCAGGTGGCACAACTTCTTGTTACTCTAGCCACAGGTTATCCAAATGCCCTCTTCTGGTCTCCATGGGCAGCACCCACACCCTGCATGGCACAAATGTGCAAGTGTGTGTGTGCACACACAAATGAAAATAAATCTTGAAATACTAAGGATGCTCTCCTCTCATTGATGCCTGACAAGGCCATCCTCTGCTACATATGTAGCTGGAACCATGGGTCCCTCCATGTGTACTCATTGCTTGGTGAGCATAGGGTACCCAATGGAGGAGCTAGAGAAAGGGCCCAAGGGGCTGAAGGGGTTTGCAGCCCCATAGGAGGAACAATATGAACCAACCAGTACCCCAAGAGCTCCCAGAAAAGAAACCCATGATTTTATAAGCTTGTTAAACACTATAATCTTCAAAAAAGAGTTTGAATGGAGACACTCCCTATGGATAGATATTGCTCTTCCCAGAAGCCATGGGTTTTTAAAGGAAGGTGCTCTGCAGGCTCCGAGGGGGGGAGAAGTCATCAATGTGTGTCATTTTCTTCTGTGTGGCCACTCGTGCTCCAGTAGGTAACCTCCCACTCATGAAACTAGTTAAATTCTGTGGCCACTCATGAAACTAGTTAAATTCTGTGGCCACTCATGAAACTAGTCAAATTCTGTGGCCACTCACGAAACTAGTTAAATTCTGTGGCCACTCACGAAACTAGTTAAATTCTGTGGCCACTCACGAAACTAGTTAAATTCTG
>NC_034590.1:109577120-109631668 GCF_900095145.1 Mus pahari
GAGAGAGAGAGAGAGAGAGAGAGAGAGAGAGAGAGAGAGAGAGAGAGTGTGTGTACTATTTCCAATAAATTAAATAAAATAAAAAACCCCATGGATGTACTTCATCATTAGTTGATGGACACATGTTTCTGAAGCTGCTGTAGAAGGTGGTTGATGGGAATGTGCTTTAGGGCCATTGTCATAACCTGGGTTCCACAGGTACCAACAGTTTTCAAAACATTAACCTCCTTTAACCTCCTGCCAGGACTATATGCATTCACCACCCCAAGCCTTACTCTCTCAGAGACATCAGCTTGTGTTTGGGGAAGTCCAGGTAGGGAGTGTGGCTGTAAGGGACCTGCTGGCTGAATTCTGGGGACCTGAACAAGCCCTGTCACACTTCTGAATTCAAAGGGCAAAGAGATAGGGGAGACAAACAGAATTCAACTGATATACTGTACGATGCAATGCATATATCCATTTACAAAATACAATATTTTATTTATTTATTTATTTATTTATTTGTGCTTGGGTTTAAACCTAGGCCCTCATACATGGTAGACAAATGCTATACTACGGAGCCACAACCTAAATAATCCAGTATTTAATTATGCAGAATTTCTATGATTTTCATGAACATGGAAAGGACCGAGATGAGCAACAGAAGAATGTTGAAAAAGAACAAAATATCAAGATGCAGACTAATTTTTTTTAAGACAGGGTTTCTGTGTGTAGCCCTGGCTGCCCTTGAACTCACTCTGTAGACTATCATTCGCCTCTGCCTCTTGAGTGCTGGGATTAATGGTGTGCACCACTACCACCCAGCTAAGATGTGGATTATTTTATCTTAACACTTAGAGCTGCAATAAGAATAATAATGAGGCACTGATATAAAGACAGAGAAGCAGATGAACAGAACATGAGGGGATCCAGAAATACATCTACATACTCAGCTGATGGAGCCAAAGGGCAAAAATTTCTACACAGGAACAGCAAAACCAAGAAACCCACTGTTTACTTCATGCCACATGCAGAATGAGTTTGTGATGGAGCTGGGACCCCAACAGACAGGTAGAAATTACAGGGCATCCCAACAAAACCAAACCCTGGATACATTTTACAACCTGAGCAGGGGGTGTTCTGAAGAAACAAGGAAGCCAGCACAGGTGTGGCCCCACAGTATCTTTGGCTGCACTTCTCTGTTGTGCACTGTCTGACGTCACACATTCCCAAGCAGGAATGTCTGACGTCACACACTTCCAAGCAGGGACGCTTCTCATCTTTCTGTTCTTCATGCCCCCCTGGATCTCCCTGGAACCAAATGTTCTCTCCATTATGAATATAAGGCTGACGATGACTTAGTTTGGGGCTCTGGGCTGCAGGACTCTGATGTGGTGGGTGTGCGGATGTCTGCAGAGTCAGAGCAGATGTGTTTACAGCTGCCAGATGCACTGACCACAACGTCTCTTTGCAATTTTGTTAGCCTTGTTGTTCAAATGTTTTGATCTCCTCAGTGATTTTTTTCTGTGATTGCGGTATAACTTGCTGACAGATATGTCAAAATCTTCTACCAGATGCATTTCCGTCAGTTTTGAGTACCCACAAAATTTTCTTTTTAGGTCATTTCCTTGTGTGCTTGAGAAATTAATATTCTTGGGGAATTAGACATTTATGATGATAAAATGATTCAGTTGGTCTTCAGTAATGCTTTTTAAATGATCTGTCACAATATTAATATCTGTACAAATTAGTCGGAGCATCTACTAGGTCAGCTTCACCATGGTCCATGCCAGGCTGGCTGGAGCGTCTCTGCCTGCTCTGTGTTCCTCTTGCTTTACCGTGACAATCCACTCACTATCCGTTCCTGATGCAAGGATTGGTTCCTGCATTCTAAAATCACATACTTAAATCCTCTGGATATTTGAAACCCCATGATACAAAAAGATAATTATCTCTTGTCATTCTTCACTATGACTTACTTATAATCTACAAAAAAGGGAATACAATATAAAAGTTCACTGGCTCAAATCGGGCATCTTTGAGTCATGAGAGCAAGCGCCTACAGAGAGCCTGGGGCAGTGGCCTTGGTCTTCCTGTAGTCTTTATGTTCCTGCTCCTGTGTCTGCTCCCAAGGCCCGAGGGACTCTTTTCCTGGGCTACCGGCCTGCGTCTCTATGCCTGTGATTTATCTTTATTTACAGGAGTGTGTTCTTTGTTGAGCTAAAGTTTTGAATTGCTAATTTTTTGAGGGGTAAGTGATATCAAGTTTTTTACTTGAAGATATAATTTTGACAGTAAAGCTGCATTGAACATGGTTGAGCAAGTGCCCTTGTGGTAAGATGGAGTGTCCTTTGGGTATATGCCTAAAAGTGGTATAGCAGGACCTTTAGATAGGTTGATTCCCAACTTTCGGAGGAACTGCCATATTGATTTTCATACAAGGGTTCAGTTCCACCAGCAGTGGAGGAGAGTTCTCCTATATACTATTTTTAAATTGGATTATTTGTTTGGTTTTTTGATATCTAGTTTTTTGAGTTCTTTATATATTTTGAATGGGGGAGAGGAGGTGAGGAGGAACTGGAAGGAGTGGACAGATGAAAACTATAATCAAGATGTATTGTCTGAAGAAAGGTCCCATTTTTAATAAAAGGAAAAAATGCAACAACAATATTAACCAACAGAAAAGGTTGTGATTTGAATTTCTGAGGAAGCAATACACATTTTAGAAAAACAAATTCCTTCCAAATATCCCTCTAAATAGAATTATTGCATGCCTGTGTAAAGTGACGGTGTTAATTTGCTATCAAGAAGCAAATTATATTGTTCAATTTTTGACTTGGTGAAGACACTGAACTTATATTAAAACATTTTATTTTTCAAACACCATCATGGCTCAAAAAAATCTTAATTATATGCCTGCCTATGACATGAGGGACTCAGCTAATCACTTTTTATCCTTAGTGTAGTATAAATTTCTTGCATGAACTTGCTGTAGTTTTTTTCTTAGTTTTCCTTTCTTTTCATTTATTTATTTAAACTTTTAAATAGATTCTTTGCGAATTTCACATCATGCACCCCAATCCCACTCATCTCCCTGTCCCTTCATATCTGCCCTCCACTTATGCAATCTCTTCCCCAAAAGAAAACAACAACAATAATAAAATAAATCTCTCTATGGAATCTGCAGTTTGTCATTGTGTGTCATACAGTATACCCCTTTTCAGACATCTTTACTTGCAAATGTTCATTGAAATGAGCATTGGTCTCTTAACTCTTAATAGCTTTCTTTCATTAATGTGCACTTACTATAGAAATGATAGATTTCATTATGATAATTTTGTGCAAATGTATAATATAATCTACTCTGGTGTTATTTTCCCTCCACCACCCTCTCATGTGCCTTTCCCCTCTCAGTGATTCCCTCTTCTTCCAAGTACTCCCTTTCTACTATCGTGACATAGATGTATATTTGCATGTATATACATATTCAAACATGAGAATGTATATTCAAATATGTGTGCACACCTATGTGTGTATGCATGTACGTGGTGGCCCAACATCTTTCTTGATCAAGCTCCACTTTAGACATGGAGGTGGGCTCCTCAATTGAACCCAGAGCTCCTTGACATGGCTACTCTAGCTAGCCAGCTTGCACGGGGACCCTTTGTCTCTGCCTTCTGAGAGCTGGAATCACAGGTAGCCCTCCAGTTCCACCCAACATTTATGTGGGTTTTGGAGATCTGATCTCTGGTCCTTATGCTTGTACAGCAAGCACTTTATCCACTGAATCATAGTCTCAGTTCCTTAAACATGTATAGTTTAAAATATAGATGCCACACATGAGAGAAGGCATGATTCTTGCATTCCAAAATCTGACTGGTTTTGTTTACTTGTCTCAATTTATATCTGTATTTTTGAAGAAGACATGACTCTGTTTTTCTTTGTGGGATAATGCCCCCTGCATTTGTATACATCTCATTTATATATTCCTCCATGGATAGCTGTCTAGACTGGTTCCTTATCTTGGTTATTATGAACAGTACAGCAATAAGCACAGGTGTGCAAGTCTCTCTGTGACTCAGGGTCATTCAGTTGTATTCCCAGGCATGATAGAGCTAGGCCATAGGGTAGTTCCATTTCTTAGTTTTTCGGGGAGCCCTCCATGCTGACTTCCACAGAGGCTGCATTTGTTCTCACTCCCACCAGCAGTACTTATGAGTCCTTACCCCATTGTTGCTTTTTGATGATAGCCATTCCGACTTGGGTGAAATGGGAATCGCAGCATCATTTCAATGAGTGTTTCTCTGAAGGCTAAGGGCGTTGAAGTTTTTTCCCCATACATAAAGTGTGACAAGCAGAACGTGCAGCCTTTTTGTCCACTGTGCTTCCTTTCCTGTTAAGAGAGCTTTCTCCTGCAAGGGCAGGGTTGCTGCTCTTTTCATTTGCGATTCTTTACTTCCCTTCACCCAGGAAGGCACTTGTTAGCAAGGTCAGGGTTTGAGTTGGCTGACGGTTGCTCCACTTTCTATGGGCTTCTGTGTCAGATGAGATTCTCTGTCATTCAGTGGGTCTTAACAGAAGTGGTTCTCTATGAGTGGGTTGCCACCTCTTTGAAGGTTGAACGACCTTTTCACAGGGGTCATATATCAAATATTCTGAACATCAGACATTTATGTCATAACTCATGGCAGTATCAAAATTACAGTTATGAATTAGCAATGAAATGATTTTATGGTTGGGGGTCACCACAACATGAGGGTCTGTATTGAAGGGTTGCAGCATTAGGAAGGTTGAGAACCACTGGCAACAACTCTTAATGTGTAGCTGTTTTTAGTGAGGTTTCCCCAGAGTTTTAAGCGTTAGAACTTGTCTTGGTGTCTTTTGGATTTATTCCATTGAGGATTTGTTTATTAAATCTGTAAGCCTGTGTCTTTCACATATTTGGGAGGTTTTCAGCCATTATCCCCTTCAGTGCTTCTGCAGATCCACAGTCTATCCTTTCCCTTCTGGCCTTACATTCAAAATAAGCAGTGGATGTCCTGTCCCACAGATCCTGGAGGTTCAGTTCCTCTCTTTTTTTTTTTTTTTTTTTTTTAAACTGAGCAAATTCTGGTGGTCTTCAGGCTCACCAAGGCCATTTTGCTGAGTTGTCACTGAATCCTTCCGCGTTGTTTTTGGCTACTTTTACTTCTATAACATCTACGTGTTGTTTCAAGTAAGAGCTATACTGAGCTATAACTCTCATAGGGCAAACCCACTACATTTCTATATGTGCTCTCTTCCAAGTGCACAGTGTGGTAGATGTGATAGCTATCTGCAGCAGCTTATTTTAGCAAGCGCTTACCACTTCAGAAGCTAACCTTGTACCTTTGGGGGTCCCTTCCCATCCCACCCTCTGGTGGTCCACTGGCAATTCACCAGTCTGCCTGTTGCGCGGATGGATTGGCCCATTCTGGACATTTTGGATAAAGGAGTCACACACATTCATGGGATTCCTTCATCCAAAATGTCCGAGTAGAATTCCTGGGTACCTTTTGTTTAACTTTTTGAAGAACCGATTTCATATGATGAGTGGTCCTGAGAAACCTTTACAGTATTTTCCACAACTTTGTACTATGTTCCACACCCATAAAGACGAGAGCCCAGATTCCACCACATCTTCATGTTGGTCCTATGGTTATGATTTTTTTTTTCCGCTGCGACTTTCTGTTTGTTTTCATTTGTTTTGGGAGAATTGGCCATCGCAGAAGTATTTTCAATGTGTCTGTTTTCAGGTCCTTGCAGATGGTCCTGACATTTACCCTTCCCTTGTGAGTTTCCTGGGTTTTCATAGGTTGGGTGGTTCTCTGCAGATCTCAGACCTTTTGGTTTTGTGTTACGAGTCTCTTGGATCCCTTACGTCTTTTGAGTAGGCGAGTCCCTGGCAGGCTTGGTGTGCTGTGCTGTGCTGCTCTTTCTGTGGGTTTTGTTCTTTCCAGAGCTCTCACACAGTTATCCGGTCTGCCTCATTCTCCTGTTCCAGTTGGAACTCTACACATCTCCAAGGATGCCACCTGTGCTGCAGGAAATGCTTCTCTTGGGTACACTGTCTGTGCTGGTGATAGGGTCTGTGTGGGGTACATAGACATAGGCCCTCACTCCATGCTGCAAAAGTCAGACACAGGCCACCTGTCTGGTGGTAGGGTCTGGGTGAGGCTCTCCTTTCGTGGTTATCAGTATGGGAGGAAACCACCCCAGCCCCTGGCTCATGTCTGGTGGTGCTCAGGACCAGCAAGGTCATTGGCTGCTCTGCTACAGACGGAGATGTAGAGTGGCCGATGTGCTGTGGAGAGGCTCTTACTGTATGCATCGGACACTGGCTAATGGTTCTCTTACATCTATAAGATTGGCTCTGGAACAAGATCTCCTTTATCACGGCAGCTGAAGCTCTGGACTTCGTGTAGCCATGAGGACAATGCTCTGGACTCTGAGTTTAGGGTCTTTTCTCACTCTCGGGGCAGCTCTCACTGGTAAGTTTTCCTGTTTTGCACATTTATACACATAACATGGAGGAAGCAGTAGACCTTGGCTGTCCAGGTCCAGCAGCATGAGACTCTCTAGCTATAACCTGCTGTCCCACTCAGCTTGAGGAAGGTTGGACTTCCCAGGGCCAGGCTGTGAGATACAAAGGTCTTTACGCTTGAGGGTCTTCCTGTAATATAAAAAGTGCAGGTCCAGCCCAAGCACAGATGAGTAGAGAGCCCAGATTCAGGGCTAAGCCTAAGCCTGGTCATGGGAAATGCAACACAGTTTCTGGTCCCTGGGACCCAAATGAACACCAAATGCCATAGATCTATAGGTCCTGCAGAGACTTCTTTGTCCATTGTCAACTATGGCTGTGTTGGGGCCATAAGATAGTGGGAGAGCTTGGTAATTGAGTCTCACGGAGCTGCCACTCACTCTAGGGTAGAGACTATGGAGGGGCTGACTGAAGGGAAGGCATGGGAGGTAACAGTAAGTTCAGGTTGTGTGTGTGTGTGTGTGTGTGTGTGTGTGAGAGAGAGAGAGAGAGAGAGAGAGAGAGAGAGAGAGAGAGAGAGAGAGAGGATGGAGAAAAGAGCACTTAAAGACATGACAGGGCTTGTGGCAGGGGAGGAAAGCAGATTGTGGGTCCTTGAAGCTGACTGAGTAAACCTTTCACTCCCTGGTTATCCAGGGGCTCAGAAAGGAGGTGACCATGGTGCTGAACTGAAGTCACCCAGTAGTAATGGGGACAGCTGCAGAAAGTGAGACAAGCTGGGACTTGTGAAGACAGCTGTGCACAGGGTTGCAGGACCTAATGACTTGCCTTTATGCCAGAGGCAAGACCAGAGCACACTATTTCCAAGGAGGAGCAGGGCAAGGGGGATGAGGAAGCTTGGTGGGCGGGGTTAGTGATGGACAACCCAGAGGGAGGCCCAAACTTTCCTCAGGTGGGAGAGAAATGTAAGAGGTCCCACCTTTTTTTCCCACTGTCATATAAGACACATTACTAGTGGGTCTGGAGGTGCCTTCCTTTATAGGTTGGAACCATATAGCTGCACTCCTGGGGAAGTGCCTCTTCTGCACTAGTAGGGGTTAGGGTGGATGATAACGGAGGAGCTATGCAGAGGCCCAGAAGCATTGCTGGGGCAGGAGCATGGATGGAGAGTGGTGTGCTGGCTGACCCAGGCAGTCAGAGGCTTCACAGTAGAAACAGGAGTCAATAATGGAGATGGTGGTGTGCAGGGATTAACCAAGTGGACACTGCACATAATACAGTGGGTGGCCACGTGGGTGGGCTTGGCTGAGTAAGGAAGACTGTGGGGAGCTTGGAGACAGGGTCTGCAGTGGAAGTGGGTCTGTGACATTTGGGAGTGGCACTGGGTAGGAATCATTATGGCAGGACAAAGGTATTTTATTTTTGTTCGTGGGGGGCATCGTGGCAACATTTGGGATTCAGAGCTGGAGGCAGTAAGAAGTATGTGGGGAGGTGTGAAACAGTGGTCTGGTCTCTGTGTGCCCCTTGCCCGTCACTTTTCCAGTTGAAGACTTTAGAAAGGCTTTAGAAACAAGCCAGGATGAACTCAGTTTGTGGCTTCTGTCTCCCAGACCATGGTTGATTCTGTTCTTTTCACCAGGCACGTCATCTGAAGGTGGCCAAGGCAATCTGAGGCTGGCACACAGACAGAGCACGTGTGACGGAGTGGTGCTGGTTCAACACCAAGGGGAGTGGGGTCACCTGTGCAACCTGGAGTGGACACTGGCAGAGGCCTCTGTGGTGTGTAGACAGCTGGGATGTGGCCCTGCTGTGGGTGCTCCCAAATATGTACCTCTGCCTGGAGAGATGGTCCGGCCCTGGCTGCACAATGTATCCTGTTGGGGCAATGAGTCCTCTCTCTGGGAGTGTAGCCTTGGGGCATGGAGTCAGCGTGTTTGCCCCCATGAGTGGGTGGTGGTGGCTCTCTGTGCAAGTAAGTGGAACTGGGGGCTGAAAGAGCTGGTGAGAGGCAGGGAATGAGGAAGCAGAGGTTCCAGATGGGAGTACTCTGTTGGACGTTACCATCTCTGGTATTTCTCTAACTCTTTCAACAAATGCTTAGATGACAAGCACTGTTCTAGGGGCTGGTGACTTAGCCATGTGCAAACCTGATCAAATCAAACCCGAACCAAACCTGCTTGGTGGAGCATCTGCTTCCAGGGAGAGGCAAAGAGAACAAGGGGAGCAAAGTGAAGGCCATGGGTGGTTCCCACTGATCTTGCAGTTGGCTCCAGGAGCACAGTAAGATGTACCAAAGTTTCCAATTAAATGACCGAGAGGCAAATGCTTTCCCTTGAAGCTGACTTTTTAGGCCATAGCTATCTCTGTGAGTTCATTTGGGCTTCCCCAGGTGTCCTGTGGCTGGAGTAGGACCCCGTGTGATCTTGGGGCTTGGCATCAAACAGTGCTGTAAGCTTTATTAAAAAATGCTTTAGCTGGATGGTGATGGCACACACCTTTAGAATCCCAGCACTAGGCAGAGGCAGAGGCAGAGGCAGAGGCAGAGGCAGAGGCAGAGGCAGAGGCAGAGGCAGAGGCAGAGGCAGAGGCAGAGGCAGAGGCAGAGNAGGCAGAGGCAGAGGCAGAGGCAGAGGCAGAGGCAGAGGCAGAGGCAGAGGCAGAGGCAGAGGCAGAGGCAGAGGCAGAGACAGGTGGATCTCTGATTTTGAGGTCAACTTGTTCTATGGAATGAGTTCCAGGACAGCAGGGCTACACAGAGAAAACCAAACCAAACCAAACCAAACCAAACCAAACCAAACCAAACCAAACCAAACCAAACCAAACCAAACCAAACCAAATGCTTTAGGAGATGGATAGATGGCTTAGCAGTTAAGAGCAAGTACTGTTCTTGAAGAGTATCTGAATTTGAATCCTAGCATCTACATAGAGCATCCGACAACTCCCTGTAAACTCAGCTCTAAGGAATCCAGTGCCTCTGATATCCACAGGCACTTGGATCATGCCTATATACAAGCACATACACACACAGAATTAAAGATGATAAAAATAAAACTTTAATATTTGATTTAGACTTTTAGGAGGGTTACCACAGACAGTAGTCTGAATGAAGCCTGACTGATACCAGGTCCTTGTTCCCTGAAGATGGCCAAGTCAGGGCTAGGCCTGATTTCTTGGAGAAGGGTAGACTGGCTTCAGTTGTCATTCCTTGTAGGCTTGTGGGGCTATAGTCTGTGGCTGGGGAAGATGAGCATCGCCACCCAGACAGGTCTATTGTTCAGGCAAGTACAGATTCCACGTGGCTGTGTGACTGATAGGTCCTCACCTTCTATAACTTGGGTTTGTGCTCCCTAGATGGCACCTTCCGGGAGATCCGGCTGGTGAAAGGCCACAGTCCCTGTGCAGGACTCCCTGAGATCATGAATGTGAATGGGGTGGACCGCCTCTGTGGCCTGCATGTGGAGGAGGCCACAGTGTTCTGCCGTGAGCTGGAGTGTGGCCATGCGCTCCAGGCTCCCCGTCAAGATGTGGGTGTCAGTAAGTACATGACCTGCAAGGGCACCGAGCCCACCATCCGCAACTGCAGACTCAACAACAAGCTACGTGGTGGCTGTAACCTGCTGCTTGATGCAGAAGTCATCTGCTCAGGTAGGACTGCCATCCTATGATGCCAGGGACACCCAGAATGATGCCTGGGTACTAAAGAGTGCATCAGTGGGCCGTGGCTCTCATGGGTGACTCTCAAGCAGCATGCTGCCTTAGAACAGATTAGGTTGGGAAACTGAAGGAAAATTGGAGTTTTGAACTCTGCATTGAAAGCTCTGGCACCACCCGTGAGCTGGCAGATGACAGGGTGACCAGGTCTGATGTATCACTTCAACAGGGTGGGGTTGGGCCAGTGTGATACCGTAGCTAAGACTTTTGGGAAGGGAGTCCTGACAGTATGGATCTAAGGTGTTTCATCTGTGATTGTTTCATGGCCAATTCATGTTGGTGAGGGTTGCACACCAGTTTCTCCTAGTCCTAAAGTACATACGAGACATGAGTGACACTGGCTGTCACAGTTGTTTGCCTCTGTGTTCTAAATAAGAGGTGCCACCCATCATGATGCCCACAAAAGGGTATTCATATGGCCTTGGAGGCTTGATATTGTCTCTGAGGGTATGGGTGCCACTGTCTCAGATTGGCAGAAGTTGGGACAAGTGTGAGTGGCAGAATGAGTGAGTCTGACCCCTGACCTCTGACCCTGACCTCTGGTTGCCAGTTTCTGCTGGTGTCAAAACACTGCTTGGGCAAAGGAATTTCCTTGCCTGCAGACTCTTGTGGTGTAAGATGACAGACAGCCCAGCACTACTGATCCAAGAGCACTGGCCTCCTGTCTGAAGGGATGTCTGCCCTCACAGGACACGTGGAGGCCCGGCTAGTGGGTGGAGAACATTCCTGTGCTGGACGCCTGGAGGTTCTTCGGGGACTGACCTGGGGTACCATCTGCCATGCTGATCTGGACTTGCCCACAGCTCATGTGGTGTGCCGGGAGTTAGGGTGTGGTATAGCTGTGTCTACACTTGGGGATGCTCGGTTTGGCCAGGGCTCAGGACCTGTGTGGCTAGAAGCCTTCCGCTGTGTGGGGAATGAATCGCTGCTGTTCCACTGCCCCCGGGAGTCTGGTCACCAGTGTGGCCACGAACAGGATGCTGCACTTACCTGCTCGGGTGAGTACCATGCAGCGTTTGCAGGCAAAGTCCTTTCCTCTTCTGAATACCTCCTTCTATGGCCCACATTAGATGGTTTAAGCAGTGCCCATATGGGCCAGGAGAATGGCCATATTCCTGATAAACTTGATTATGCTGGTGCAGGTAGGAGAAAGGGATGGAAAGGATGCTGTCTGCACAGGGATTTGTAGCCTTCTTTGGCTCCTCTGCGGCTGGGCAGAAGCAGGCTATTGATAATCAGGTGGGCGAGGATCTGCAGGAAGAAGGGCTTTATCCCGTTACACACAGAAGAAAACGATCCACGGAAGTAGAGTTAAGAACTGGGCCTCTGGGATGGGGCAGTTTTGACATGGCCTCTTCCGCAGAGTTCCGGCTGGTCAATGGCAGCAGTGACTGTGAAGGTCGTGTGGAACTTCAAGTGCAAGGGACCTGGGCACCTGTCTGTGCTGCCAACTGGAACCTAGCAGATGCCATGGTTCTCTGTCACCAACTCAACTGTGGCAATGCAGTATCCGTACCTTCAGGAGGACATTTCGGTGATGGGGATGCCTCCATCTTGCCAGACGTATTTCATTGTGTGGGGACAGAGCCTCATTTGCTTCACTGTGCAGCAAGCACCCTGGGGGCCCACGGTTGTGTCCTGGGAAATACAGCTTCTACCATCTGTTCAGGTGAGTACGGGGAGCAGTAGGATCGTGGAGAGGAAGGTCAGTAGGGATGGTGGACAGTGGCTGAGAGTGGGTGGGGTTGTCCTATGTGGTAGTTTTCTTCCTCTTGAATGTGTTCCTACCAGGACTCCAAGACATGGTGCGGCTAAGAGATGGACAGAGCTACTGTGATGGCCGCGTAGAGATTTCCCTGGATGGTTCATGGGGCCGCGTATTGGATGACGCCTGGGACCTGCATGGCGCCAGCGTGGTGTGCCGGCAGCTAGGGTGTGGAGAGGCACAGCGAGCCTATGATGCTCCAGCTCCTAGTTTCAGGAGAGTCCCTGTGGGGCTGAGCCAGGTGCGCTGTCTGGGCTCTGAGACTCGCCTGGTGCATTGCAATGTTTCTACGTCCCTGTTGGTGCCTGCTGGGACCTTGCGTGACGCAGGAGTGGTGTGCTCCGGTGAGTGGGCAGCTTCCACTCCCCCAGCCTCCCTCGTGATATTCAGTTAGGTGTGACCTGGTCTCTCTGCAGGGAGCCTGCGCGCAAGGCTGGCTGCGGGCCCAGATCGATGTGCTGGGCGTGTGGAGGTATTCTATCAGGGCTCCTGGGGCACTGTATGTGATGATGCCTGGGACCTTCAGGATGCACAAGTGGTCTGTAGGCAGCTGGACTGTGGCCATGCCCTCAGTGCTCCTGGGAATGCTCACTTTGGGGCAGGGACTGGGCACATCTGGATGGATGAGCTGCACTGCTTGGGAAATGAGTCTTCGTTGTGGAAGTGCCAGTCAGGAAGCTGGGGCCAACATGACTGCAGACACAAGGAGGATGCTGGAGTGTTCTGCTCAGGTGGGTGACGCCTCTGGACTTGCAGCTGAGTATGAAATGCATGGCTTAGTGTCCATGGTTACCTTTCCAGCTCAAGAGAGAACTCTTCCTGCATTCTTCCTCCGTGTAAACACACTTGCACACACACACACACACACAAACACACACACACACACACACACACACACACACACTTCATGTTACCTGTCTCTCCTTCCTCTCTCTCCCTGTGTATTACCCCCTTCCCTCTCCTTAATTGGAGCTGTGGTCCAAAAAGAAAGACCATGTGACCTTTGCCTTTGTGGGTTTGAGTTTCACTCAGCAAAGCATTTCCAGTTCCGCTCGTTGATCTGTATATTTCATGATTTCATTTTCCTTTACAACTGATAGAATCCACTGTGCATATGCAATGGGCTTTCAGTACCCACAGTCAGCTGAAGGACATCTAATCAGGGTGGATTCTCAAAGCGCTAAACATATAGCTACCATATGCGTTAGCAATACTATTCCTTGGGTGTATACCCAAAAGAACCAGTATTCTGCTACAGAGAAAGTTCTTGGCAATGTTCACAGTCACTCTCTCTACAATAGCTAGAAAGTGAAAACAGTCGAGACAACTTCACTTTTTTTTTTTTTTAAAGACTGTGTCTTTCTTTGTCATCCCGGCTGTGTTGGAACTCTCTATGTAGACCAAGCTGTTCTTGAACTCACAAGAACCCTTTTGCCCTGCCTCTGCTTCCTGGGTGCTGGAATTAAAGTCATGTGCCAACATATCCAACTGATATCTCCAATTTTCAATTTTGATTTTGTCTTAATGTGTACTAGGGAGCACAGTTTTTTTTCTCAGAATATCCTTGAGGCTATTGTGTTGATGAGATTATGTCTGGGGGCATCATTCTTGAATTTAGTATTTTGTTATTGTTCTCAGGAGAAGCACCGGGAATTTCTGGCTGTCATAGCAGATTTTCCTGCTTTTTAGACTGTGAGATCTCTGTCTTTGTGCAAAAATGTGTATCTGCTCACCAATATTAGCCTGTTAGCTCACACTAAGAAAACACAGGGATGAATAAGAGAAATAAGGAAAAAGAAATAGGCAAACAATCATAAGATATTAAAGAGACAGTTGGCATGTGCACATGCTTGCTGATTAAAATGGCCTTGAATTTATTAAATGACCTGTGTTAACTTTCCCAGGTTAGAGAAAGAATCTGAGCTGGATCTGGTGTTGCATGCCAATAATTGCAGCCTCTAAGACAAGTACAGGCATTAACACAGACTGCATCAAAACAAACAAACAAACAAACAAACAAACAAACAAACAAACAAAAAACCAGAAAAGACATTTCACTAAAGTGTCTACCTGGAACCAAGCCCAGGATAGAACTTTCAACTGAGACTTAATGTCAAGAGAAACTTTTTTTTTCAAAGATCCAATCTATAAAATTTGTAGGAAAGGCACGCATCTCCACCTCCTGACCATTATTTTATTTTATTTCTATGGACTTGACTTAAAACACACATAAGGGCGGTTGTATAATATATTTGTGCCAAGCTTATTTCAGTTAACATCATTTCCTTCAGGATCACTTATAACATTATGAATCACAAGATTTCCTTTTTTATTTTCATTGTATGTATATATGTGAGCGTCTTCATGCATGTATGTGCACCATGTATGTATGTTGGGGCCTGGGAGGTCAGCACTAGAGTTATGGGCAGTTGCGAGCCACCATGTAAATTCTGGGAACTGAACCTTGGTTCCTTATGAGAGCAACAAGAGTCTTAACTTCTGAGCCATCTCTGCAGCCCTTAGCTATCCTTTTAGAAGGCAGGAAATATTATTTTTCTCTCCCAATTTCTGTTGTGCATGTTTATATGTTACCCATATCTGAATCTACACAAAACCTCTGTATTCATTTGTCAGTGGACACATCTGTCATTTCCATGTTCTAGCTACTGTCAATCATGCTGTAATTCAGAGCATGGATTTCTCCTTGACTCACAGATTTAACTTTCCCTGGTGGTGTTATAAGTCATATATATATATATTTTTAACCACCGTGACAAAATACTTAGAACATTTAAAAAGGAGGACAGAGTGATGTAGGTTCATGGTTTCAGAGCCTTCAGTAAGTGATTGGTTTCAGGGAAATGTTTAGGTAGAAGAAAGCAAAGACACTCACAGTGGCCAGAAAGCAGACAGACATGGACAAGGGCCCACCCTTATTATCTGCTTCATCTATTCGGGACCACCACTTAAAGTCTCATGAATCTCCCCTAATACTGCCACCACCTGGAACAAAGTCCTCAATAATCTCATTGGTGGCATTTATATTCAAACTGTAAGAGAACCCAGGAGTGGGGCTGCTGGGTTGTATGGCCCTACTTTTAGACTTCCAAGGAACCTCTGTTCTGCTTTCCATAGTTGCTGGAAACTAGAAAAACCCATGTGCAAGTGATGCCAGGGCATAACTGGGTCAAATGGCATTATGTGTCTGTGGCATTCTTGGGTTGGCCTGTTCCTTCTGAGCCTGTCAGAGGAGCCTGAAAGTCTCCTTGGGCTTTTTCTACAGAATCTGTGGCTCTGAGGCTTCGAGGTGGCACCAGTGGCTGCATCGGATGGCTGGACGTGCTCTACAATGGGTCCTGGGGTGCTGTGTGCAGCAATGCACTCAGAGACATCTCCTTGAGCATCATCTGCAGACAGCTGGGATGTGGGGACCAGGGCTGGCTGGAGAACAGGCCTTCTTCTGGGGCTAGCCTGGGAATCTCCTGGGTGGATAATATCAAGTGTCGAAATCTACACAATGCCACCCTGTGGCAATGCCCTTCTGCCCCATGGAACCCGCATTCCTGCACCCAGGAGGAGGAGGTCTGGATTAACTGTGAAGGTGGGTGCTGAAACCCTAAGGGTGGACCCCAGTAAAAGTTTCTATGTTCTGACAAGCCACTAAAAGCACCTGCCATTGAACTTCATGGCTGGAGGCTGCCAGTACTTCAGCATTTCCATCTCAAGCCCCACAGGGCATTTAACACCAATGGCTGTGTTTTTTTATAGGACCACCACAGATAGCCCCCCAGGACCCTGCACAGACCCCAAACTGTTCTTCTCCACTTGGCTGCCTAGGTATTCAGCTACCAAGCCTCCTGCCCACCTGCCCATTCAGAGGGGCACCACAGTGACCTCTGCTTCCTTTCCAGAGAACAGTGTTCTGCGTGTGCTTGGGGGTGAGGATGGCTGTTCCGGGCGTGTGGAGCTCTGGCACGCAGGCTCGTGGGGCACAGTGTGTGATGACTCCTGGGACCTGGTGGATGCCGAGGTTGTGTGCCGGCAGCTGGGCTGCGGCCAGGCCTTGGCTGCTTTGGGAGAGGCCTCCTTTGGCCCTGGTGTGGGGCCTGTGTGGTTGGATGAGGTCGAGTGCCTTGGCAGTGAGGTGACTCTGGAGGCCTGCCAGGCTGAGCCCTGGGGACATGGAGACTGCACGCACAAGGAGGACGCGGGTGTTCGCTGTGCGGGTGAGTTGGCGGCAGGGAGAAGCAGGGACAGGGCTACATTGATTTCTTCAGCTGTCCTTTATGCTCAGGCTCATAAGTAGGCACTGGGCCCTGAGATGTCAGGTTACACTGGGAGCTCCTGATGACCCTATGTGACCCATGCTAAGCTGGCACCTTTTAGGTGTGGGCACATCTGTTCTGCTGAGGCTTCCCCATCTCATATTTCTCTTGCAGGTGACGCCATGACCACTGCATTGTGTAAGTGTCTTTTTCTCAATCCAGCCTCTTTGCCTCCATCAGTCAGAGGGCTGGCAGTGGAGCTCAATCCCAACTGGCCCGCTTTGGAAACCCCTGCTATGATGGTCACACCACCAGTATCAGATCTAGGCTGTCTCATCATTCTGTGATGGAAACTTCTTCTTTCCTCCCCTGTGGCTGCCGTGTGGAAAACAGAGGGGCTCCAGAGGTCACCAGTCATCACTTTTTAGGGCCTCTAATTTGGGGACTATGTTGGGTAGCTTTGGTATACTGTGTTATCTTGAACCATTATTTTTTCCCCAGTGCAGAGTAGAGGGTAAGGCAGTGAGGACCCCAAGTCCTGCCCTGTGCTCACATCTGTGTCTTTTATCCTTCCCCTATTCCCTGCCTGGCTCCTCACTCTTGAACATTCCTATCATATTTCCCAGTGGCATCTACATAGCCACCTACATAGGCTTTTTTACTTCCTCTAATCTGGGATGGGGCATCTGGGGGTTGCCTTTTTGGGTAGTTTTCTCTATAAACCTTTAGACCATTTCCCATGAACAGCAGCCTGAGCTCAGGTATTCTGGAAATCCAGCTGTCCTGGGTGCCCGAACCCCTTTCTGCAAGGCTGAGATCATTTAAGCCTTGGGTCAGATTATTCCATACAGCGAAGGCACCGCTGTCTCTATGCCCTACAGCTCCTTCCCTGACCCCTCCACCAGTTGCTGAGGTCTGGAACCTGTCGGAGATTGCCTGCTTGGTGCTTGGCTGCCTTCTGGGCATTGTCTTCCTGGTTATGATTGCTCAGTGGTGCCACATCAGAGATGCTAGCATGGGTATGGCATGTACTGGTATGGTTTTCAGGGGAAGTGTGATAGGAAATTGGGGGATGCTCTATGAGATCCTGACCCCAGCAGGCATATCTTGATCTTGGCATTGCCCTGCATTTCTGGCAGGTCTCTGGCAGCCACTGCTGAGTTAGAATCTGGGGAACCCTATGGTGTGGTCTAGAGGATACTGGGATCTTTTTCTCTGTGCTACTGAGTTGGCTAGGTATGACATTCTGCACACCCAGGACTTCTCCATGTCTCCCTCCATCTCGGGTGCTGTCTTGCGGTGGGATGCCAGACCTTTGAGTAAGGGGTTGATCTCAGTGAACAGTTACACCACACACAGGAGGCTGCAGGTCCCAGGAGGGTGGGCTGAAACTAGAGCAATGCTTGTTCTGGAAGATTCTTGGATGGTCTCCACAGGTGCTGGCATGTTGGGGCATCTACAGTCAGATGGAATCTATGAGGACATTGAAGTTGTCCCTGTGCCGAAGAAGGAGGAGAACACAGTATCCAGGCTACTGATGCTGGAAGAGGGTTATGATGATGCTGAAGAGCCTGAGGATCAGCCCACAGAGAATGACGAGTAGAATAGACACTTCTGAGCTTGGTAGCTATGTCCCTTCGTACCCGAGATCCATCATACTCCTGCTTCATTGCATCTTGATGGTGGCTGTGCTTGCATTTAAAGGACTGAACAGCTACTTAGTTACTCTGACCCCTGCTCTTACACTGGTCCTGGACACTGGGCTATGTCTCCATCCTTTCAAGGCTAGTCTTTAGAGTCTTCAGCTGAACAGGCACAAGGTCAGAGGAGTCCTTGCTGTTCCTTTGGCTCCTGTATGAGCTGCACACAATGCCCTTTTATAACCTTGCTGATGGCGGCTGTGGGAGGG
This sequence comes from Mus pahari, assembly GCF_900095145.1. Taxonomy (NCBI): domain Eukaryota; kingdom Metazoa; phylum Chordata; class Mammalia; order Rodentia; family Muridae; genus Mus; species Mus pahari. The sequence goes on from NC_034590.1 coordinate 109,595,249, forward strand.
ACTCTGGATAGACAGTGAGGAAGGAGAGGTGGATGCTGTGAGTAGCAAGCTGTCACCCTGAGTCACTGCCTCCTCACCTAATCCCTACAGTCAATCCCTTTGTGGCTTTGATATTCAGTAGAAAATCTAGAGCAGGTGATGCCTGTGAAATGCTTGAATATTACAGTGATTGTTTCTTCTCCTATACAGGCAGGCTGGAGCCTTTGCAGCTCAATGCTGAGGCTGGGAAGGAAGACTATGGTAGTTCCTATGCTGACACCTGATGTCTTTGCTGACCTTAGGGGTCACACGACTGTCTATTCCTGGGAAACTAAGGACTAGCCCTCTTTTGTTAAGCAAATGTCATTAAACTTTGAATTCACAGTTCAATTGTCAGTCTTTCCAGAGACTGTTACCAGATTCTGCCATGGCTCTCATTCTAGTTTGGGCTCTGTTTTTTCCTCCCTGACCTTTGAGCGTTGCCCTTTGTTCTGGGTGCTCTACAGGATTCTTACCCACCATTCCTACAGTTCTCTTGAGAGGAGCTGGCCTCCCAGTGAAGCATGACCTTATCTCTATTACCACCTGAAGGCATGCCTGTCTTCCCTCTGTGAGGGGTCAGCGCACACGACACTACATCTCTCATCTCTGTCCTGTCTTGATCTCAGCACACTCTGGAAACTTGAGAGTTGTTGTGTGGCAAAACTTACTGGGGAGACACAACACATGCGCCTACTCACCTCAGATAGGGACCTCATGCTAAAACAAAGTACAGACACCACCAAAGTCCAACTTGGTGAATGAATGAATTTTACTGGGACTACTTACAGGAATATGGCTAAAGGGTTATTTACAGAAGCAGAAATGACTCAAAGACAGCTGCTTCACCAAAGCCCATCCAAGCATGGGTGACAGCTCACAAAGCTGGGAACCTGGAGCACCCTGCACAGCCTGTAGGCAGCTCAACAGGTTAGTGTCCTTTCCAGGTACCTCAGTTGACCTAAACCTCTTCCAGGCAGCTACCTGGTTTCTGCTTTTTCCACACAGATTTGGTGTGAGAGTTTTCTTTGCAGATCAGCTTCACTCTTCTGAGAGGGACTCTCAGCTACTATTGCTTACTCTGGCAGGGAGGGGGGCCTAATGAATCTGATCAGTTTCAGGGACTTCCTAAAGTTGTTTTGAATTGTTTACCTTATTACTTCAGGAACTTTCCTGCAGGATAGAATGTTTCAATCTCAAAAGAAATTGTTATATATAATGGTAAGACCAAAATCTTATGTGACCACACCCTCAGGACTAACACTGGCCACCTTTATCAGGACAACATCTTCTAAGTCCAGTCCAATCTCAGGCCCCTTTTCTCACCAAAGCAGCCTGTGATCACACTGCCATGTCCACCTCCATCCATTACCTATCTACTAATGGCCACTGTGTCTGACCTTCTCGACAGATGACCCCCTCTGGGAATACATACTTCCATATACCTTCCCCATTACCGCACTCTCCCTGGGAACCTGCTTTCTTGTGTCTGCTTTCCTGTTTCCTGTAGAGTGCTCATGTGTGTTAGGATCTATCATGTGATAAGAATAGACCCTCATGCCAGGCAGTGGTGGCGCAAGCCTTTAATCCCAGCACTAAGGAGGCAGAGGCAGGCGGATTTCTGAGTTTGAGGCCAGCCTGGTCTACAAAGTGAGTTCCAGGACAGCCAGGGCTATACAGAGAAACCTGTCTCAAAAAAAAAAGACCCTCATGAGGTTCTTATGAACATTAATGTCTTCTAGTGTTCTACTGTTCCATTAGAGTAGAAAGTAGAACCTCCTGGTATGAGCTCTCTTATCTCTTCTGTTGTCACGGTAGAGTCAGCCCCTGGAATCCTGGTAGAGTTTGGACCTACATTGTGGGGAAAATATTAAAAAAATATTGGTTTTGATCTTAGGAAATTCGGGATAGCTCAGAATCAGGGAACATTCCAATGGTTCACAGGGTTGTTAGTAAGGGTCCGAGAATCACTGAAGGAAGACCTCAGACTCAAGTAGTGTGCAAAAGCAAAGAGTGTTTATTCTGTAGAAACAACCAACATGCAGGGGTCAGCCATTCATACAAAATGGTGACTGCCAAATGAGCTCGAAAGCTCCTTTTAAGAGCATGAGGGCAATTTTAGGGATAGTTAGGTCTTTTTGTTTGTTTGTTTGTTTTGTTTTTTTCGAGACAGGGTTTCTCTGTGTAGCCCTGGCAGTCCTGGAACTCACTCTGTAGACCAGGCTGGCCTTGAACTCAGAAATCTGCCTGCCTCTGCCTCCCAAGTGCTGGGATAAAAGGTGTGTGCCACCACTGCCCGGCTAGTTAGGTCATTTCTAATATGATCGGCTAGGTAAGTAGCAGTTACATTAGTATGTATTTAATTGATCTCTATATTCACTTTACCAATTTTTTGGTCAGGAGCTGTCTCAGTCCTTGAGTTGGTTATCTCTCTCTTAACTGCCCATTGTTTTGTTGTTGTTTGTTTTGTTTTTGTTTTTGTTTTTGTTTCCCCAAGAAGCCTTGCCTGCTTCCTTGGGAAACTGAAGCTTAAGGCCTAACATAGATGCCTGTTCTAAAATGGAGTGAGTTGGGTTCAATATGATGTTAAAACAATGATGGACTGAGTGCGGTTCAGCTAAAAGCCACAGAGTTGAGAGACCTGCCTACTGGTATGACACATGGCAGGGACAGGGAAAGACGACCCAAGTGCTGCTGCCATGTGGCAGGCTGTAGATACACAGAGGCCTGCCTGCCATCGCACCATGTGGTGTGGGCAGAGATTCCCCCAGAGAATCCATCAGTCACATGACCCACCCACAGCAGGAGCCATTATAACATGCACTTATGTGGTAGACAGATGGGAGAGAAAGAGAAGCAGAACAGTTTGAGCGTTATGGAGAGAGATGGAACTGGAGACACGAGGGTGGAGAGGAATAGCCAGCCTCTCCACCTGAGGCCATGGTGAAGTCCCAGCCCTTGTTGCCACTGTGGACCATGTCTGAGTCCATGGCTATGCAGCAGAAAGGTGTCAGTATCAATGGGGCTCGTATTACCATTAGAGACCACGCAGATATCCCTGGTTGGGGCATCTGTCTGGGACCAAGGGCTGTGCAGAACTGACCCCACCCCTCACTGGCTGCAGCACCCAACCTCCCACCAACTGCAGCACTTGGGAGAGCAAGCCCTGCACCTCACCCAGGCAGCATAGCAGAGCTGGCCCTGGTGGCAGGAGTGTGGATAAGCCAGGCCCTGACGGTGTGAGCATGGGAAAACTGACCCTGCCAGTTGTCTGCTCTGATGCGGCACTGGTTTAGAGGTGATGTCATCCCCACCCTTTGCCCCTCACCACCTTCAGCAGTCAAGAGAGCTGCTTCCAAACTCATGAGAGTGGGAGAACTGGCTCTGCCCCTCGCTGGCTGCCACCCTTGAGTGAGTGGGCCCTGCACCTTCTCTGGACAGCACAGTGGAGCTGGCCCTAGTGATGTTGATGTGGAAGAGCCAGTAGGCTGACCAGCTCAGCTACCACCCAGGCCTAGAGCCAGGGCTTCGAGTTGGCCCACAAAATCTACACCATCTGTAAACTGTTGGAGTGCATTAAAGGGCCAATGTTGTTGGTCCAAAGTTGCAGGATCTCCACGAGGGTAACAGGATAACTTGGAGGAGTCTTGTTGAGGATCAAATCTGATGGTGTGCAAGAAGCCAGAGGTCTTGAATCAGACCATTTGTAAGTGAAGATGTGTGGATGAGGGGTATCCTGTGCGGCATTCTGTGACACACCACAGCTTCCACAATGAAATGTTTTCTATGCTGTGTTTTTCTTTGTTTGTCTGTTTTTTTAAATTTTCTTTCTTCCTTCCTTCCTTCCTTCCTTCCTTCCTTCCTTCCTTCCTTCCTTCCTTCCTTCCTTTCTTTCTTTTTTTGTTTTTGTTTTTGTTTTTTTTTGAGACAGGGTTTCTCTGTATAGCCCTGGCTGTCCTGGAACTCAGTTTGTAGACCAGGCTGGCCTCAAACTCAGAAATCCGCCTGCCTCTGCCTCCCGAGTGCTGGGATTAAAGGTGTGCACCACCTCGCCCGGCTTTTTAAATTTTCCTTTCATGGGAGAGGTTGCAAGGGCAGGGAGTAGATGAGAAGGGCAGGGGGTAGATCCAAGGGGATGGGGAGAGGAGTGGGGCTGGTGTTCGTTATGTGAAAGTCAAGAAGAATCAATTAAAACACCTGAGAACAAAGTCTCGGAACCCATCGAGGCTTCCCAGGGGTGAGAAGGAAGTTCTGGCTCTTGTCTGCCTTGTGTCCCCCCAACCTGCACCCAGGCCTCCTGGCTGTGGGCTCACTTTCCCTCCCTCTCTTTCCTTTCCCATGCCAACTCGCAGTCCTTGCTGAACGCTATAGAAGCCCCCAGAGCACCCCCAATATTGCTGTCTCCAAATCCTGCACCAATAAAGCTGGAAAATATGAAAATGCCTTTCAGTTGTTTCTTCACCATGTGGGAAATTCTATTTATATCTGATGGAGTAACCTGGTAAAAGTCCTTGTAGGGGAGACTTTTATTTTCTGGGGCCTGATTTAAGTAGGTATGGTTTGGGCAAAAGGTGAGGTCAGCGAACCTGAGGGCTATTGTGATCATGGATGTAATGAGGTAACCCCTCTATTACCAGAACCTCTCCCCGTTCAGGGAGACTGACCCATCTCTGTTGTCAGGTCTCTGTACTGCACCTGCACTGCATCTCATGGTGGCTGGCATTCAGGTAAACTCATGCTGGTACCAGGGTGTGCTCAGAGCGTCCCAGTGTAGTGTCATGAAAGACCTCCTTATGGAGACTTCCCCACTCCAACTTTGAGATGATGCGCACCCAGGAATCACAAATTAAAAAAAAAAAGTCTTGATGCAAACACACGAGGCAGTTTATTACCGGAGCTCCGGGCTGACACATATCTCACTCTGGAGACAGAGGGGTCAACACCGAGGCTCGGGGTCAGGGGCTTATATACAAAAGAGATGAGAGTAGGGGCATAGTTGGCGTGATTTCACACAATTGGTTAGTTTGAACATTGGCAAATAGTATGGGCAGGTTGGGGTAATCGGCAATTCTGAGAGTCTTACCTATGTTGGCGAAGCATCTGGCTAATGTTTGACCCAAGTCAGGAGAGAGAGAGAGAGAGAGAGAGAGAGAGAGAGAGAGAGAGAGAGAGAGAGAGAGAGAGGAGGCACCGGCCCAGGAGGTCCATAATTTGGATGTCCTCACATTCCTCCCTTATGACTGGTCAGTTCCTGGGGCTTAACAGTCTTTTGTTCTGGCCTGTTCTGCTTTTCCTTAGGCCTGGGATCTTTCTAATTAACTAACATGAGCCGCCTATATCCTGGATCTAAAATTTAACTCTTTCAGTCACACTTGTGCTGCTGTTGCCATTCTTTCTTTTTCTTTCTCTTTCTCTTTTTGCCTTATAGCCTATTCAGTTTTTTTTTCAGCTGGCTGGGACCACACTCAGGTATTTGGGACCTAAGTGTAGCATTGAGTGTTTAGAGTAAGAATTTTTAAAGGCAAAACCACATCCTGGTCTCTCAATTTTACACAGCAAGCAGTTTAACAGAAGCTAAAATAAGCAGTCAGTTGGAGGAGGAAGTCTTTAACAGAAGCCAAGATAACTTAGTTGGGGCATCTTGACCTCAGGTCCATAGAATAGAGTTGGGTAATTTCCCATGGAGTTATCATCAACAAGATCAAATTCTAGCTAAACCTAAAATGGCCTTGACAAGAATACAAGATGGAGGAACCTCTGTGCTGCCTTGCTATACTGTCAGGTCAAGTTGACTACGATTCAGATGTCAACACATCACTTGACATTAGAGTTGTAGTTTGGTGACTCAGCACTTGCCTAGCATTCAAGAGATCTTTGGTTTAATCTCCGGTAGAGCACAAATAAATAAAAATAAAATCCAAATAACAAAAAGAAATCCTTACTTGTTTAAAATCTTTGTAGGAAGGTGTGTCTGTTTATTTATTTATTTATTTATTTATTTATTTATTTATTTATTCATTCATTCATTCATTCATTCATTTATTTACATTCCAAATATTTATTTATTGCCCCCTTCCGCATTCCCCCATCACAGAATTCCTCTTCCAATTCTTCCACCCCTTTGCCTCTGAGAGGGCAATCCCCTGTATCCCCCCACTCTAATGCATTAAGTCTCTGGAGAATTAGTCACATCCTCTCCTACCGAGGCCAGACATGGCACCTCTCTGCTACATATGTTCCAGGGGGACCTTGGACCAGGCTCTTTGGTTGGCAGCTCAGTTTCTGGGCGCTCACAGGTGTCTAGGTTACTTGACACTGTCAGTCTTCCTGTGGGGTTGCTATCTCATTGAGGGCCTTCAATCCTTCCCCCAACTCTTCCAAAGGGGTCCCCATCCTCCATCCAATGTTTGTGGATATCTGCATCTGTCTCAGTCAGCTGCTGGTTAGAGCTTCTCAGAAGGCTGCTATGCTAGGATTCTGACTGCCAGGACAACACAGCATCATTAATAATGTAAGATATTTTCTAGTTCCATCCATTTGCCTGCAAAAGTCAGGATGTCCTCATTCTTAATAGCTGAGTAGTATTCCATTGTGTAAATGAACCACATTTTCTGTATCCATTCTTCTGTCGTGGGACATCTAGGTTGTTTCCAGCTTCTGGCTATCAGAAGGACATGCATGGTATGCACTCACCAATAAGTGGATATTTAGCCAAAAAAAAAGAAAAAAGAAAAAACCCATACAGAATACATAAGATACAGTCCACAGAATTCAAAAGGCTCAACAAGCTGAAGTGCCCAAGTGAGGATGCCTCAATGTCACTTGGGAGAGAGAAGAAATCAATCACAAGTGGGGAGGGAGGGAAGGAGGGACTTGGAAGGGAATGTGGATGGAGTGGTGGGGCAGTGGGGGGGGGTAGAGGGGAACCTGATCTGATATTGTGTGAGGGAAAAGGACTGAAGCCCTGAGGGCCAGCAGAAAGAATCCAAACAAGCAACCTTGGGAGATAGGAGGTTGGAGGAACCCCCCCCCCCAAATGCACCAGAGACCTGGGAGGTGAGAGACTCCCAGGACTCATAAGGAGGGACCTTGGATGATGTGCCCGACAGTGGGGAGAGAGAATTTGTGGAGCCCACCTCTGGCAGGAAGACAGGACATTTGTGGGGTTGCCATCCCACAGTCACAACTCTGACCCATAATTGTTCCTGTCTGAAAGAATTACAGGGATAGGCATGTAGAGGAGCCTGAAGAAAAGAAGGTCCAGCGACAGGCCCAAAGTGGGATCCAGCTCAAGGGGAGGTTCCAGGGTCTGACACTATTACTGAGGCTATGGAACACTCACAAAAAGGGACCTAGCATGATTGCCCTCTGAAAGACCCAAAACACAGCTGAAAGAGTCAGATGCAGTTATTTGCGCCCAACCAATGGACAGAAGCTGACCCCTGTTGCTGAGTTGGGGAAGGCTGAAAGAAACTGAGGAGAAGGGTGATTCTGTAGGAGGACCAGCAGTCTTGGTTAATCTGGACCCCCAAGATCTTTCAAACACTGGACCACCAAACAGACAGCATACACCAGCTGATATGAGGCCCCTAAAACACATACAGTAGAGGACTTCCAGGTCTGTGTTCATTCAGAGATGATGCACATAACCCTCAAGAAAATGGAGGCCCCAGGGAGTTTAGAGGTCAGGTGGGGTGGGGGGTGGGGGTGGGGACATTCTCGTGGAGATGGGTTCAGGTGGGGAGGAGATGTGGGATGTGGAGCAGTTGGAAGGTGGATGGGGAGGGGCGCGGAATGGAATATGGAGTGTAAAAAAGGAATTACAGATAAAATTAAAGAAAAAAAAATAATGTAAGAGATTAGTGCCTGCTCATGAGATTTGTCTCAAAATTGTCCAGCCACTGAAAGGCCATTCCTTCAATCTATGCTCTATCTTTGTACCTGCAATTCTTTTAGTTAGAACTGATTTTGAGTCAAAAGTTTGCATGTAGGTTGGTGTCCCCATCCCTTCACTGGGGGTACTGTCTGGCTACTGGAGGTAGTTTCTTCACTTTCCATCTCCCCATCGTTGGGCATTCCGGCTAAGGTTACCTGCATTGACTCCTGGGAGACTCCACCATCCCAGGCCTCTGGTTAAAGTCTTAAATGGGAGGGCCTTAGCAGAATATTTGTTCGTTCTCTTTTTAAAAATTTATTTATCTTTGTATGTGTTTGCACACATGTTTTGGGTACATATGGAGGGGCCAGAGGACAACTTGTGTGCATTGGTACCAACTCAGCAAACAGAAGAAAAAAATTACTGCTTTTATTAGTAATCACAAAGGCTCTGTGTAGTATAACAATATAAGCTTTGGCTATTTTACATTCAAACACACATAATCCACATCTCTAGTATATGTATTCATGTATATCGTATACAATACACTCTGAGATTTGCAGATTTTTAGATTCTACATGCAACAATTCTGAACTATATAGGTATATGTGCATCTTTTGAGCTTATATTATGCAGCTGTGTATTCAACTGTTTTTCATTCAACAATATGGTATGAACATTGTGAATTGTTTGAAAACATGATGTTTAATTTCTGCCACAGTGTCATTTTTTCAAGACAAATTATTTATTCTTTGAGAAATTCATATATGTATACAATATATTTTGGTCATATCCACTTTCTGCCCCTCCAACATCCTTCAGACTTTCTCAAATGCCTCTCTCTTAATTTCATGTTTTCTTTTATTTTATTTTAACTCCTTGAGTGTAGTTAGGGCTGCCACTATGTCCATAGATTGAGGCTATTAACTGGAGTATGAACAACCTATCAGTGGCCATACTTATCAAGAGAAAAATTAATCCTTCTCCCAGCAGTGATCAACCACCAATCAACCATCAATCAACCTCAGGTAGGGGTGTGGCCTGGTGTGCTCCTCCTCCACCTTGTCATTCTTAATAATTTTACATTAAAGATATTTGAATTTTTATTTTCTTCTAGACCCTGTAATTTTGTTGTGGGTATATGTTTTTATTTATTGAGACTATTTTGTTTACACAACTGATGCTCATTTTAGAATCTGACCAGGTTTTTTTTTTTTCTGAAGGGAAATGAAAGAGGAGTGGGTCTGGGGAAGACGCTCTGGGAGGTGGGGGAACTGGGAGGGGTGGAGGGAGAGCGAACTGTGGTTGGGATGTAATGTATGAGAGAAGAGTACAAAGAAAAACTAATCTGTGTAGGTAGACAAGGCATAGAAAGAAACTAAAAATTATCCCACACTCTGCCTCTTATAAATAGACCCTTGAAATTGTATGATGTAGATTCATTGAGAACTTGGTTTGCCGTAATGCAGACTTGAGCCTGATGAACAAAGTTGGCCAGTATGCAGTGCATATTTTCCATTTGACAATCAGCTACTCATAAAAGCTTATCAATAAGTAGACACTTGAACCATGATGACTTTATGTTCTCTTGTCTACACATTCTTTAGTTTGTCTATTACCCTGGTAGTGTGAACTGGCGTGTGTGGCCAGTAGTCAGGCCCGTCTCCTCAGAGAGACGTACACTCCTCTTATGGCTGGGCCAAGGGCAAATGTGTTGAAAACACTGGGATTAAATTGCCAACTCTGTCTATTGACACCAAAGATCTTGGAAGAATTCTGGTCTTTAGCCAGATTTTCTGTGTGAGGCAGGAGGCCTTTAATGTCTTTTCTGACACTGACCTTGGCAGCTACAGCCATCTAGGCCTTTCTGGGAAGAGACTCCTTGCTCCCCACACAGCTGGTACTGCTTTGGGCACCAGCTGCAGGAAGCTTCGCTGTGCTGGCACTGTCTGGGCTCTGGCTCGGTGGGTGAGTGCTTGCTTTGGGTGAGAGATGACAGCTCTCATGTGAGGGAGGAGCCTATGGTGCTGAAGGGCTCTGGCTCCAGAATATTGTCACCCTGAGTTGGAGTTCACTTTCTCCCTGAAGGCAGAGACAGGCACCATCAGCCTGGGGACTGTACTTACAAAGGAGACCGGTTATGGCCCTCTCTTCTCTCAGACTGTGGCCTCTACTGCTGCTGGCCTGCTGGCCTCTCCTTCCTGGTGAGTGCGTGCCGCTGTGTGAAGACTTTGGGTGTCAAGGACACAGGTGTATAGTATATAGGTGACTGCTGATGATGTCTGATGCCTTTACTTTGTGTGTTTCCTTCTGCTAACTTCGATGTCATCAAAGCAACCATTTGGATTCTGTAACAATGCAGAGTATTTACGACTGAGAAATCTGGAAAAACAACAACAACAACAAAAAGGATGGATTAGGATGAGTAGCGAAGATGAGCTTTCTTCTTCCTGCTCCTGCTCCTGCTCCTCCTCTGTTTTCTTGACAGGGTTTCTCTGAGTAGCACAGGTTGTCCTGGAACTTGCTCGGTAGACCAGGCTGACTTCGAACTCAGATTCAACTGCCTCTATCTCCCGAATCCTGGGATTAAAGGCACGTGGCACCATGCCCAGCTGCAGATGAGCTGTCTAATTATGAAACATTACAAATAAAATGCAGAATGTTATCCCTATGTTTATTGTTGTTGTTCTGCTTTGCCTTTATTCCTGAAGATCTGACTCTTGAGAACTTCGTGAGTTTCCTGGGTGGTGATAATAAATGTGAAGGCCAAGTGCGCTTGCAGTACGATGGGCAGTCGGGCCTTATGTGTGCAGACGGCCTGGGCATGCAGGAGGCCTCGGTGATCTGCAGAGAGCTCGGCTGCGGCTCTGTGAAGTTTATGCCCCGGTATGTTTTGACACCTGAAGAGATGAAGCAACCTTGGCTATATGATGCCCAGTGCCATGGCGAGGAATCCACCTTCTTGGAGTGCCGTCTGGGGTCCTGGGGGACCATCAGTGGCTGCAAATGCCAGTGTGTGGCTGTGATTGTCTGCTCTGGTAGGTTAGATGGAGACCCTGAGCTCCTTAGACCCTGAGACTTCTTTCTCTGTCTTGGTCGTGGAAGTATTAAGGCATTTGCCCAGGGAAGGGTCTGGCCTGTATGAACATACGTTATGCCTGGAGTCTTAAGACAGTTGGGTTATCATCTTCTATAGACACTTTCCCAGTAACTTTAAATAATATCTTTAAGTTTTCAAAAGTTAGCTACTTCCCTTGTTAATAGTGACTACTATTCCCATTCTCAGTATGCATACGAATTCAGCCAAGGAGTTAGCTACAGGTATAGGAAGTGGGAGTCCTGGCCTATTTTCCCTGGAAGGATGGGATTTGTTACCTTAGAAAAACAGCAAAGGGTGGGGACACCTCCAGGAGCACCTTGGGCAGTGATGCAATGTGGGGTAGTCAGTGTCTATCCCTGTGTTTGCTCTAGGGAAAGGATACCAAGACTCAGTTTCTCTTCTATTCCACCAGGTGGTGCCACAATACACATGGGTCTAGTTGATGGTGGCAGTCCTTGTGCTGGGACTGCACAGGCCATTGGGGCTTCCAATTTTGCCCTGAGATGTGACTTTCATGAGAAGGAGGCTGGCGTTATATGCAGACAATTGGAATGTGGCACTGTTCTGCAATGGTCCAGAGCCCACGAATGGACTAATGGGAACCAGGAGCAGAAGTACCTTACATGCCAGGGAACAGAGACCAGCGTTTTACATTGCCTGATCAATGTGAACTTCCTGGAGCAATGTGACCTTCTGAGCTACACCCAGGTTGTATGCACAGGTAGGAGCACCCACGCTGAGAACTTTAGTCTTCATATTGGTATATGGATACAAAGAAAGAAGCCTGTGATATCCGCTACTGTGACACAGTAGTGTCAATAGAACCCTTACTCCAGATTTGTAGTTGAAAACAATCCACTTTGCCACCAAGAGGTAGTTATGGGAAACTCTGGGAAACCCCTGAAAGTTGGGCTCATTACCCTGTCTAGGATACAGATGGCCGTGATTCCCTAGAAGCCAAGTGACTAGGAGTGCTTGTGTTCAGTATCCACGTGGCATCTAAGGCTTAAGGGAGGACAGTACAGGGGATCAAGGTGATTGATCCATAGACCCAAGCACTTACTCTGTGGTCCTCTGTCAGGGATGATGAATGTGGTCCTGTATCCTCATCATGTATCCTTTCTGGGGACTAAGTAGTGGCTGTCAGGTCATATCATCCAGTGCCTGCATGGAGCCTTCGCTGACTTCAGTTGCTTCAGTCCAGCATTTGTCCAAAGGACACATGGAGGAGGTCTGACATGGGTGGTGAGCACCCCTGTCAGGGTTCCCTGGAGGTTCAGTGAGGGCTGACCTGGGGGGTCACCATCTGTAGGATGACCTGGTTTGTTCACAGCTCACATGGTTTTCTGGGAGCTGGTGTGTGGTGGTGGTGTATCCACATCTGGGAGTTTCCACTTTGACTAGGACTCAGTCAGTGCCGGTGTAGAAGCAGGTTTTCTACTGTGTGGCAATAAATCACTGATCTTACATTATTCATTAGCTCCTGGACACTGCTGTGGCCATGAACAAGATGTTACACTAATTTTTTCATGGGAAAGTGAGTCAGGTTATGGACTAGTGGTGTGTGATGTGGTGTGGTCAGGGACTGGGAGGTGGGGTCTGTGCTGTGATGACCATGGGCAGCTTGTCCAGTAACTCAGGACCCATGTCCTCTGACTCAGATTCCTTGGTTTTCTTCTCACCATCTCTAGCCTTTCAGGTTTGTTCACCCTTGTTCACCTTTGGACAAATGTCTGCTCCACTCTGTTATGGATTTCAGCAATAGGTGGCCTGTGTGTTCTGAGTGGTGTCAATGGTTCTGCACATTTGTACATGAGAGCCTTGTTAACAAATGCATCACTCCATCCTGTGTGTTGCTTCCCCTGTGAAGAGATCCTTTTGTACACACGGCTTCAAGTCTGCTTCATCCCAGCCTCTGGTCTTTGCTTTGTGCTTCTGCTCTGGTGTCACATTTAAAACCTGACATCGCAAGTCTGAAGCCCTGTGGCTTCACTGCCTGCTTTCTGCTGTCCCTTAGCACTACGTCCTGGGCTTTGATGGGTCTTGAGTCACTTTGTTTCTGGTGTTGGGAGGACCTGATCCACACTTTCCGCATGGATATTCGGTTTCTCCTGAACCTCTATTAAAACATTGTTCATTCTACACGAATGGTCATAGCCCTTTAAGAAATTTGATGATTATAAGTGTGTGTGATGGTTTCTTTACTATTATTTCTGTTCCACTGGTTTCTGTGTTTAGCCTTAGTGCTTTGGTTCATGTAGCTCCGCTGTAAGTTTTGAAATGAGGAAGCATGTATTTAGCTGCTGATATGGTTGTGGGTCTTTGGGAATCTTCATCTCTACCAGAATGCTAGGACTAACTTCCTAACTTTCCAAGAACCTGCTCAGGGTTTGACAGGAATGGCATTGCATCTGCAGACCGCTTTGGGGGGTGTTCTAGACCATGTCCTAAGCCCCTGATATGAGGCCTACTCCTCTCTATGTAGATTTTATGCAACTTTTTTCTTGATAAACTTAATTTATTGGAAACGAAACAGCTGCTGTCATAGGCCAAGCCATAGGTTCTTGGTCTTATAATGATAGCATGTACATGTTTCATCTTGTACAGTAGGCTTTCTATCCAACTAGAAAGCAGTCAGTGACTCCCATAATATCCATGCCATTATTGTGCTAATTCTCACATCTTGCCAGGTCAGTCATTTTTATAGCTCTCTGTGCTTATAGCTGGGTAGGATTGATGACTGCTGTTCTAGTAGCATGTGTAGCACCTTCCAGCACAATGAAAGCTGGGTGGTAGGGATGAAGTTTGCAAGTCAGTGCCCACTTGATTTCTTCATGTTCTAGGATTCGAGTATGTCTTTAGCAATAGGGTCTTGCTGTCAAGCTCTGGAGGTTAACCTCAGTGGCCAACAACTCTGGAAGAAGTAGCCCACTTGTGGTGCTGGGCTTTTCATTTATTAGCTTATGGTATCTACTTGTTGCCCCATTATAGCATGTCCTAGCTAGTTTTATCTTCAACTTGACATAGCTAGAGCCATTTGGGAAGAAGAACCTCAATGGAGAAAATACTTCCTCATGGGCAAGTCTGTGGAGATGTTTCATGATTCATCATTGATATGGGAGGGCCTAGCCCACTGTGGGCAGTGCCACCTCTGGTCAGGCGGTCCTGGGGTGTATAAGGAAGCAGGCTAAGGAAGCCGTAGAGAAGAAGTCAGTAAGCAGTGTTCCTTCATAGCCTGTATCTCAGTTTCTGCCTCCAAGTTCCTGCCTTGACTTCCCTTCATGATAGACTGTAAGCTAAACGTTGATTACAGCCCTCACCTCTAAGTTTCCTTTGGTCATGTTTTATCATAGCAGTACAAACCATATTAGAACAAAGAATTGGTACCAGAGAGTGGGGCAGATCTGCTTATATTGTTTTGGGGATGCTCATAGAAGGGGTTTGAAATTTGGGGCTAGGAAAGTCATTGAGTACTCAGGGCTTAATAGGCTGTGGTGAGAGCTTGAAAGACAGGGAAGCTGAAAGAGACACAGACAATGGAGGCCTGGCTTGGAAGGTTTCAGAGGGAAGCAATGACTCTGGCAGGCTACTGACATAATATTTTGAATTAAGAATTTGGGGTCAGCTAGGCCTGAAGAATTAGCCGTGATTAACAAAAGATCAGAATTACTGAAATGAAATCTTGCTTTATTAGGACAATTGATTTCAGTTAGATGGGGTGGAGAAATTAGCTGCAATAAAAAGGGACCAGCATCTTTGAAACAAAACCTCTGGGGAGTATTTCTTCAGGGTCAGGACACAGCATCTGTGGTCTGAGAGTAGGGAAGAGGTAAGGCTGCATATCATGCTGCCTTCTAGACTTGGTAATGTGCACAAGCCTCTTCAGGTAGTATAGATTTTGGCAGTATGAGAGCCCTATCATTTAAGAAGGAAACTGAGGCTTGGCACCATGTGGCAAAACTAGAGTCTCTAAAGACAGTCTAGTATAGGCTACTGGTGAAGATTCAGTCTAGTTGCTATGGTGACCCCAGAATTTTGGAGATGCTAGTACCATGAGGGTAGGTGACTACAAAAGACGGCAGCAACTATGGAATGGGGCTTGAACCTATGAGGCAAGCTCTGTGTGCTGTGGAGGGCAGACCATGACAAGTGGATGTTCCCAAGCCCATTGGAGCCAGAAGATCTTGAGTGACTCCTAATTGTCTTACCCCAGTTGGAATAGCTAAGATCAGCAAAATAGATGACAGGAAGTTCGGGTGAGGTTGTGGGGAAAGAGAAACCCTTAGACACTGTTGGTGGGAATGAAAATTGGTGTGGCCACTATGGAAATCAGTACAGAGAATCCTCAAAAAGCTAAAGAGAAGTGACCCTGCTATACCACACTTTGGCATATGCTCAAAGGACTTGACACCTTACTCTACAGATACTCCTTATTCATCGATGTTCATTGCCATCCTATCCACAAGATCCAGGGAATGGGAGCAACCACAGTGTTCTTCAATAGATGAAATTAGTGATGAAATTGTGTACTAAGTATACATAGTGGAATACTACTTGGCTGTAAAGAAAAATAAAATTATGTTATTTGCAGGCCAATGGATGGATCTAGAAATGATCATATTAGTGAGGTAAGCCATACCTAGAAAGACAAATGCTATGTATTCCCCCTCACCTGGGGTTCCTAGCTTCCAGACTTCAGATGTGAGTATGCAACACAGACTAACCACAGGAACCAGGGAAGTGTGAGGTACCGTGGGTGGTGGTAGGGAGTGGGTTGTTGAGGGAATAACAGGATACAGTTGCTATCCAACTGGACAGGATACAAGAAGACATGAGGGACAAGGGACAGTTAATACTAAAGTTGTCTGATGAAGCCTCAGAGCATCATATATGCCTATATTTGCCTAGAATTATATCTTAAAGGAAGTTACATCACCTGGGTTGACAATACTTCACATAAGAACCATAGACTAATAAAACCTCAATATGAGGCACCAGAAGCCTCGTTTTGAGTGGCTCAGGGTACTCCAGGTGACCCCCCCCCAAATATAGGCCATTACTATTGTCCTTGGTCGTCTCTCAGAAGTTGAAGGTAAACCCCTATTGTTAAAGACACAGCAATTTAGGTCAGAGGACTAGATTGTTTGAGTTATGTCTAACCTTACAGCCTCTTTCCCGTATTTTAGCCTTCTGCCAATGAATAGTCCACTGAGATGTGACACCTATGAAACACACCAATGACCAGTGTGACAAGATTGCTGTCAAGGTACAAGAAGTGGCACTCAGATGTAGGTTGTAACCAACAGCTGTACAGATGAACTTAAGGTCCACTCAACAGGAGGGAATGTAAGCTAGTCAGTGCTGGGGCTAGTGAGGTCATGGATCCTAGGAAAGACTCTACTGAAGGGACCTGAGCACCACTCTCTTCTGGGGCCCTGGTTAGGGACTAACCTCACCCAAGTACTGGTTTCCAACACAAAAAGATCTTTTATTAAGCAACCTAAAGTCAGGGTGACTGACTCTGAGCCAGGCAGAAACAGCAGCAGGTGGCTCAGAAGGTTTTTTTTTTGTTTGTTTGTTTTTTGTTTTTTTTTTTTTAAAGAGAAAAAAGGGGAAGTCTGTGCTAGGGTGAGCTGGTAGGTTACGATTGGACAGGTTAGTCAGTGTATTTTCATAGCTGGACCTTGGTGGTCAGCCTCATGAATGAGTCAGAATGAGGACCAAATGAGGAGTCTAATGGGGAGTCTAGTGGTTTATTTAGCAAGAGTATGGGGTAAGGGCAGGACTCGCTGGTGCCTTGTTCGTCATGTTTGGGCCTGTTAAAGGGCTTCATCTACTACTGCCACTTTGCTAGACCACAATTCCTCAAGTACATTTGAAATCTTTTCTTTATACCGACGTACGCACGTAGCTACTGCCTCTTACCAAAGAAGCTTCTCCTTACAGTAAATGGAGACCATTACAGAAAACCGTAAACTGGCTGTGATATAGAGATCAATGAGTAGGGGGGCTCAGCCATCGTGGGTTCATCGACATCTCAGCTCCAGCATCCATGACTCAGGGAACTTTGCAGTAGAGGGAAGTGGAAAGATTGTAAGAACTAGACTAGCAGAAAGTCCACTGTGGGACGGTCTCTCCTAGAAATGACTATCGAACAAGACTGGGACAATGCCAATATCATTATTGATATTATGGTTAATGAGGAAGGGGAAATGTCATGGTGTTCCACCTGTAGAGAAAGAACTACTGGTGACTAATAACTGCGGAGGGAGGGAGAAGTAGACGTTCCCAGGGGTAAATTTCCTAATTAGTTCTCTAATACAGAGTGGTCAGCACTAAAACCATATATATACATCACCAACAAAAACTACACTCATCAGGGTATGTATGTATGTATGCATGTATGTACACATGTATATGTATGTAACAACAATAAAGAAAAGGGGTTCTCTGGGGGGTATGTGTAGGAAAGGGGTAGATAATATAATTTTTTATGCTTAGTCATTTTTTATTGGATATTTTATTTATTTACATTTCAAATGTTATCCCCTTTCCCAACTCCCCCTTCCCAGAAACCCCATATCCCATCCCTTCTCCTCCTGCTTCTATGAGGGTATGCCTCCCGGCCTACTCCCACCTCCCCACCCTTGCATTCCACTACACTGGGGCATCAAGCCTTCATGGGACCAAGGGCCTCTTCTCCCATTGATGCCTGGCAAGGCCATTCTCTACTACATATGTGGCTGGAGCCATGGGTCCCTCCATGTGTACTCCTTGGTTGGTGGTTTAGAACCTGGGAGCTCTAGTTGGTTAATATTGTTGCTCTTCCTATGGGGTTGCAAACCCCTTCAGCTCCTTCAGTCCTTTCTCTAGCTCCTCCATTGGGGACCCTGTACTCAGTTCAATGGTTAGCTGCAAACATCTGCCTCTGTATAGATCAAGCTCTGGCAGAGCCTCTCAGGAGACAGCTACATCCACAATAGTGTCTGGATTTGGTGACTGTATATGGGATGGCTCCCCAGGTGAGGCAGTCTCTGGATGGCCTTTCCTTCAGTCTCTGCTCCACACTTTGTTTCCGTATTTGCTCCCATGAGTATTTTGTTACCTCATCTAAGAAGGACCAAAGCACCCACACTTTGATCTTCCTTCTTGAGCTTCATGTGGTCTGTGAATTGTATCTTGGACATTTCGAGCTTTTGGGCTAATATCCACTTATCAGTGAGAAGCATACCATGTGTGTTCTTTTGAGACTGGGTTACCTCACTCCAAATGATATTTTCTAGTTCCATCCATTTGCCTAAGAATTTCATGAAGTCATCATTTTTAAAAGCTGAGTAGTACCCCATTGTGTAAATGTATCACATTTTCTGTGTCCACTCTTCTGTTGAAGGACATCTGGATTCTTTCCAGCTTCTATTATAAATAAGGCTGCTATGGACATAGTGGAGCATGTGTCCTTGTTATATCTTGGAGCATCTTTTGGGTATATGCCCAGGAGTGGTATAGCTGTGTCCTCAGGTAATACTATGTTCAATTTTCTGAGGAACCACCAGATTGTTTTCCAGAGTGTTTGTAACAGCTTGCAATCCTACCAACAATGGAGGAGTGTTCCTCTTTTTCCATATCCTCACCAGCATCTGCTGTCAACTGAGTTATTGATCTTAGCCATTCTGACTGATGTGAGGTGGAATCTCAGGGTTGTTTTGATTTGCATTTCCCTGATGGCTAAGGATGTTGAACATTTCTTTAGATTCTTCTCAACCATTCAAGTTTCCTCAGGTAAGAATTCTTTGTTTAGCTCTGTACCCCGTTTTTTAAATAGGGTTATTTGATTGTCTGGAGTCTAATTTCTTGAGTTCTTTGTGTATATTGGATATTAGCCCTCTATTGGATGTAGGATTGGTAAAGATCTTTTCCCAATCTGTTGGTTGCCATTTTGTCCTATTGGCAGTGTCCTTTTTTGCCGTACAGAAGCTTTGCAATTTTATGAGGTCCCATTTGTCAATTCTTGATCTTAGAGCATAAGCCATTGGTGTTCTGTTCAGGAACTTTTACCCTGTGCCTATGTATTCAAGGCTCTTCCCCACTTTCTTTTCTGTCAGTTTCAATGTATCTGATTTTATGTGGAGTTCCTTGATCCACTTAGACTTGAGCTTAGTACAAGGAGATAAGAATGGATTTGCATTCTGCTACATACTGACCACCAGTTGAATCAACACCATTTGTTGAAAAATGCTGTCTTTCTTCCACTGGATGGTTTTAGCTCCTTTGTCAAAGATCAAGTGATCATAGGTATGGTGGGTTCATTTCTGGGTCTTCAATTCTATTCCACTGATCTACCTGCTTGTCTCTGTACCAAAACCATGCAGTTTTTTCATCATTACTGCTCTGTAGTATAGCTTGCTATCAGGGATGCTGATTCCCACAGAAATTCTTTTATTGTTGAGAATAGTTTTCACTATCCTGGGTTGTTTTTTATTCCAAATGAATTTGCAAATTGCTCTTTTCTTTTTTTAAATTTCATTTTATTTGTAATTCAGTTTTTATACTCCATATTCTATTCCCTGCCCTCCCCATCCACCCTCCTACTGCTCCACATCTCACACCTCCTCCCCACTCCAACCCATCTCCACGTGGATGCCCCCCCCCACCTCTAAACTCCCTGGGGCCTCCAGTCTCTTGAGGGTTAGGTGCATCATCTCTGAATGAACACAGACCTGGAAGTCCACTACTGTATGTGTGTTAGGGGCCTCATATCAGCTGGTGTATGCTGCCTGTTTGGTGGTCCAGTGTTTGAAAGATCTCGGGGGTCTAGATTAAGTAAGACTCTTGGTCCTCCTACAGAATTACCCTTCTCCTCATCTTCTTTCAGCCTTCCCTAATTCAACAACAGGGATCAGCAGCTTCTGTTCATTGGTTGTGTGCAAATAACTCTTTTTTTTTGAGACAGGGTTTGTCTGTGTAGCTCTGGCTGTCCTGGAACTCACTCTGTAGACCAGGCTGGCCGCAAACTCAGAAATCCGTCTGCCTCTGCCTCCCAAGTGCTAGGATTAGAGGCCTGTGCCACAACTGTCCGACTGCAAATAACTCTTTTAGCTGCCTTTTTTGGGTCTTTTGGAGGGCGGTCATGATAGATCCCTTTTTATGAGCGCTCCATAGCCTCAGTAATAGTGTCAGGCCTTGGGACCTTCCCTTGATCTGGATCCCACTTTGGGTCTGTTGCTGGACCTTCTTTTTTTTCAGGATCCTCTCCATTTCCATCCCTGTAATTCTTTAAGACAGAAACAATTATGGGTCAGAGTTGTGACTGTAGGATGGCAACCCCATCCCTCACTTGATGCCCTGTCTTCCTGCTGGAGGTAGGCTCTGTAAGTTCCCTCTCCCTACTGTTGGGCATTTCATCAAAGGACCCTCCCTATGAGTCCTGTGAGTCTCTTACCTCCCAGGTCTCTGGGTGCATTCTGGGGAGTCCCCCCAACCTCTTATTTCCTGAGGTTGCCTGTTTGCATTCTTTGTGCTGGCCCTCAGGGCTTCAGTCCTTTTCCCTTGCCGAATACCAGATCAGCCAAGTATTCCACTATGTTCATAGTGGCCCTATTTGTGATAACCAGAAGCTGGAAACAACCTAGATGTCCCATGACAGAAGAATGGATACAGAAAATGAGGTTAATTTACACAACAGAATACTACTCAGCTATTAAGAGCAAGGACATCCTGAGTTTTGCAGGCAAATGGATGGAACTAGAAAATATCATCCTGAGTGAGGTAACTCAGACCCAAAAGAACATGCACGGCATGTACTCCTAATAAGTGGATATTAGTCAAAAAGAAAAAAAGAAAGAAAAAAACCTATACAGAATACACAAGATACAGTCCACAGAATTAAAAATGCTCAACAAGCTGAAGTGCCCAAGTGAGGATGCCTCAGTCCCACATGGGAGAAAGAAGAAAGAAATCACAAGTGGCAAGGGAGGGAGAGACTTGGGAGGGAAAGTGGATGGGGTGGTGGGGTAGTGGGGGGTAGAGGGGAACCTGTTCTGGCAAATTGTCCTTTCTAACTCTGAAGAATTGAGTTGGAATTTTGATGGGGATTGCACTGAATCTGTAGACTGCTTTTGGCAAGATGGCTGTTTTTATTATATTAATCCTACCAATCCATGAGCAAGGGAGACTTCCATCTTCTGAGATCTTCTTTGGCAACTTCATTGATTTTCTCTAAGAACTAATTCTGTCTCATTGATTCTTAGTGTTTACTTTGTTTGTTTTGGTTGCTGTTTACTTGTTTCCCTTTCATTGATTTCAGCCCTGAATTTAAATATTTTCAGACATCTATGTTTTTAGGTATGGTATCTTCTTGTTCTAGGGCTTTCAGTTGTGCAATTTAGTTGTTAATATGCCATCTCTCCCAACTTTTTTATGTAGGCACTTAGTGCTATGAACTTGCCTTTAGAACTGCCTGTATTGGGCCCCATAGGTTTGTGTATGTTATGTTTTCATTTCCATTCAATTAAAAAAAAGATTTTAATTTCCTTCTTGATTATTGTCTTGACCAAATTGTAAGCAGACTGTGGAATTCCTACCCCTTGCTTCTAAGTTCTATTGAGAGGTAGTTTTTTCCTCATGAAACAGGGTGTGAACTCTTACGTTACCTGCTAGCATAGCCGCCCTACTTCTGTAGAAAGTCAGTGCACCCAACATTGTAGCTCTCACACCTGACTTGTCTTGAGAATGGCATATACTAGAAGCTTGATGGTGTGACCAAAATTTTTGTGACTACACCTTCACAAAATAAAACTGACCATACTCATTCAGAGTCACATCCTTTATGTCTAGACAGTTCTGGACTTCCCTTTTCATTGGACTGGCTCATGTCACTCTCATGCTGTTCTCTATCCATTGTCCCACTGATGACTCTGCATGATCTTCCTCACCAAAAGAAACTTTCCGTATCACCTGCTTCTTGGGACACATGTGTCCTTGAGTCTTATTCTCTGTTCCACATGGAGTAGATTGTACATGTGTATCATTATCCATAGCCTGATCCAAATGGGTGACCATGAGATTCTGAGGAACGTTGGGTTCATCTACTGGTTCATTGGTGTGCTGACTTTTACAGTGTCTCTGTGGAGTGTAAAGCCTCCGTGTGTGCTTTAGAATATGAGTTCTCCTCCTGGTATCTATAGGTCCTCCTAGTGTTCTGGTGAAAAAAAAAAGGATGTGGCTGGATTCTTGATGAATGATGGAACCTCCTTTTCTCTCTAGATACCAGGTTGACTTTGCGAAAATTCAGCCATCCATCCATGTAACACTTACTGCTGTTTGACTTTTCCTGGGCAGATGTGAGCAAAAAATAAATTATTTCCCACAAATAGGGAACAAAAACAACTAATCAAAAACAGGATTTTATCAGAGACTAGCTAAATGAACCAGTGGAGTGATGGAAGTCACCCATAGGACTGTGGGTGAAAAATTACTTTCAAGAGCACGTGTGATGCATCAGCAAAAACTCACTCAAACATGGCATCAACCCATGAAAAAAATGATGTCCCTATAGCTCCCAGCACAACCAGCAGGTAGCTTAACCAGCAGGAGGGTGAAGATGTACTCCCCAGCACTGTTAATGTTTAGTAACCTTGCAAAAGAGCTGGTTACCAGTAGAGGGCAACTTAGCCAAAGCCTCAGCATCCAGTGGGGATTCTGGCAGTAGAGTGGGCTGAAATTGACTTCTTCGTTATGGGCTCTGGGCCTCCCCTGCCACCATCCTTCTTTGTCCACATTCTGACTAGTTATTTTCTCTCTGGAAGCTGCATGATCTCTCCAAGCCCTTTTCTAGGTACACTAGGTAAGGATCCAACCCCTACCAATAAAGTTGGGAAACATGCAAATGTTTTTCATTTGTTTTATTTATGGGAAATCCTGTGGACACTTGGTGTTAGCCTTAGGAGACGGGACTTGTGTGTCCTAGACACTGGCCTTAGTGAGTTAGGGCATAGTCATGACCGAGATGGAAAGGCTGAAGACAGAGGTGACCATGGGTATGGGGAGAATACCCCTCTGTAACTAGGCCCCCTTTTTTGTTCAGGGAAGTTGGATCCCCCTCTCATCAAGCACACCTCTGGACCATAGTCCCACAATGGCTGGCACTGAGGTACTTTGTGACTGGTATCAGAGTTTACTCAGGAGCATTCCTGTGGCCATACATTTTGTGCCATCTTTTTGTCATTCTTAATACTTTTTAATTAAAGAACATTGGATTTTTAATTTGATTCTGGATATTGAAAATTATGTCATGAGTTCTCATATGTCTTTTGACTGAGGTAATTCTATCAACATAACTGATGTTTGTTATGAACTTTTAAATGATATAAATAGGGGAAATTCGAAAGAAGGAAATCCTCTCAGAAATGGTTGCTTCTGAAGAATCTTGCTGGCATGTGCATTCTGTGGAAGCAACCATTTCTGAGGGGATTTCCTTCTTTAGAATTTCCTGAAGGGACCCTGATATAGCGGCCACTTGTGAGGCTATTCCAGTGCCTGGCAAACACAGAAGTGGATGCTCACAGTCAGCTATTGGATGGAACACAGGGCCCCCAATGGAGGAGCTAGAGAAAGTACCCAAGGAGTTGTAGGGGGCTGCAACCCTGTAGGTGCAACAACAATATGAACTAGCCAGTACCCCCTGAGCTCATGTCTCTAGCTGCATATGTAGCAGAAGATGGCCTAATCAGCCATCATTGGGAAGAGAGGCCCCTTGGTCTTGTAAACTTTATATGACCCAGCACAGGGGAAGGCCAGGGCCAAGTAGTGGGAGTGGGTGGGTAGGGGAGCAGGGGCGGGGTGGGGTATAGGGAACTTTCGGGATAGCATTTGAAATGTAAATAAAGAAAATAAAAAAAAAAAGAGAAATGGTTGCTTCCATGCTGTAGGTTCATCAAGGACTCTCTGTCTCTGTCTCTGTCTCTCTCTCTCTCTCTCTCTTTCTTATTTTTTCTTTCACTTCCTTTCTGCCTTTCTTTCATTTTTACAAACCTAAAGATACCAGACCAATGGGCAAAATGCATTTCAGTATAAATTCCATATGTCCATCTTGACAAACAATAGCTGGTAGTGCCTCATCAGCAAGTAGACAGATGAACTGTGATCTTAATGGTGATGTATCCTCTTGTCTACACATTTGTCAGTGTATCTTTCAATCTCATAATGTGAACTTGCTTGCGTAGTCATTTCTTAGGTAGGCATGCTACCACAGGGAGGCATACCCCTCTGGCATCTGGGATCAGGGAAAACATGTTTTTCGGTACTATGATCAAATTGCCAAGCCTGTCTACTGACAATAAACTGATCTAGGAAGGACTCAGCTCTTCACCAAGATCTTTTTGAGGCATAGAAAGGCCCTTGATGTCCTTTTTGATGCTGGCCTTGGCAGCTATAGCCATTCCGACCTTGCTGGGAGGAGACTCCTTGTCTTCATACCTTGAACTGCTTCAGATACCAGCTACAGGAAGCCCACAGTACTGGTGATCCCTGGGCTTTGGCACAGTGGGTAAGTGCTTGTTCTGGGTGACAGATGACAGCTCTGATATAGGGGGAGGATCTCAGGTTGCTTAAGGGCTCTGGCCTCAGAATAGTGTCACCCTGAGCTAGAATCCACAAGAAGCCTGGAGGCAGAGACAGGTACCTGCTCTGATCCTGTCAGCCTGGGGAACTGTACTCCTAAGGAGATCTGGCATGGAACTCTCTCTTGGGCTGTGGCCTTTGATGCTAGCCTGTTGACACCTTCTTCCTGGTGAGTGTGTGCTGGCTTTGAGTGTCAGGGATACTGGAATGTGAAACATAGGTGACTGTGTTCAGGAACGGCACAGGCTGGTGATGCCTATGGTTCATTTGTGTGTGTGTGTGTGTGTGTGTGTATGTGTGTGTGCTCATTTCTACTAACTTTCATTTAATCACAGTGACCGTCTTAATGCTATCACAATGCAATGTTAATGGTAGGGAAATTTGACGAAAAAGAAGGATTTTGATGACTGGTGAAGATGGGCTTTCCAAATATGGCGGGCTCTCAATGAAGACCTCGGACTTTTCTCTTTGTGTTGTCTTCTTGCTCCCGAAGATACATCAGCAGAGGGCTCCATATGTCTCATTGGGAATTTAAATTCCTGTAGTGGTAACTTGCATGTGCAGTATGGTGGACACCAAGGCCTGGTGTGTGGGGACCCAAGTTGGGGTCTGAAGGAAGCTTTAGTGATTTGCAAACAGCTTGGCTGTGGCCGTGCGCAGTGTACCTATCAGCATATTTTGAGACCTGAAGAGACAGAGGTACCTTGGCTTTATGGTGTTCAGTGCTATGGTGAGGAAGCCACAATTTGGGAATGTTCCCCAGGGTTCTGGGACCCTCTGATGGCTGTGAATGCCAGTGTATAGTGTCAATTTCTTGTTCAGGTGAGTCAGCTAGGGGATGGTAAGATTTTGGTCCCCAGAATTTCCTTTTGTGTTTTGGAACTAAAGGAATTGCGACAGATATCCAAGGGAGGAAGGGAGGTATGGCCAGGTGTGAGTCCCTTTCCCTACAGATGCCTCGGGTGAGAGACTAGGCGAGAGCTTTCATTCCATGTCCTAAGGGACCTCAGCTCTCATTATCTCTGGACCCCCTCTCAGTAACTTTTTCTGAAGTCTACTGCTTTCCAAAGTCAGTGATGAAGCTCTTTTTTTTCTCTGCCTTGGAGCACTTCAGGGAACACCTTGGGGCTTGCTCATACACTCTTGGTATTCAGGTTACAACTCTAACTAAGGGGAATTACTTGATTCTTGAGACACGTATCCTGACCAGGCTCCCTTGGCATCCACTCTATCTACTGGGTGTACTCAAATCATGGCACTGTAATCGTAGGAGGATGATAGTGTTGCCTCTATCATGCCAGGGAACAGCAAAGGGTGGTGCCAGCACCAGGAGTCCTTTGTATGCTACTTTACCATGAGGAAGTAAGTCTGTATGTCTGTATGTCTTGGTCACTCACCATGTGAACAGGCTTCCAGGACCAGTTTCTTTTTCTTTTGTCCTACTAGAGGGTTTTGTACCAGAAGCCAGGCTGGGCAGTGGTGGCAGTCCCTGTACTGGGACTCCAGAGCTGTTGAGTAAGAACATCCTGCTCCGGAAGTGTGACTTGATGAAGGAGGAAGCCAGTGTTCTGCACAGGCAGCTGGAGTGTGGCACTGCTCTGCAGTGGTCCAGAGCCTACCATGGAGTAGACACTGGGAATCAGGAAAAGAAATTTGTAGCATGCCGGGGAGTCGAGTCTGACATTTTTCATTGCAAGTTCAATATGAATTTCCTAGAGCAGTGTGACCATCCTGCCTACACCCAAGTCGTATGCACAGGTAGGAACATTGTTTGCTGGTAACTGTTGATATCTAGGTGTTGAATGTCTGTATACAAAGAACAGACTCACCATCTACCCCCCAGGAAGAGTCAATGGAGTCCTGTCTTGATCAACATGAATGATATTAGTCCATGTTATGCCACAGACTGGCCTCACTTGGGGTCCCTAATCTGTGTGGAACTGGGTCTCTTGGTTGCAGGTGAGCGAGGATTCGGTGAATGAGTGACAGATAGTCCACACGAGAGAGGGTGTAGAACTGAATGCATTCTCATAAAGTGAACACCAGAGTTATAAAGTACAGAGAACAAAGGGGTAGGATGTCACAGTAGGCAAAGTACATTGAAGTTACTTGACACAAAACAGAGGAATGACTTCAAAGGGACTTACAGGAGCCAGGTAATGTTTACAGTTAAGATAAAGCAGTTCTGCCTAGGGTCAGCTAAAGACAGGTAAGGATTTCACACCTTAGTCACAATTTGTGCTATTCCTTTGAGCCTTGTGAAAGCTAGCACCAGGGGATTCCACACTAGCGGACCTTCTCATGAATAATGCAATACCACAACCCCCCTATTTCCTAGGCCTTGGTAAATACTTGCATATGAAAGTAACCTTTTCACTGAATTCTGAGCTCCTNGCTNTAAGGAATTTTCAGGACTTTGGAACACTGGCTTTAAGGAATTTTTAGAACTTTGGAACACTAGTGGAAACTTCACCTATGGTATAAATTCAATCTTTAAAGGCACTAATAATATTGAAAGAGAGCATACACCATACTAGCATGCGGATAGGGTTCATGTATATAGATTATTGGAAATGCCAGGACTCCAGGAGGCTGAATCTGGTTTTTAGGCCTATTGTGAGCCACCACTGAAGTAGGCATGGCAATGTTACCACTGAGAAGTACTTCTCGGAGGCTTGGGATCACCCCAGTGGGCATTGCTGTAGCTTGGTCTTCTGAGCTCATGGTTCCTGTCCAGTCTGTGACCTGAGTATAGGGAACTGAAATCAGTGTCTTATTCGCTGTACATGGGGAACACGAGTCTTCATAATCCCAGAGACCAAGTGACCAGAAGGAGTGTTTGTGCTCAGAATATGTGTGGTGTCAAAGGCTCAAGGGAGGACAGGGTAGGGGATCAGGGTCTTTGGTCTTTGGTCCCCTATGCCAGGGCTAATGAGAGCAGTCCTGTATCCATCCACACCATTCCTTTTAGGGCACAGGATGTCAGCCATCAGGTCCTATCATCCAGTGCCTGCACAGAGAGTGCTCTGACCTCAGTTGTTTCAGTTCAGATTTACCCCAAGGACACATGATGGTCAGGTTGGTGGGTGGTAAGCACCCATGTGGGAGTTCCCTGGCAGTTTTGTGAGGACTGACCTGGGGCATCATCTGTAGGCTGACTTGGACTTGCTCACAGCTCACATGGCTTTCCAGGAGCTGGTGTGGTGTGGTCTCATCCACATCTGGAGTTTCAAGTTTGACTGACTGACCTCAGTGCCTATGTAGAAGATGGCTTTCCACTGTGTAGACAATAAATCACTGATATTCCATTGTGCATGGAAGGATACCGGTATGGCCATGACCAAAATGCTTCACTAATTTTTTCAGGGGGGAAGTAAGTCAGGTTATGGAGTGGCAGGGTATGATGTGATGTGATTAGGGTTGGGGTCTGGGGTCTGTGCTGTGATGATCATGGACAGCTAGATGGGTGACACAGGGCCTGTGTCTTCTATCTCATTTTCCTGTATAGCCTCTTCTATATTTTCTTAGTCTTTTGGATAAATGTCTGCTCAGCTCTGGCATCAACCTCAGAGATTGATGGCTGCGGGTCATTTGGAGTATTTTTTTTTTTTTTGCATACTCTGTATGGTCATCCTTTGTTTGCATACGCCTCACAGCCCCATCTCCTCCCTTATTGTTTGCATCTGTAAAATGAGTTTCAACTTGCTTGATTTGGTGTTTGCTCTCTGCTTACTGCCTTTTGCTTTGGTGTCACATATAAAGCTTGACTTTGAAAGTTCAAAGTCCTGCAGCATCACCTCCTGCTTTTGGTTAAGACTGTTGTCCTTCAACACCGTGTTCAGGGCTATGGTGGGTGTTGAGTTCACCTTTCTTCCTGTATCTAGAGGATCAGTTCCACATATCCCATGTGCATGTTCAATTTCCTCAACACCTAACTCAGGACATTGTGCTTCCTGAACAAATGGCCGTAGCCCATTATAGTCTATTGCTATTGTTCTTGGTTATCCTCCAGAATGTGAGGATAAGACACTATTTCTGAAGGTACCACATATGAGTCATAGAACATGGAAAAGTCAGGCTGATGTCAACCAGGAAACTATGATTGGACTGAGCACAGGGTTCCCAATGAAGGAGCTAGAGAAAGGACCTAATGAGCTGAAGGGATTTGCAGCCCCATAGGAAGAACAACAATACAATCTAACCAGTACCCCCAGAACTCCCAGGGACTAAACCACCAAGCAAAGAAAACATATGGTAGGACTCATGGCTCCAGCTGCATGTGTAGCAGAGGATGACCTAGTTGGTCATCAATGGGAGGAGACACCCTTGATTCTGTGAAGGCTCTATGACCCAGTGTAGGGGAATGCCAGGGTCAGGAAGCAGGAGTGGGTGGGTTGGTTAGCAAAGGGACAGGGGTGGAGATAGGGGGTTTTTGGAGGGGAAACCAGGAAAGTGGATAACATTTGAAATGTAAATAAAGAAAATATCTAATAAAAAAATCTAAAATTAAAAAAAAGATTCTGAGAACTGTGTCTGTTCATTGCTGCAGTCTAAGTGTGAAGCCCCCCAGAAGCCCATGTATTTGAATATTTAGTACTCAACTAACAACACTGCTATAGATTATTTAGAAGATGGAGCCTGTTTGGATAAGACAGATTACTAGGGGAAGGTGGAGCTTGAGATTTTAGATCCCAGATCCACATCCTGTCTTTTCTCTGCTTCCTTCTACATTAGGATGCAATGAGATTGCCTGCCTTACATTTCTGCTGCCTGCCTTTCTATGGTAGACTGCATCTCCTTAATACCCAAGTAAATCTTTTCTCCATTTACCTTCCTCAGAGACTTGGTCCCAGCAAGAAGGGAAATGATGACAGTCACACAGTGCCTAACTGGCCCCCTGTGCTGAAGGCTGGGGATGAGAGTCATACAGAGCCTAACTGGCCCCCAGCGCTGAAGGTTGGGTGGGTGTACACCGATGTTTGATTCTCAGGCTCTGTGAGAAAGGATTCTGAAAATGGGGCCTCAACTGCTTCTTATCATATGCTTCCTTCCCAGGAACCTGTGGGCCAGGACACCTAGAAAGTCAGCCGTGTCTCACGGTGTCACAGGTGTCCCATGGTTTGCTCCTTTCTCTCTCTTCCTTGAGTTAATCTCTTGGGTAGGACTTCTTAAGCTATATTTCCTTACTGGGATCTAGATTTATTTAATTATGTAAAGCAAAGTTTGATTTCTTTTATAGCTTCTCCATATTTGGCTGAAACATATTGCTAGATTTTAAAAATGTAATGGAGTTTTTAATCTCATTTTTGACTGTTCAGTCAAGATAACAGTTAACTAAATAATTTACATGTCTGTGCTTCTACGAATCCTGCAGCTTTATAAGGCAGTTACCTCTGTTACTTTCTTTGGGAAGGTCTCTGGATTTTCTACATAGGAGTTCTGCTCATTTCGGAATAGATCTTTGCTCCGTCTAGCCTGGCAGCCTGGCTTCTTTTCTTCTGGTTTTCCTCTTTTGGTTTCTTTTGTTTTGCTCCTAGTGTTCAGTGGGTGCTGTGAACATGGGCATGCTTCTCATGTCCCTGATCTTAGGACCAAGGCTTTCATTCATAGTCTTGTATGCTTGAGTACATTGCTAATTGCAGTGCTTTCTAAACACTCTTTGGTGATACGTTACAAATTTCTGTTTTTTTTTCCAATTTTTTGAATAATTTAAGGATATCAACTATATTAAGAACACAATTTGAGATAATCATTACCTTTACCTTTGATGTATTAGAGCTTTCTATTATGGTGGTTGTTTTTTTTATGTATTGAATCAACTTTGCCTTTCTGAGATAAATCTTTATTATTAATTAATTAATTCACTTTACATCCCTCTTATTGCCCCCTCCTGGTCACCTCCTTACATAAGCCTTCCCCTCCCATTCTTTTCTGATAGGATGGTGTCTCCCTGGGGATCCCCTCATCCTTGTTCTCTGTGGGACTAAGCACTTTCTCTCCCACTAAGGTCAGACAAAGCTGTCTGGCTAGAAGAACATATTCTATGGAGAGGCAACTGCTTTTGGGATAGTACCCACTCCATTTATTTGGAACCCACACGAAGACCAAGCTATATATGTGCAGGAAGCCTAGGTTCAACACATGAATGCTCTTTGGTTGGTGGTTCAGTCTCTAAGAGTCCAGTTTAGTTGACTCCGTGGGTCTTCCTGTGGAGTTTCTATCCAGTTCAGGGTCCACAATCCTTCCCTGTATTTGTCCATAAGAGTCTCCAAGCCACTGTTTGACTGGGAACATCTGCATCTGATTGAGTCAGCTGCTGGGAGCTTCTCAGAGGAAAGTCATGCTAGACTACTGTCTGCAAGCATAACAGAGTATCATTAATAGTGTTGGGGATTGGTGCTTACCCAAGGGAGAGGTCTCAAGTTGGGCCGGTTATTGGCTGGTCATTTCCTCAGTTTCTGCTCCATCCACTGTCCCTGCATTTCTGGTAGACAGGATAAATTTTGGGTTGAAAGCTTTGTGGGTGGGTTGGTGTTCCTATCACTCCACTGGGGTTCTTGCCTGGCTATAGGAGGTGGCCTCTTCAGGTTCCATATCCCCAATGCTGTGAGTCACAGCTAAGGTCACGCCCATTGATTCTTGGACAACTTCCTTATTACATGTCTATCTCATCCCCCTACCTTCCTACACCCCCCCCCCCATCGTTTGCAGACTTCCGTTCACCTGAGATAAATCGTAATTGGTTCTGGTACGTCATCCCATTTGCAGTTGATTTCTGTTTTCTTCAGTGTTGCTGAGACTTTTGCTTCAGTATCTTTAGGATGCTAGTCTTTAGGATGCCAGTCTGTAACTTTTTATTATTGTGATGCCTTTGCCTGGCTTCTCTAGCAGGATGATGCATACACAAAGCTAGAGAGCTATTTCTCATGCACTTTTCTTTATTCTAGTTTTTTTTTTTTTGCATTTAGTAATGGTGTTTATTTATTTATTTATTTATTGCCATTTATTAAATGATTTTATTTATTTATATTCCAAATGTTGTCCCCTTCCTGGTCCCCTCTCCCAGAGTTCTTCACCCCAACACCCCTTCCCTTTGCCTCTGAGAGGGTGCTCTCCCAACCCCTCACACAACTCCACCTCACCCCCTAGTATCTCCCTTCCCTGGGGCATCAAGCCTCTATAGTATTAGCCACATCCTCTCTGACTGAGGACAGATAATGTAGTCAGTCCTCTGCTACATAAGTGTCAGGAGCCACATGCCAGCCCATGTATGCTCCTTGGTTGGTGGCTTAGTCTCTGGGAGCTCTGAGGGATCTTGGTTAGTTGATACTGTTGTTCTTCCTATGTGGTTGCCAACTCATTCATCTCTTTCAATCCTTCCCCTAACTCTTCCATGGGGGTCCCCAACCTCCGTCCAATGGTTGGCTGTGAGTATCTGCATCTGTCTCAGTCAGCTGCTGGTAGAGCCTCTCAGAGGACAGCCATGCTATGTATGCAAGCACAACACAGCATCAGTAATAGTGTCAGGGTTTGGGGCCTTCACATGGGATGGATCCCAAGTTGGGCTCGCCACTGGACTGCCTTTCCTTCAGTCTCTGCTCCATTTTTGTCTCTACATTTCTTTCAGACAGAACAATTCTGGGACAAAAATTTGAAGATGAGTGGGTAGTCCCATTTCTCCATTGGAGGCCATGTCGATTTACTGGATATTGTCTCTTCAGGTTCCATCTCCCCACTGTTGGGCATTTCAGCTAAGGTCATCCCCATTGAGTTCTGGGAGCCTCTCACATCCCAGGTCTCTGGAACTTTCTCGAGGGACCACCCACCTTAGCCCCAACCCCTACCCCTGCAACTGCATGTTTCCATTCATTCTTCTGGTCATTTGGGCTTCCCCCTGTTTTCCCCCATACCTGATCCTGTCCCCTTTTCTTCTCTTCCCCTCTCCCATCCAAGTCCCTCCCTCCCTCTGCCTCACTAGTATAAAGTTTAGCTATTAATTTGAAAACATTCTTGTTTTTTCTTTTCTTTTCCAATTAATTAATTAATTAATTAATTAATTAATTTTATATCCTGATTATTGGCCCCTCCTCCCAATTACCACTCATACAGTCCCTCCTCCATCCCCCTCCCCTTTCCTCTGAGAGGGTGGAGACCTACCCTGAGTATCCCCCACCCTGGTATATCAAGTCTCTGCAGGGCTAGGCTCATCCTCTCTCACTGAGGTCAGACAAGGCTGCCCAGTTAGGGAAACGAGATCCGCAGACAGGCAACAGCTTTAGGAATAACCCCTGCTCCATTTGTTGTGAGACAATATGAAGACTGAGCTGCACATCTGCTACATATGTGTGGGTGCCGTAGGCCAGTCTGTGTATATTCTTTGGTTGGTGGTTCAGTCTCTGAGAGCCACCAAGGGTCCAGCTTAGTTGACTTTGTTGGTCTTCCTGTAGAGTTTCTATCCCCTCTGGGGCCCTCTATCCTTCCATCTTCCACAAGATTCCTCCAGCTCTGTCTAATGTTTGCCTATGGGCCTTTGCATCTGTTTCATTCAGCTGCTGGGTAGAGTCTCTCAGAGAACAATTTGTTGGCTCATGCATGCAAGCATAACAAAGTATCAGTAATAGCGTCAGGGATTGGTGCTTGCCCATGGGATGGGTCTCACATTGGGCCAGTTTCTCTTTGGCCATTCCCTCAGTCTGTGCTCTATCCACTGGCCTTTTCTCCTGTCTTTCCCTACATTAGATTCTGAATATAGGTGTTTATAGTAAAAAAAAAATCTTTCTACGTACTGCATATTTCTTATTTTGCATTTGGTATGTTGCATTTTTATTTGTGTTTTCATTTTCTTATTGATTTGTTTGTTTCTTAAATACTTATTTTAAAATCACTTGTGTACATGTGCATGTATGTGCATGTGGGTGTGCATGTATGTAGGCCAGAGGAAGGGCTCAGATCTCCTGGCAGTGGAGTTGCAGGTGGGGTTATGAGTTGTCTGATGTGGGTGCTGCAAACTGAACTCCTGTCTCTGTAAGAACTATAAGTGCATTTATCAACAGCGTTATCTCTCCAGTCCCATGATTTGATTTTTTTTCGCCTCATTAAATTTTCATGTCAATCAGATTTTAGTCTTATTCACACGTGTTATGTTGTCTAGCATAGGACCCATGTTGGGAGGTCTGTGTGCCAATCAGTCTCAGAGACTTTTGAGGGTCACTGACCATGTCGCCTGTGGCTGTCCTGTCTACTGTGCTGGTAGCTTTCTGAGTCTTTGGTCACTATTGCAGAACTGTGGGCACCTCTTCTTTCCCCCCAACAAATTCTTTCTTTCTTTCCCAAAGTTCTGCTGTTTATGTGCTGAGCGTTGTTATTCATCATTGGTGAACTGACACCTCGATGAGTTTATGGTCCTTTTGGTCTCATGCCACAGTGTTTTTTCTTACAGTCTTTCTGGTCTGGTGTCATTCTGTATTCAATGTTTACTCTGTCCTTTCACTGTCAACCTGTGAGTGAATATAAAGCAAATCTGTTGTAGATAAAATATGTAATATTTTATAATAATCTGGATTTCTTCCCTTTGATAATAGATTTAACTCATTCTCATCCATTGCTCACTAGGCATTGATATGTCTGCCATTTTGTTGTCTATTTCTGCATGTCTTACAAGTTTTAAACCCTTTTTATTTCTTCCAAATTTGCATTTTGTGTTTATTGATTTTTTCCTACTATGTAGTTTTAGAAATTTACTTTTCATCATATTCCAGTTTTATTTATTTTTTATTATTTAAAAGTTATTTAATTAATAGTCAACATTATGTATATTTTTGGTATACTATGTAGCATATATATATATGTGTGTGTGTGTGTGTGTTGTTATGTTCAAATTTGATAATCATATGTATCTAATCAGAAGCATGTCATTTTCTTTCGATGAATGCATTCAAAAATTGTTCCTATGGCTTCTTTAGAAACATATGATATATTATATATGGTCTCCTTATTGTCTTGTAGAATAGCAGAACTTATTATTCTCATTAAATGTAACTTAGTGCCCATTGATCAACTTTTCTACATCTATTCTTTTCTCCTGCCCTTCCAGCCTTTGGCACACACAATGCTAATGTTAAATTCTATGAGATAATTACTCATACTCTGTGTATGAATTATACCACCAGTGCTTGTCTTTCTCTGCATGTTTTTTCCCACTTAACATAATGATCACCAGTTCCTGACATGCTGTTGGAAATGACAGGATTTCATGATCTCATGGCAGAGTAGTGTACATACACATTTTCTTTATCTACTTATCAGATAATAGATGGTTAGGTTGGTAAACTAGTTTGGATCTTACTAATAACATTGTAATAAACAATTGAGTATAGATTCAATATATTTCAAAATTGTTTTCCTAGAGTGACTTTGCTACTACAGTTTATGCCTTTAATTTATAATGATACACTCTGAGTTAACATCAACTGGACTTCCAAAATTTTGCAGTATATATGTGTTATATATGTGCATATTCACATATATATCATATATATTCTGTTCCTATATTATTTGTTTTCCCTTTTAAGACATTTTCATAAATTATAACTTTATATTTTGTATCTTTAAATTAGGATTTATGCTTAATCTTCTATATCATGTAAGAGAAAAAGAGGCTGCATTTGAAAATCACAGGAAGAATAGCACCCATGCTCTTTTATGCCCATATATGCCAGTGTTCCTTTTTTCTTCACATAACTTCAGGACCCTCTACTTGGAAGAGGAGTGCTGCTGGAGATCAAAAAGCAAATCTTTGTTTGACTTTTCCAGCTCTTTGAACTTCTTTCCCTACTTCTGGTTTTCACCTCCTTGATTTTGATGAGACATTGGCTGTCAGTCTTTCCCTGAATCTGGAATACATGAACAATAGCTTCTCTGTTGCTGTGTCAGGACTTTCTGCTTTTCAATATTTTAATTAAAATATATTGCCTTTGTGTTCTTAAAATTTCTTGATATGTTAATCTCTTCAATTTAGTAATGTTAAATTTTATTTCTTATTTCTTTACTTGCTCAAGGAAATTATATACAGTTAAGGTGTATAATGTGTTTTTTTCTTGTTCTTTTGAGATGGGGCCCAGGTTGGCCTAAAACTTGTTAGCTGGTGATAACTGAATCTACTAAATATCTTGCCTCCACCTCCTGTCAAAACCGCAATGTTTTAATATGTGTCTACATTGTGAATAGATCAAGTGGACATAATACATGTGTTACCTCATAAGCCAATAATTTCTTTTTGGTGAGAACAGCTTAAATATACTCTCCTGTCCATGTGCAAGAATAGAGTATATCGATATAAAGTTACCCCATGTAAAGCACAGCTTTTTAATTCCCACTCCTCACCTCATCTTACTGACCAACACCTCTTTAGGCACTTCTAGTCCCACTTGAAGGACCAAGCCTCCTGGTTCCCATGATCTATACTCAGCCTCTGTGAGCTGGAGGCTGTAGACATTACATATACATATGGTCACATGGCAATTCTGCTCTCAGTGTCTGATCACAGCATGTAGCTGCAGACCCTAGGGAGACTGGCTGAATTTACAGCAGTGTTTGCCCTGGAAAGTCCTGATATGATCTCTGTAAGTTGTAGAATGTCGGAGTAACATCTGTAGTATATCTAATTAAGTACTCAAATTTATCCTGACAGTGGCAGTGGTGCATACCTCGCTACCCACCCCAGTGTTCTGGATTCCTGAATAGAAGTCTCTCTCTCTCTCTCTCTCTCTCTCTCTCTCTCTCTCTCTCTCTCTCTCTCTCTCTCTCTCTC
>NC_034590.1:109631710-109638591 GCF_900095145.1 Mus pahari
CACACACACACACACACACACACACACACACACACACACAGCCATTATATTTTGATAGGCCTAAAATAGCTCAATGGCTGGGCCACTTCACAACCTCCTGATGGCTAATCCACCTCCCTCCGAGGTTCAAGAGTTATTACTCACTAATTCTACATTCCATCTATGCTGTCCTGGACCCAGCTGTACAGCCCTCTTGCTGCGATCCTTGCCTCTGACACCATGGCTTTGTTCTCTGTCCCACATCTTCTCAGGTGTGGCATCTTTCCTCTCCTACTCTTGGCATGATAGATCTTCTTCTTCTCTCCTTCCTCTGTTCCTTGCCCAGGTATCCTTACAGTCCTGCTTCTGTCTGTCCTGCCCAGCCATTGGCTGCCAGTAACTTTATTTACCAATCACAAACAACTGGGGGCAGGGTCTACCAGTGTCTTTCTTATGTGTGTACATGTGGATTCATGCACAAAACAATTTGGGGGGCCCAAATTAACATAATAGTAGCAGCGTTAGGCCAAACCCACTACAACATCCCTCAGAGGGATAAGCATAATGAAGTTGTCCTCATGGAAGAGAGTGGAAGGACCTCCAGAATCCCAGGAGCCTAGTACATGAAGGGGGCCATGACAATGTGGATGAGCCTGGAGCAAGCCTGGAAAGGATGTGGCAGAGGCCGGGAAAGTGAGGATGTGCTTCTGGAAAGTGAGTCTCTCTTTCCCAGGATTCATTCCACTATCCTGGCTGTTACTGATCCCAATAGGGCCTTCATGATGACCAGCATCTACACTTTACAGACCCAGTTGCCAGCTCCCTGTGTCCCTGACTGATACATCTCTAGGCTTGGACACTGCATTGTATATTATTCCTTTCAAGTCTGGTCCTTAGACTGGCATCATCTAAGCTGGCAAAGCATCACAATGAGTGGTCCTTGCTCTTACTTGGGTCCTTCTGAGGTGTGCACACAATCCTTTTAGTTCCTGACTCCTTAATGGCTATCATTGTTAGTCCTTTTCAAAAACTCTTGACTTCACCATGGCCCTTTTTTCTAGGCCTCTCTCCTCTTCCTGATCTGGAACATTTGCTCTCACTTGTGAGCAAGGGTTTTGGTTCCCACACATCCTTCTTTCCATGTCCTTTTGTGAGTAGAAGCTGACTTCTGATGAGGGATAATGTTGATCTTCTTGTCTCCTCCAGGCTTGGCCTTTCTTAGCTCAGTGGCTTGTTGATGCACTCGAGGGTTTAGCATTTATGCCTACCTTGTCTTTTACACAGCACACACTGGAAGATTAATGGTGACTAATGGAATCAAACTCCTTCAGGTTAATTGTGACTGTATTTACTCAAGATTACATCCTCTATGACTAGAGTAGTTTTAGACCAAATTCTCATGAGACCAACCCATGGTCACACCTTGTCTTCATGTCTCCATAGTCTTCTTACTGATGACCACTGTGTGTGTTCTTTTTTCTTTTTTTTTTTCAGGATTTTAAAAAAAATTATTTTATTAGATATTTTCTTCTTTTACATTTCAAATGCTATTCCGAATGTCCCCTATACCCTCCCCGCACCCTGCTCCCCTGCCTTCTCACTCCCACTTCTTTGCCCTGGCATTCCCCTGTATGGGACATATAAAGTTTGCAAGACCAAGCCCTATGAGAAGCTCCCGGAAAAGAAGATAAAGGTGAAGTGATAAAAAAATTTTACGTCTATTTACTAATAACTAACAAGTCTTGGGAAGACTCTGGTCCTTAGCGAGATCTTCTATTTGAGGGAGAGAATAATACTTGCTGCTGTGTTTTATTTACACTGGTTTCATGAGGCACAGCCATTGAAGCCTTGCTGTATGACTTCTTGTCCTCCTTACACCTGGGGTTGTACTGGGTACCAGCTGCAGGAAGTTCCACACCACTGATGCTTTCTGGGCCCTGGCACAGTGAGTGAAAGCCTTTTTGAGTTACAGATGGCAGCTCTGATGTAGGGGAGGCTCCCAGAGTGCTTACAGGCACTGCCCCTAGAACAGCATCACTCTAAATTAGAGCCTGCCTTTTGCCTGGAGACAGAACAAGCTCCTGAACTGAGACTATCAGTTTGGAGAACTGATGCTGCAGTGAGATCCAGAATGATACTCTCCTCTCTGGCTCTGTGGCTTCTACTGCTGGCCTGCTGGCTCCTCCCTTCTGGTGAGTGTACACTGCTGTTTACAGAGCCTGCATGTGAGGGACACAGATGTACAAAATATTGCCAACCAAGGTTAGTGACAGAATAGCATTGCTGATATCTGATGCCTCACTTCTTTGTGCTTGTTTCTGCTAACTAAAGTTTCACTGAAGAAACCATTTGATTCTGTTATAATTCAGAATATTCATAGTGAGGGAATCTGAGAAAAAGGAGTGACCATGATGGCAAGGATAGGATTTTCTCATTAAGAAGCATTTTGAATGAAATACTCAGTATCTTCTCCATCTAACTCATGTCTCATCTCAGAAGGACTGGTTGGGGAGGAATCCTGGAATCTCGTAGATGGTGCAGACCAATGCGATGGCCGTCTGCAAATAGAACACAGTGAGCAGCAAGGCCTTGTGTGTGGTGACCACTGGGGCATGCAGGAAGCTTCAGTGACCTGCAGACACCTTGGCTGTAGTCAAGCACGTTCAACCTTCCAGTATGTTTTGAGACCCGAAGAAATGAATTCACCCTGGCTGTATGGTACCAAGTGCAGTGGTGAGAAGGCCACCCTCTGGGAGGTTTCTCTGGGGGCCTGGGGACCCCTCAGTGACTGCAAGTGCCAGTGTGTGGTGTCAATTATCTGCTCAGGTGAGTCAGATGAAGGCTGCTCAAATCCCTAGTCCCATCTCACCCCCATTCTTCTTTTATTTTGCCCTGCAAGTAGAGGCATTGAGACAAGTGTCCAGGGGAGGAGGGGTATGTCAGGTGTGAGCACTTTGGTCCCTAAGAGTTCCATGGTGAGAGACCATAAGGGATGCCTACTTTCTCTGTTCTAAGAAAATCAGTTCTCACTCTCCTTGTTCCTCTCCTCAATAACTTTTCTTGGATATATTTTTAAAAAGCCAGCCATCAGGTCCATGTGTCATTGCTTTACTTAGATCACCTCAGGAAACACTGTCACTGTGCACGAGGCATAGCTCAAGTCAGGGGGACTTGACATATTAGTTTTTGAGGAAGGAGTCCCTGTCCCATGTGATCCTGTGTCTTTGTGGCATTCTGGAAGGATGGACTCCATTTGCCTGTTATTTCAGGGTAGTTCTAAAGACTGGGGACACTGCCAGGGATCTTGTGCAATGCTTCAGACTGAACAAGTCACTCTGCAGACCCTGATCATGTACCTTTGGCAGAAGCTTCTAGGAGCTGGTTTTGTCCCCTGTGCCACCAGGTGATAACTTTCAACAAGTCAGGCTGACCAGAGGTGCCAGTCCATGTGCTGGGTCTCCTGAGTTGTTGAGTGGGTCTTCCATACTCCTGAAATGTGACCTACAGAAGGAAGAGGCAAGTATCTTGTGAAAACACCTGGAGTGTGGCACCGCTCTGCAGTGGTCCAAAACTCACCATGGAAGTCAAGAACAGAAATTCGTGTCTTGCCAAGGAACAGAGGCTGACATTTTCTACTGCAAGATCAATGTGAACTTTGCAGAGCAGTGTGACCTTCAGTCTTACACCCAGGTGGTGTGCACAGGTAGGAATGTTCTATGATGAGTTTGTTAGTGTGGGTATTGGGTATCTGATTTTGAAGGAGATCAGGCCTCTGCTCCACAGTACAAGGTCAATAGAATCTTCTCTGTTCATCATGGTTGTCACCATAATGGTTCCATATTGCTACTGGGAGACATTGAGATACCCTTGGCAGTGAAGTCTGTAGATGGTTTTGCTCTGCCTAGGGTTTCTTTCCAGTCTGGACCTTGGAGTTGAGAGGCTGTTAGATCAGTGTCCATCTACCCTTCCTAGTGAAACATAGGTGCCCATTTCTTCCTTGAAGTAAAGAGAGAACATCTGTGGTCAGAATCTGCATTGAGCTTACTCATGATTTGAAGGACTTCAAGAGGAGGAATCTTTGGCCTGTAGACCCGAGTACTTTGTCTGTTTTGGTCTTTGGCCAGATTGTCCTGTGTCCTTTATCAATCTTCTCTGGGAACTGGATACCAGCCAGCAGTCTATGTCACCTCAGTGGCCTGCATGGAGGCTGCTTGACCTTAGTTCCCGCTGTTCAGTGTCTGTCCCAAGAATCCATGGAGTCCAATTAACGGGATGTGAGCACCCCATCTGTCATGCTGAACTGAATCTACTCATGGCTTGTCTGCTCTTCTTGGAGCTGGATTTGGGGTGGTCACATTCACATTCAGAAGTCCCTACTTTGGCTTGTATGGTGAGGTCTTTAACTGTTGTGGATAGCCCTGGGGCTAATTATATTTGATGTTAATTCTGTTCTCCTGTGAGGGGCTGCGAACAAGGAATGAGTCAGCACTCAGGAGATTTCCTGTAAACCTGCTTCCCACCTTAATTTATAAATAAAGGCTAGAGCTGGTGATTGGGTGGAGAAAGAGAGGAAGGTGGAGCTGAAGGTTTTGGGAGAGAGAGAGAGAGAGAGAGAGAGAGAGAGAGAGAGAGAGAGAGAGAGAGAGAGAGAGAATGGACAGTGGAGGAGGAGGAGAAGAAGGAAAGTGGAGCAGAAGCATTTGGCCTGGAGAAACTGTAAATGGGGTCTCTTATATGAGGAAGCTGGTAGTGTAGTGGTAGATCTGCCCAATCTAGGTGCACAGCATGTATTCATATTAATTGAGTTGTGTTTTCATTGCCCAGGCTTATTCGGGTTGGAGATTTACTGCAACTGTTTTGTTACTGACTTGATGATACCCACTGTCTGATGGGGTGTGCAACTGTTGTGGCCATAACCAGAATAGAGAGAGAAGGCTGCACTCACCTTATCCAAGGCCTGAGTCAGCTTACAGACTGGTGGGCTAGGGTATGGTGTTGGTTAAGTCCAGGGTCTGATTGATGGACTTTGATCATCATGGACAACTGAAGAGTGAGCCCCCGCAAGAATATTCTCTGTTCTGGAGGGTTCTTTTGACCTCCCATTCCCTTCTTCTCTAGCCTTTCATATTTGTTCACTTTTGGACACATTTGCAAAACTATCTGCTCAGCTCTGCCACAGATTTCAGAATAGAGGTTAGGTTTTTTGGGTATTACTGATGGCTTGGGATATTCTGTATAGCAGCCCTGGTTAGCACACACCTCACAAACTCACCATGTACACTGCTTCCCCTTGTCATGATTTCCTTTTGTATACACAGCTCAACTTCACTTCATTCCAAAGAGGTTTCTGCCTCGTGTTTGTGCCATGGTGTCAAATCTAAAGCTTGGCTTTTCAAGTCCAAAGTCCTGTGACATCACCCCCTGCTGTTAAGACTGTTGTCCTTCAGCACCATGTCCAGGGCTATTTCACCAATGTGAGGTCTCAGGTTCACATTTGTTTCTGATGTGTGGCGCACTGACTACATGAAACCTGTGTGGATATCCTGCTTTCCCCAACACTTTGTTAGAGACTTCATTCTTTCTCCATGAGTAGCCACTGCCTCTTCTCAGAAACTTATAGACCATGAGCATGCGAAATGGTTTCTGCACTTTCAATTCTATTCCACTGATCCCAATACCTAGCCTCATGCCACACCACAGTGCTTCGGTTCATGTAGCTTTGCTGTAAGTTTTGAAACAAGGAAGCCAGTGTCTAGCTGCTCATGTGGTTGTGGGTCTTTAGGAATCCTCATCGCTATGAGAATGGTAGCATTTACTTTCTAACTTTCCAAGCACCCATTCTGGTTTTGATAGAGATGGCAAAAGGCCATGTCCACAGCTCTTGACATGAGGCCATGCCCCTCTATGTAGGTTTTGTGTGGTTTTCTTCTAAGAAGTGTATTCTGTTAAAGAATTAACATGTATTGAACATCTATATTTAAGGGGTACAGTCTGACATGGCAACCCATGTTGTAATGTGCACTGGTGGTCAGGGTAACTGGCATATCTGTCAACACAACTTTTTGGTTCAAAACATTCAACAGCATATCCACTAGGTATTTTGAAGTCTTTCACTAGTTGTGGTCAACTATGGTTGCCCTACTATTTTTTGTGAATTTTATAAGTCATTCCTCTGTCCAGCTGTTCCTAATGTCTTTAACTATTCATTCATTTCCCCAATCCTCCCTTCTTGGCTCTGGTAGCTACTATGTGATTCTACCCTGCGGTTTCATCAACAATTCAGTTTTCTCATGTAGATAAATTTATATTCTTTGTCTCTCAATAACTGACATATTTTACTTCCTTAGCCTCATGCATGTTGCATCAAATGACAGAATTTTAATCTTTTCAGTGAGAGGCATACACACACACACACACACACACACACACACACATATATATATATATATATATATATATATATATATATATATATATATACTTTATGTAGCTGTCCTTCAAGAGACACCTAGGTTGACCATATGCTGGCTACTACAAATTTTGTTGTATTTCTTCAACATGCCAATTCCTACTCATTGACAACCACAGGCATTTCACTGAGTCCAGTATAATTTCATTTCTCATCTTCTTAGGAAGTTCCT
Source organism: Mus pahari (assembly GCF_900095145.1). Lineage (NCBI taxonomy): Eukaryota > Metazoa > Chordata > Mammalia > Rodentia > Muridae > Mus > Mus pahari. Next base: position 109,638,331 of record NC_034590.1, read on the forward strand.
CCCTGTCTTCTATGCAGCTCTACTAATTTTAATTCTTGCCATCATCTGAGAGTTCTCAACTTCCACATTCTAATCAGTACCTGATTTTTTAAAAGTCATTGTTCACTTTATTATTATTTTAAAAATCATTTTACTTGTTTACATTTCAAATGTTATCCTCTCGCTCACAGCCAGCTATTGGATGGAACACAGGGTCCCCAATGGAGGAGCTAGAGAAAGTACCCAAGGAGCTGAAGGGGGCTGCAACCCTGTAGGTGGAAC
>NC_034590.1:109638876-109640220 GCF_900095145.1 Mus pahari
ATAGGGAACTTTTGGGATAGCATTTGAAATGTAAATAAAGAAAATAATAATAATAAAAAAATGTTATCCTCCTCCCTGCTGTCCCCTCCATGTCCACTTTGCCTCTAAGAGGGTGCTCCCCCACCTACCCACCCACTCCTGCCTCACTCCTCTAGCATCCTGATTCTCTGGGGTATCAAACTTCCACAGGACCAACTGATGTCAGATGAAGCAGTTCTCTGCTACGTATGCTGCAGGAGCCATGGACTAGCCCATGCATATTTTTTGGCAGGGGTTGTGGTGTGCGTTTAGTCCCTGGAAGCTCTGAGGGGTCCTCTTAATTGATGATGTTGTTGTTCCTATGGGGTTGACACCCCTTTCAGCTCCTTCAGCCCTTCCCCTAATTTTTCCATTGGTCCCTGGGTTTAAGTCAATGGTTGGCTGTATTTGCATCTGTCTTAGTCAGGTGTTGGCAGAGCCTCTCAGAGGACAGCCATACCATGCTCCTGTCTGCAAGCATATCTTGGCATCAGCAACAGTGTTGGGGTTTGGTGTCTGTGAATGCAATGGATTGCATGGTGGGGTAGTCTCTGGATGGCCTTTCCTTCAGTCTCTGCTCCATTTTTATCTCTGCATTTCTTTTGGATAGGGACAATTCTGGGTTAAAAGTTTTGAGATGGATGTGTGGCCCCACCCCTCCACTGGGGGCCATGTCTATTTACTTGGGGGTGGTCTCTTCAGGTTTCATCTCCATCCTATTATTTTGAGGTAGTGTCTGTCTTTTTCACTGATGTGTGTTTCTTGTATGCGACAAAATGTTGGGTCCTGTTTATGTATCCAGTCTGTTGACCTGTCTTTTTATTGGGGAATTGAGTCCATTGATGTGGAGAGATATTAAAGACCAATAATTGTTGGTTCCTGCTATTTTTGTTGTTAGTGGTGGTATTATGTTTGTGTGGGTCTCTTCTTTTGTGTTTGTTGTGAGATGGTTACTTTCTTGGGTGTTCCTGAATTTTTAATATTTTTGGTAATAGTCACTTTGGGTTTGATGATATAAAATTGTTTTGACTTGTATTTCCATGATAATTCATGATATTAAGAAGTTTTCCATTTATTTGTTCATATCTGTGGTTCTTTGTGGTAGGTGATATAAAGTCTATGCTGAGCTGCAGGTTTTTACCCATGTTAAATGTTAGATCATTTCATTTATTAGAAGAGTGGGTTGCTAAATATTATTTCATGCTGTGGCTTGCTCTTTCCTTCTGCTGCTCATTTGTCCCGCGCTACCTTCTCGCCAGCAAGAAACGACGCGGCACACAAACAGGATCCTTCTGCAGCAAAGCTTTAATGCTCTTGAGAGGGAGA
>NC_034590.1:109640231-109641503 GCF_900095145.1 Mus pahari
ATCTTGTAATGGCGAATGTGAGGGCGGCTCCCCACACTCATTCCTGGTTCTGGAGAGAGTTCTTAGCTGGATGCACTCCATCCTTGCTTTAACTGTAGTTTTGTGGGTTATTTTGTTGTTTGTTTCATTTTTCTAAGAGTATTTAATAATTTTCATCATAGTGATCATTCACATCCTTGATCTAGTTTACTGCTAGGTATTTTATTTCCTAATTGTTTTAATTGGCTTACTTTGTCCATGTTTTTCTCAGTGCCTTTGTCACTGGTGTTTAAACAGATATTGATTTCTGAATATTGACTTCATGTCCTGCTACTTTACTGAACTGTTTTCTTAGCTCTAAAAGTGCTTTGGTGGAGAATTTAGGACTTTTATCATAGTAAATGTCTGTGCACAAGGATCTATGGCTTCTTCCTTTTCTACCTTGATAACTTTGTTTCTTTTTTTATTTTTGGTTTGCCTTAAGACTCAGTTATACATTTGGCAAGAGATGAAAGTGGACATCTTTGACTTATTCTTGCTTGGGGGGGTGGGCTCATATCAGTTGATGTATGCTGCCTGGTTGGTGGCCCAGTATCTGAGAGATCTTGGGGGTCCAGGTTAGTTGAGACTGCTGGTCCTCCTTTAGGGTCACCCTCTTCCTCAGCTTCTTCCAGCTTTTCCCTAATTCAACCACAGGGATCAGCAGCTTGTCCATTGGTTGGGTGCAAATATCTGCATCTGACCTGTTAGGTCTTTCAGAAGGCAGTCAGGATAGGTCTGTTGTTGTGAACACACAGTAGCCTCAGCAATAGTGTCAGGCCTTGAGGCCTCCCCTTGAGGTGGGCAGGTCCAGTTTGGGCCTATCACTGAACCTCCTTTTCCTCAGGCTTGTCTCCATTTTTGTCCCTGTAGTTCTTTCAGACAGGAACAATTATGGGAATTATGGGTCAGAGTTTTGGACTGTGGGATGGCAACTCCATCCCTCATTTGATGCCCTGTCTTTCTACTGGAGGTGGGCTCTATAAGTTCCCTGTCCCCACTGATTCTATTTTGAACAATTAAAGATGTATTTGGTTGTACTTCTTTGAATACCTGATAGAATTCTACTGTGAATTCATCTGGGATCCAGCCTTTTGTTTTTGTTTTGAGGGAAAGTTTCTTTGTGTAGCCCTGGCTGTCCTAGAACCTACTCTGTAGTTGGTGTACACCACCACTGTTTGGCTTTTGAGCTTTTTTTTTTTTTTTTTTTTGTTTTTCGAGACAGGGTTTCTCTGTGTATCCCTGGCTGTCCTG
>NC_034590.1:109642753-109650632 GCF_900095145.1 Mus pahari
ACCTCACTCAGGATGATATCCTTCAGATACATCCATTTGCCTAAGAATTTCATAAATTCATTGTTTTTAATAGCTGAGTAGTACTCCATTGTGTAAATGGACCACATTTTCTGTATCCATTCCTCTGTTGAGGGACATCTGGGTTCTTTCCAGCTTCTGGCTATTATAAATAGGGCTGCTATAAACTAAGTGGAGCATGTGTCCTTATTACCAGTTGGAAGATCTTCTGGGTATATGCCCAGGAGAGGTATTGCTGGATCTGCCAGTAGTACTATGTCCAACCGCCAGACTGATTTCCAGAGTGCAAAGAACCATCTCTTATAAGCATTGATTCTTTTGTGTGTATTATTTCATTGTTTTTATTTCATTTAATTTCTGCTTTGATATTTTTAGTATTTCTTGTCATTTACTAGGTTTGGGTTTAGTTTGTTTTTATTTTACAGATTCTTGAGTTGCATCATTATGCTATTTATTTGCACTCTTTCTGACTTCCTTTCTGGCTTTGGTTTTTTGAGATATTGTCTTTCTCTGTAGATCAGGCTGGCCTTGAGTTCTCAAAGATCTGGCTGCCCCTGTCTCCCAAGTGCCAGGACTAAAGTGTTCACCACTATGCCCTGAATCTGTCTGAATTTTACTATAGGTACTTAAGTCTATGCATTTCCCTCTTAGGACTGCTGAATCCCAGAGGTTTCATTGTTTTGTTTTCACTTTTACTTAGTTCCAAGAACACTTTCACTTTCTTTTTGGATCATTCATTATCAAGGAATGAGTTGTTTAATTTATGTTTGTTAATACAACTACCAGCATTTTGTTTGCTGTCAATGTATGTTTTATTACATAATGGTCAGATACCTCAAATTATTTCAGGATTTCTTATTTGTTAGCTTTTGTTCGTATTCCAGCATGTGGTGACTTTTAGAAGTTTCTGTGTATTGCTGAGTAAACTTTATTTTTCTTTGGTGTTTGGGTGGAATATTTTGTTGATTTCTCTCTCTCTCTCTCTCTCTCTCTCTCTCTCTCTCTCTCTCTCTCTCTCTTCTCTTGTTTAGAGACAGGGAATTTCTGTGTAGCCCTGGCTGTCCTGGAACTAGCTCTGTACACCAAGCTGGCCTTGAACTCAGAAGTCTGCCTGCTGCCTCCCAAGTGTCTGCCACTACTGCCCAGCGGTTTCTCTATTTTTTTGTTCATATTACATCTATTAGAAGAGGTGATATGTAGAAAGCACCTACTATTCTGTTTGTATTAATCTGTGTCTTTAATTCCATTAGTGTGCTTTGCATGAAATTGGGTGTCCTAAGCTTCGGTATATGTATGTTTAGCATTGTTTTTTTTTTTTTTAATTTTACTTAATTAATTAATTTTAACGTATACACTTTACATCCTGCTCACTGACCCCACTAGTCACCTCACCCACAGTCCTTCCCCCATCACCCTTCCCCTTCTCCTCTGAGAAGGTGGGGCCTCCCTGGATATCCCCCTACCCTGGCACTTCAAATCTCTGCAAGGCTAAGAGCTTCCTCTCCCACTGGGGCCAGACAGGGCAGTCCAGCTAGAAGAATATATTCCACGTACCACAGCAGTTTTTGGGATACCCTCCACTCCAGGTGTTCAGGACCCACATGAAGACTAAGCTTCACAACTGCCACATATGTGTGATGAGATCTAGGTCCATCCCATGTATGTTCTTTGGTTGGTGGTTAAGACTCTGAGAGCTTCAAGGGCCCAGCTGACTCTGTTGGTCTTCCTGTAGAGTTCCTATTCTCATTGGGTCCCATAATCCTTCCCCCTATTCTTCCAAACTCCATCCACTGTTTGGTTGTGGGTATCTGTATCTGTTGAGTCAGCTGCTGGGTGGAGCCTCTTAGAGGACAGCCATGCTAGACTCCTGTTAGCAAGCATAGTAGGGTACCATTAATAGTGTCAGTGATTGGTGCTTACTCATGAGATGGGTCTCAAGTTAGATTGGTTATTGGTTGGCCATTCACTCACTCTCAGCTCCATACCCAGCCCCTGCATTTCTTGTAGACAAGATAAATTTTTGGTTGAAAGTTTTGTGGGTGGGTTGGTGTCTCTGTCACTCCACTGGGGTTCTTGCCTGCATACAGGAGGTGGCCTCTTCAGGTTCTACATCCCCAGTGTAATGAGTCACAGCTAAGGTCACCCCCATTGATTCCTGGGTGCTTCCCTTATCCCAGATCTCTGTCTCATCCTGGAGATGCCCCCCACCTCATCCACCCATAGGCCCCTAGGTTGCAATCCAGTCAGGGGCATGGGGATGCAATAGCAGGTAAAAAGAGACCAAGACAGCTCCACTCTACTTCTTAGGGATTGCATATGAAAACCAAGCCGCACATCTGCTACAAATGTGTAGGAGGTGTAGGTCCAGCGCCTGCATGGTCCTTGGTTTGTGTCCCAGTCTCTGTGAGCCCCAGGCTCCCAGGTTAGGTTAGTTCACTCTGTAGGTCTTCTTGTGGTATCCTTGATCCCTTTGGGATCTAGTCTATTCTCACTCAATTCTATTCCACACTCTTAATTTGTTGATATCTTGATTAGAATGAAGTGACACTTTTCGTCTCTTCTGATTAGTTTAAAGTCTATTTTGTCAGATATTTGGATAGGAACAAGAAAGAAAGGAAAAAGCATGGAAGCGTGTTTCCATCTTGATCACATCTGGGTTGAATTTCTTCTCATCCTTTCACTTTAATGTGGTGCTTATCTTCAAAGCTGAGATGGGTTTTGTTTCTTAATCATTTCGCTAGTCGGTGTCTTCTGATTGGATAGTTGAGGCCATTAATATTCAAAGTTCTTGAAAGCTATGTGTTAATTGTGGTCCTGTTGTTCCTCTGCAGCTTGTATTCTTCATATGTTTTGTATTTCATTAATTATACTTCACTTGTCTTCTTTCTAGAGGCCCTTGGTTGTGCTTATAACTCCTTCTGGTTTAAGAATTACTTCAGCGTTTAGTTTTGCTATTTTTGTTGTTAGATGTGAATTTTTAAAGTCTTTTGTACCATGGAAAACTTTTCTTTGTCCTTTCAACTCTAGCAGATATTTTTCCTGAGTACAGTTGTCTAGGTTGGCAGTCATGGTCTTTTATAATCCAGTGTGTCTTGCTCCATAGTCTTCTGGTTTTCAGAGATTCCATTGAGAAATCAGCTGTTATTCTGATGGATTTTCCTTTATTTGACTTTTGCCCCCCCCATTGTAGCTTTCAATATTCTTGATTAATTCTGCATATTTAGTATTTTGACTGTTATATACCTTGGAAAGTTTCTTTTTTGTTTTGTTTTTTTTTCTAGTTCGGGTTCCCTGTGCTTCTCATACTTGTATGCAAATATTTTTCTTTAGTTTGTGGTAGTTTTCTTCGGTGATATTGCTAAAGATCTGGTCTTTGTCATTGTGCTAGGATTCTTCTTTCTCATTAATGCTTATAATCCGAAGATGTAATCTTTTGATGGTATCCCATATTTCCTACAAATTCCTTTCCTGTGCTTTATTTTTTGGCTATTCTTTGCTTCTTTGGTTTAGATTGTCTGCTTTATCTTTGACTCCTGATACTCTGCTTTATTCATTCTATTTGTAAGCTATTCCCATGAGTTTTTGAATTTGTCTATTTTTATATTTTTTTTGAAAAGCAAACAATATTTATTTTGGACTTGGTACAACAAAAGTTACAATCATCATGAACATTTTGGTACCATGGTAATACCTTGGGCTGTTTGGAGGTGTCAGTGGGGTCCCTTGGTCAAGAGCTTAACATGATATAAACCATTTCTGGCACTGGAGGAGTTACTTGGTAGCATACAATATTTAGTATAATGGTGAATCCAATTAGATTATTTTAAAAAGATTTATTTATTTATTTTTATGTATATGACTACACTGTAGTTGTCTTCAGACATTCCAGAGAATGGCATCGAATGCCATTACAGATAGTTGGGAGCCACCATGTAGTTGCTGGGATTGTTTTGTTTTGTTTTGTTTGGGATAAGAGTTAAATGCTATATTATTCTCTTAAAGTGTCCTTTTACAGGAATTAGCCTAGGCTGGCCTCTGCCTACTGGATGCTTTATATTACTTAAGTTTCATTCAACGCTCACCTTATGTGACTGAACCTTAGCAATATACTTAGCAACAGGACTTATTAACATTTGAGTATGGGGTTCCTTCATGATGAATGGTAGCTTTTGAGCACATTTTTTAAAAAAAAATATAGAATCATTTATGTCATTTCAAGATCATGGCCTTGAAAGAGATAATCCTTACACTGCTATTTTTTTTTATTTATTTATTTTTTTGTGAGAAGAAGTTGAAATTTGGAAAACTTGGCACAGAGTGTTAATGTGTTAACATCAAATGAATTCCATGGATTTTCTTCTCATTAAGGCCCATTTCCCTGCCCATAATTCACCTCGGCTTGGTTATACTTCTCTAGGGTATGCTAGTAAAAAGGGGGGTGGGAACAGGAAAGCCAGCCAGAAAGAGGTGTTTTTGGCTGCAAAAATCAACTTACACCTACCAACAAAGTGAAACAGAATGACCTTGCCAAACAGTAAATATCAAGTTCATTGCCTAAGCCCCAGAAGAAAGCTTATTAAGTAATTTATGATAGCTTTTTGAGTCCTTGGTCACCTGATACTACTTGGCTCTGAGTATTGGGACTTACATTACAGCCATTTAAAGGTGAGTCAAAGAAAAAGATGACATTTCACACCTTGGGTAAAGTACTGGGGAATGGGAAAATGTGTGTCTCTTTCGTACTAGTGACATGGGCATTTATTTATCCATTCTGTGAGTTACTAAGATTTTCCCATTTTACTGAGCAGCAGTCAGATACACTTAAAATATAGCTGCCTTATAGAACTTACACTGCATGCAAAGACATTGAACAAAATCAACACACGCAACAATAACCTCGGAGAGTATCTTAAAGAACTTAGGAACTGAGATGGAAAGTGACAGATGTGAAGGAAGCCATTGAGAGCAACTGGTCTAAACCTGTCCCTGTGGCTGAATGTTAAAAGCAAGCACTTAGAAGTCCAGGGCAGGACGGCCAGCAAGGGCAAAGAATCCTAGGGAGGAGAATCTGGGATCTAGGAGAATCAGAACTGTGGACAGAATTCAGAGTCAAAAGGGGAGGCTCAGGCTGTGATGCATGGGTCAGTTGGGAAAGTATTTCCTTGCAAACACAAGGAGTGCTGTTCCCAGAACCTATGTTAAGAGAGCTAGATAAGGCGGTACAGGTTTATAATCCTAGTAATGGGGAGGCAGAGTCAGGTGAATTCCTGGGAATTGCTGTCTGTCTAGTGTCTAGCTAAATATTTGAGTTTCAGGTCAGTAAAAACCTGTTTCAAAATGGAGGAAGGGAGGAAGGAAGGAAAGAAGGAAGGGAGGGAGGAAGGAAGGAAGGGAGGAAGGGAGGAAGGGAGGAAGGGAGGAAGGGAGGAAGGGAGGAAGGGAGGAAGGGAGGAAGGGAGGAAGGGAGGAAGGGAGGAANAAGGGAGGAAGGGAGGAAGGGAGGAAGGGAGGAAGGGAGGAAGGGAGGAAGGGAGGAAGGGAGGAAGGGAGGAAGGGAGGAAGGGAGGAAGGGAGGAAGAGAGGAAGAGAGGAAGAGAGGAAGAGAGGAAGAAAGGAAAAGAAAGGAAAGGCAGGGAGGAAGGGAAATAGTGGCTGAGAATAGGTGTCTAAGATTCACCTTTGTCCTCCACACAGACACACACATACACATACATTTCTACAAACATATACAAAACACCACATACACAAACACATTCTCATAGACACACAAACACACATGCATAGTCACACTCATATAAACACACACACATTCATCTCACATCCACAAACACACACACACATTCTCATATGCAAACACACATGCACACTCACATTTATAAAAACACACACCAAACATACAATTATACACACTCACACTTAAAGTCACACACAAACACATACACAAACATATATACTCACACACATATATACACAAACACACATACACAAACATATATACTCACACACACATATACATACCCACTCACCCCCCCACAAAACACATAAGCACTCACATACATACAAAACACACAAATACACATACACAAACATATATACTCATACACACATATACACACCCACTCACCCACCCCAACAAAACACATACACACTTACACACATACAGACACACACAAACATACATGCACATTCAGACTGATGCACACAGAGTCACACATACATATAAACACACACACTCATACACACACACATACACACACTTACACTCACATCCACAAACACATACATTCTCATACACACTCAAACACACACATATACACACTTAAATTTATACACACACATACACAAACATGTATACATACACACATTCACCCCTACACACACACACACACATACACACAGAGCAAAAAATTTGAGAAGACTGCCAACATGTCACATGTCCACAGATTCAGCAGAGCTTGATTGGTAGTTGCATGTTAATAAATAAGGGAGAAGATCTAGAACTCATTGGGCCACTCTTAGTGACATCAGGTCTGCTGGACAAAGATTCCCACCACAGCGGCTTGTTTGGATCCATGTGAAGCTGGATCCATCCCAGATGGTTTTGCTGACTAGATCTGGGACAGTCCTCTTTTAGGACAAAATGGCAAGAGACTGTGAAGTCCAGCCAGGAGGAAAACCCTGCTTAATGCTGTTTTCCACACTTGCTGCTTCTTCTGGTTGTCTGTGATGTCGGTTGTTATTTGTGCTTCAAGGCTGATGATACTAAGACCCATAAAAGGAGACCAACATATAAAACCACATAAGTAGTAAGAAGAAATCACAGTCCAGTATCTTCCTCCATCACACACTGCTCATAGTAGCCAACAATTAAGTTACTGCTTTTAAAAGTCTAAATGCAAGGGCTGCAGAGATGGCTCAGCAGTTAAGAATATATACTGCTATTGCAGAGGGTCTGAATTTGGTTCTAAGAACACATGACAGGTGGCTCACAGCCTCCTGGAACAGCAGCTCTAAGGGACCAGACACACTGGTCTGTCCTCCCTAGGCTGCTTTATTCACACATGCATAGACACTCACAGAGATACATAGCATGTATTGATTATTCAAAAAGAACAAAAAATGCATCTTAGGAGGAACCTAAATGCGTTCAACAGTAGTCAGAGAGGAATTTAAATATAGAGTAAGTACTTCTGGCTAGGAAGTGAAATATTGAGATGCACTCATGGTATCATTTAGAAAGGTAGATTGGCTAGTGTGGACTCTAAAGAGATGGTACAAACTATTGGATCCCACAGGGTCCTGGGACAGTTGGGAGAGGCAGTAGGATAAAGGTGGGCATGAGGAGAGGATGGTGGGCATCATGGAGAGATGATCTGGTGGTACCCATGGATTCTTGTTGGTTTGTATCCATTCTAAAATTTAATTGAAGGAGATTTTCCTGCTTTTTATGCTACAAAGGTGACCTGGAGTTGCCTGGGTTATACTGATTTTTAGTCAAGATTCCCGTCCTTCCCTTTAATTTTATGAAAACATTTAGATCTACAAATTCACTACTTACTGGCAGTTTCCCAAATGATTCCCATCGTTTTCCCCAGCTCACTTTTTTTGTTGTTGTTGGAGATTTTCTTTTTTTTTCTTTTATTATTATTATTATTATTATTATTATTATTATTATTATTATTACTATTACTATTATTATTATTATTATTATTATTTTCTTTATTTACATTTCAAATGCTATCCCGAAAATTCCCTATCCCCCCCCCCGCCCCTGCTTCCCTACCCACCCACTCCCACTACTTGGCCCAGGCCTTCCCTTGTGCCCAGCTCATTCTTGCTGCTGTTGTGCACTGGGGCCATC
>NC_034590.1:109650643-109671360 GCF_900095145.1 Mus pahari
TTAGCCTCTGTCAGCAGTCCTGGGAGTCTAGTTTTCTCCTGAGTCTAAGTGGTCAGATTACTCTCTGCAGGGAAGCTCTCTTCTAGCAGGGAATGTGCACAGAGGCCATACGTTCAGATCTGCCTCCTTGCTGAAGATGTAGGCCCAAAACAGGGCCTGCGCCAGAAGATGTGTTGCCTCTGCATATTATTCACTCACCTGCACAGTCTAGCCACTGAGGGACCCTGAACACAATATGACTCTCTCACCTTCTCTGACAGACAGAGTCCTCACAGGTGGCCACCTTTCCTCTGGTGAGGAAGGTGCCCAAATTTCTGGAGCCCAAAATAGAGTCTGTCCCAGTAGTTAGGTTGCTTCTGTCTGTCCTGAAGCTGTGTAGCTTCTGTGGTCCACACTCTTTCCAGTTCAGACTGGAGCCCAGAAGCTGAGTCACTTCTCAAGGCCGCCCTCTAACCGGCAGTGGACCTGAGCAAAGATGGTTCTCCTTCAGGCTCAGGCCAGGAGACTGCTCCCGGGCAGACACCCCTCCTCGAGCAGGAAAGGTGCTGTGTGACAGTTCAGGCCTGGAGACTGCTCCCGGGCAGACTCCCATCCTCGGGCGATAAAGGTACTTGATGACTGGAACCAGAAATGGGATCCTTCCCAGAAGCTGTGATGCTTCTCCAATCCGCCCTCTCCCTGGCAGTGCACCAAAGCAAAGATGGCTCTCCTTCCCGGAAAGATTTTTAATTCCTGCTTTTGTTTCCCTAGGATTATGTGTCTGTTTATTGATCTTGACTTAAGTTTGATAAATCATATATTTCAAGAAATTAATACATTGTTTTTAGGTTTCAATTTATTTGAGCACAGAGTATCCCCTTATCACTCTGGATTATTCAGTATCTACTGTAATGTTTTCCATTTCATCTCTGATTTTATTAATTTGATCTTCTTTGTTTCTTATAGTTAATTTGGCTAGTGATTTGGCAATATTATTTTCTCAAAGTACCAACTTTTTATTTCATTGATTCTTTGTAATTTTTTTGTTTCTATTTTGTTCATTTTAGCCTTGAGTTTGGTTATTTCTTCTCATCCACTCTTTTTTTTTTAACAATTTTTTTTATAGTCCAGTCAATGCCCCTCCTTGTCCACCCTCCCACACTTCCTCATCCCATTCCTTCTCTCCCTGTCTCCAAGAGGATGTCACCCCCACCCCCACCCCAAGCCTCCCTACTTTCTGGGGCCTCTAGTCTCTTGAGGGTTAGGTGCATTTTCTCCCACTTAGGCCAGACAAGGCAGTCCTGTATATGTGTTGGGGACCTGTACAGTATACAGAAAGCTGCTGTATACTGCCTGATTGGAGGCTCAATGTCTGAGAGATCTCAGGGGTCCAGCTTAGTTGAGCACCATTTATTGAAGGTGCTTTCTTTTTTTTTCCTGTTGTGTATTTTTGGCTTCATTGTCAAAGACCAAGTGTCCATAAGTGTGTGGTTTTATTTCCTGGTCTTCAAGTCTATTCCATTGATTAACCTGTCTATCTCTGTACCAATACCATATGGTTTTTACCATTATTGCTCTGTAGTACAGCTTGAGATCAGGAATGGTGATTCCCCCAGAAGTTCTTTTATTGTTAAGAATTGTTTTCACTATCCTGGTTTTTTTTGTTTTTCCATATGAAATCTAGACTTGCTTTTTCATATCTGTGAAAAATTGTGTTGGAATTCTGATGAGGATTGTGTTGAATCTATAGATTGCTTTTGGTGGGATGGCCATTTTTACTATGTTAATCCTACCAATCCAAGAGCATGGGAGATCTCTCCATTTTCTGAGGTCTTCTTTGATTTCTTTCTTGAGATACTTGAAGTTATTGTCATACAGATCTTTCACTTGTTTGGTTGGAGTTACCCTAAGATATTTTATATTATTCGTGGCTATTGTGAAGCGAGTTGTTTCCTTAATTTCTTTCTCAGCCCTTTTATCATTTGTATAAAGGAAGGCTACTGATTTATTTGAGTTAATTTTATATCCGGCCACTTTGCTGAAGTTATCAGCTGGAGAAGTTCTCTGATAGAAGTTCTCTGATAGACAAGTAGACAAGCTGATAATCTGATGATCTGCCCCATCAGAAAGTGCAGGCTGGAAAGCCTTTTTTAAAAATCATTTTATTTGTTTACATTTCAAATGTTATCTCGTCTCCCCTCCACAAACTTTCCACCCTATTCCTCTAAGAGGGTTCTCTAGATTCTGCAACTTTTTTTTTTTGAGACAGGGTTTCTCTGTATAGCCCTGGCTGTCCTGGAACTCACTCTGTAGACCAGGCTGGTCTCGAACTCAGAAATCTGCCTGCCTCTGCCTCCTGAGTGCTGGGATTAAAGGCATGTGCCACCATGCCTGGCTCACCTTATTAACAAGGTTCTTGATATAACTTTTTATTAGCTCAGACTTCTGTTAACACAATTGAAGTTCATAATCTACTTTTTGCACATGAAACAAACAATTTAGAAGAAAATAAAAAGCACTGAATACTCCACCTCTTAGAAACAAATGTTTGAAACCATATGGTATAGATTTATTGAGAACTTTCTTTTTCTTTTCTTCTTTTTTCTTTTTTTCTTTTTTTTTTGAGACAGAGTTTCTCTGTGTAGCCCTGGCTGTCCTGGAACTCACTCTGTAGCCCAGGCTGGTCTCGAACTCAGAAATCTGCTGCACAAAAACACAGACACAAGCTCACAGGACAACGTTTGTCAGTGTGTATTGTGTTTTCCCCCTGACATTTAATTGCTCATAATGGCTTATCAGTTAGTAGACATATTTGCTATGTGTGAAATGGTGGCTTTATACCCACTTACTCAGTTGCTCCTTGGTTTTCATACCAATCTCGTAGTATGGACTTTCTTGTGTGGCTGCCTTGTAGGTAGGTATGTTTCCACAGGGAGTCATGGATCTCTGATGGTTGTTCCCAGGACAAATATGTTTTCAAATTTGGGGACAAAATGGCTAAGATATTTCAATATCATGATATGCTGACCTTGGAAGAACTTGGGTATTCAGACAGAATTTCTGTTTGAGGCAGAGAAAGATTCTTGCTGTTCTGTTTGGTTATGGACTTAGCTGAAGCCACTGTGACCTTATTAAGTGGAGGATCCTAGACCTCTTCACAGCTAGAGCTGCACTGGGCACTGGCTGCTGGAAGCCCCAGGCTGCTGGTGCTGTCTGGGCCTTGGCACAATGGGTGAATTGCTGCTTTGGTTAACAGATGACAGTTCTGATATGGGGGAGGCACTTGGGGTTGCTTATGATCTCTGGACCCAGAATGAGAACAAGATTTTTAGCCATTGAACATTCTTAATGAAACCTTTAGAGTCTTTTACCTAGTCCTGTGCCTTGACCCTGAAGGACAAGATGGAAATGATTCCCTGAGTCATTTGTATGTTACAAACCAGTATGAGAGCCATCTTCAAGTAAAGTATAGTGGACAGCATGGAGAACAATGGAGCCTTCAGCAAGCTTTAGTGGCTTGAAGACAATTATGCCTTCCAGAATATTATGAGGCCTGATAAGGGGGTGGTATCTTGCCTATGTGATGCTCAGTGCCATAGTCAAGAGGCCACTTTCTGGGAGTACTTCATGGAGGCCTAACAATAGCTGTGAGTGCCAGTGTGGTAGTGGTGGCAGCAGTGGTAGTGGTGGTGGTTATAGTGATCTGTCCAGATGAATCAAATGGCGACCATGAGTTCCTTATTTCCTAGAACTCATTCTCTGCCTTGGCACCAGGGTCACTGAGACAAATGCCCATGTGTTTGGGGAAAGGTCTGGCCAGGAGTTAGCATCTCATTTCCCTGGAAGCCCTTGGTGAGAGATCAGTGTATAAGTAACTTTACTCTCCTGATGTAATTGTCTCTGAGGCTTAATGCCTCAGGCTGCTAACTTAAGCCTAATTGTGGAAGCTTCCAGCCTCTATAAAATCTTATTTAGGCCTAGAATGTTTTCAGTCTCTGAGACTTACTGCTGAATAAGCTTATCCTTTCTGTTCTTCCTGAGCTATGTCTGTCTGGTCAGCTCAGTCGTTCTGGCTCAAACTCCTCTCCAAGTTGACTGATTCAATCTGGCTTCTCTCTCTACCTCTCCTGAATTGCTCTGTTTGGCTTCGTATAAACTTTGACAATATGTTCTATTATTCTGAATCCTCATTTTTTTCTATATTCACCAGTGTCTAGCTTGTACTTTCTCTGCAACCTGTCTCTGTAAAACTCTCCTGGTAAAACTGTCTCCTTATCTCTCTTTACCTTGCTTTCCTAATTAGCTTCACTTTCCTCTCGCTCCTCATGAGAGTTGGGAATATCTTATCCTGTCAAATCTTTCTCTGATTTATCACTTTGTCTGCCACTCAATTAGACAGCACTTTCAAACATGGGTGCTTCCTTCTACCATCTAACGTTACCTTTATTGTTTGGGTATCAAGGTGTGTGCCAAGGGTGAGGCACACCACAAGTAGAAAGTTTTTTCTTCCAGTAAATAACATAATCTCAGGGTTTACATTGTGACCAAATATTCTGCAATAGATTAGGTGGGAGCTTTCCTTCTGTGCTCAAAAGGAGCTCCATCTTACTCTTGTCCTCACTGGACCCACACTGGCTAGCTTTTCACAGGGCTTTTGTAGTCTGCCACCCCACCAACCACACATCTTACTGTCATTATCAGATAACTTCAGGGAACACTTGGGGTTTCCATATTGTCGAGCTTCACAGTGCTCATCAGTGGTCAGGGAGAATGAGCCAAATGGGTTGTTTAGCCATTATCCTATTCCAGGCTGTCCTGGCCATTACCCTCCTTGCTCAGATCACACCATATTCACTACAAGAAGGATGACTGCATTGTCTCTGGTGCTCAGGAATACAGAAAGAATCATGATGCTAGCAGGAGCTCTGTGCATATTTCATCCAGCTGGAGACATTAACAGCTGACCCTGGGCATGTGCCTGAGTCAGAGCTATCAGGATTTCACCAGATGGTAATTGTCTGGGTGGTTGGAGGGGTCAGTCCTTGTGTTGGATCTGCAGATACAGGAGTTACACATGGCTCAGTTCTGAATTGTGACTTGCATAAGGAGGGGGGCAAATGTTCTGTGCAAACAGCTGGAATGTTCAATGGCTCTGGAACATTCCAGGGTCCACTGTGGCACAGGCACTGGAAGGCAGGAACAGAAATTCATGAGATGCTTGGGAACAAATCTGACACGATACAGTGCAAATTCAATGTGAACTTCCAGAAACAGTGTTGCTTTCTAACCAATACCCTGGTGGTATGCAGAGGCACCAATGCCCTGTCCTGAGCATTTTAGTCTAGATGTTAGTTAGATATTTTGAGATGAAGAAAGATCTAATCAGCCCCCAGACATAGAGCCAATGGAATAGTCTCCCTTACAGTGTAGTTGGACACCATTGCTACAGGGAAGTGGCCCAGGGTGGCTCTGAGGTGTCTTTGAATAGTGTCATTGTAGTGGGTGCTCTGCCCATAGCTCATGTACTCTGGGGTTGAGGAACTGTTGGGGTATTGCTCATTTGCCTTGTCTGTGATGACATGGGGGCTCATGTTTTTCTAGACCATTCCTCACTAGAGGACTGGGTGACAGCCATCATCAGATCATTTCTCTCCAGTGCCCTGACCTCAGTTGCTTCACCCAAGTGTCTGTCCTCAGGTCACGTGGAAGCCCGGCTGCTAGGTGGTGTACACCCCTGTGAAGGACGCCTGGAGGTTCTTCGAGGATTTACCTGGGGCACTGTCTGCCATGATGACCTGGACCTGCCCATGGCCCACGTGGTTTGTAGGGAGCTGGGGTGTGGCACTGCTGTATCCATACTCGGGAGTTCCCACTTTGGCTACGGATCAGGGCCTGTGTGGACAGAGGCCTTTCGCTGTGTGGGCAATGAATCACTGCTGTTCCATTGTCTGAGGGAGCCTGGACACCAGTGTGACCATGATCAGGATGCTGCCCTAATCTGCTCAGGGGAAAGTGAGTCAGCTCACGGCCTAGAAGGGTGTGTTGTCGTGGCATAGGCGGAACTGATGGTCTGAGTGATGGGCTGTCATGATCGTGGATGGACAGCCCTGGGTGGGTGCTTGAGAAGTTCTGTGACCTCTTTTTGATGTTTCTCTCCGCTTGTGTGTTTGCTTTTCTTTTTCAGACTTGGGAGGACTGCTCAGATGTACCAAAGATTTCTATATACTTGGGCCCCACACTTTCCTTTTGGCTCATTTCCTCATTCCTGCCAGTTTGTTGAGAGTCAGTTTTCAGGGACATTGTCCACTGTCTTGCCATTTCTTAGTTTTTCTCATGGTCTCCATTAGCTCTGAACAGACTGATGATATTAAGCTTAGGATTGTAGAGGCCCTATTTGTGTGATATATGGCTTTTGGAATTTCTTTCCATAGATAAACGGTTATTGAGGTAACATAGAGATTTCCTTTAGTGACCAGAAAAGAAACCCCAAGACAATTCTTTTGTACATTCCACTGATGGGATCCAGGGCACTTAATTGCCTGCTGTTCATGCTTGCTTGTGTGTGTATCTCACTAGAGATACCCTGTATACAGTTAAAAAATATTTGGTATTTCCAGTTTCCTCACCATGATCCCCGAGTTAGGGAGAGTAGTGGTGTGGGAGTGTGAGGATACAAGGGTTTGGGGAGAAGGGATGAAGTTATTTAGGTCAGGACACTGGAGTTGCCTTGCTTAGCTTTCAATACTTAAACTGTGCAAAGACACTGTCCTGTGTGTGCTCCGATTGCATATGTCTTGTCTATAAGGAACTCATGGTGTGTGGGTCTCTGCAACTCTGGGTTGTGGAGGGGGCTCTGATTCCAGCTCTCCCTTAGAGTTCCGACTGGTCAATGGCAGCAGCCGCTGTGAGGGCCGCGTGGAGCTTTTGGTACAGGATGCCTGGCAACCCCTCTGTGCTGCCAACTGGGACTTAGCAGATGCCACCGTGCTCTGCCACCAGCTCAACTGTGGCTATGCAGTGGCCACGCCGCAAGGAGGCCACTTTGGAAATGTGGAAGCTCCCATCAGGACAGATGTGTTTCACTGTGTGGGAACAGAGCCCCACTTACTGAGCTGCCCAACAAGCACCTTAGGGACCCAGGCATGCGCACTGGGGAATTCAGCCTCGGTTCTCTGCTCAGGTGAGTGTAGGCAGCCTTGAGACTGCAAAGAAGGTAAACAGGACTGAGTATGAGAGATTCGGGAGGGTAAGGAGATGTTCGGTGCGATGGTCCTCTGCCCATCTGAGTTTCTTCCTGTCAGGTCTCCAGGATGCCCTGTGGCTGAGGGATGGACAGAGTCACTGTGATGGCCGAGTGGAGGTCTTCCTGGATGGCGCGTGGGGGCGTGTGCTGGACAGTGCCTGGGACCTGCGTGATGCTGCTGTGGTGTGCAGGCAGCTCGGGTGTGGAGAGGCACAGCTAGCCTATGATGCTCTAGCTCCGGGCCATAAGACAATTCCTGTGGGGCTGAGTCTGGTGCACTGCTTGGGCTCTGAGACCCACCTGACCCAGTGCAATGTGTCTGCTTCTCTGCTGGTTCATGCAGGGACTTTGCGGGATGCAGGCGTGGTATGCTCGGGTGAGTTTGAGGTGTTCACTTGCCCCCTCCCCCGCTATGTTCATGTAGTCCAGTGTGTTCTGACTGGGTCTTTCCACAGGGAGCTTGCATGTACGGTTGGCAGCGGGTAAAAGCCGCTGTGCTGGGCGTGTTGAAGTATTCTATCAGGGCGCATGGGGCACCGTATGCGATGATGCTTGGGACATGCAGGACGCCCATGTGGTCTGCAGGCAGCTGGGCTGTGGCCATGCCCTCAGTGCCCCCAGGGCTGCCCACTTTGGAGCAGGAACTGGGCACATCTGGATGGATGAACTGGGCTGCCTGGGTGAGGAGGCTGCTCTATGGGAGTGCCAGTCAGGAGGCTGGGGCCAACACGACTGTGGGCACAAGGAGGATGCAGGCGTCATCTGTTCAGGTAGGTATCACAGATCTCGTTTGATGTGACCAGCCCTCCCTAACTGTGCCTATCTGACTGGCTCCTCTGTCTGCAGAATTCATTGACGTGAGGTTGCAAGAACATAGTCAGCCATGCACAGGACGCCTGGAAGTTTTCTACAATGGGATCTGGGGTGGTGTCTGCAAGTCTCTGAATGCTGCCTCCCTGAGGGTTCTGTGTGAACACCTGGGCTGTGGGTCCCAAGGGCAACTACTGGCCAGGCCACGGGGCTCATCTACAATCGAGACTGTCTGGTTGAAGTCCATTCAGTGCAGGGACAAGCATGACAGGTCCTTGTGGCAGTGCCCCTCAGATCCCTGGAACAGACATTCTTGCCTCAGAGGCGAGGAAGCTTGGTTGGCATGTGCAGGTGAGCTATGCTATGCATTCCACTGGTGCTCTGGGCTAGGTGTGGCTCATATGGAACTACCTCAGGCTCCAGCTGCTTCCTGTTTCCCTTAAAGACACAGGGAAACTGTGGAATTTTCAGGCTTTGTGGATATCCTTTGAAACCTAGATTCTCTTCCTTTAGTTATGGGGAGACAGGAAGAACATGGGAAAGAATTTCTTAGATTTTAGGTTCCTGAGCTTATGACATTCTTAATTTTCCACACAGGAAAGACAGAAGTTTCTCAGGATATGGAGCAGATTACCAACTGCTCATCAACTCTTAGCTGCCCAGGTAACTCTTCCTCCATAAGCTTTCCAAGAACCCACTGGCCTAAAAGTATCATGCACTCATTGTTGACCCCCTTTCCAGAGGAAGGTGCACTTCGTGTACTTGGGAGTGAGGACGGCTGCTCTGGACGAGTGGAGCTCTGGCATGGAGGTTCATGGGGCACAGTGTGTGACGACGCCTGGGACCTGGCTGATGCAGAAGTTGTGTGCCGGCAGCTGGGCTGTGGCCCGGCCATAGCTGCCTTGCAGAGTGCTGCCTTTGGCCCTGGTTCAGGGCCTATATGGCTGGATGAAGTGGGATGCCGAGGCAGTGAGCTGTCTTTGGGAGCTTGCCAGGCAGAACCATGGGGATATGGAGACTGCTCCCACAAGGAGGATGCTGGTGTGCGCTGCCTAGGTGAGTGAGGCAGCCAGCAGTGGTGAGAAGAGGGATGCCAGATTGATTTTGTGTGTGTGTGTGTGGCCATTTTCACCTTTGTTCTGCTCAGACAAATTCTTGAGCACAGGACTCCAGTGTTCAGGTCCACTGGTGTTCCAGGGACGGCTGCCACCCTCAGTTCTGCATAGCTCCTGCTGACCTATTGGCTGCCACCCACAAAGGATTGGCCCATCTGTGTTGTTGAAGGTGATGATACTTCCCCAACCTGCATTTCTTTTGCAGGTATCCCTGGAACCATGGCATCCGGTAAGTGGCTCTTTGTTAATACTTCCTCATTACCTGGATGGCCTGCAGCTGTATTCGTTTCTTTCTTAAGAACCTCTGAGAGCACACACCATGGGCACACCCTCTGTGTCAGGTATAAGCATGTGGAGTTGGACTTCTAGTCTGTGCTGAAAACTGCTTATCTCTACTATCCCTGTTGGATGGGAAAACATGGGGGACCAAACTCCCAGGTCATGAGTAGCCGCTTATTAGGGATTGTGCAATTTTGCCTGAGTATGCTGTATCCTTTTGGATAGCATGCCTAGAGCAGAGCAGTGCAGTGCAGTGCAGTGCAGTGCAGGGCAGGGCAGGGCAGGGCAGGGCAGGGCAGGGCAGGGCAGGGCAGGGCAGGGCAGAGCAGAGAGAATACTGTGGGCACCCACATGGCCTTTCTGGGCCTGAGCACTTGAGCTCTTTCTCCCGGAGCATCTTGCCCAGTAACGCACAGATCATCTCGGAGCAGCTACTTGTCAATATAACACCGACGCCAAGCTGTCCCCAGTGGCTCACAGGGAGTCTGATATCTTCCAGGCTCAGCGTCAGCCTGTCTCAGGTACACAGTAAATGATTCTCTACCTCTTTCTGTGCTTCACAGGCAATTCTTCAGCGCCTCCACCTGTTCCTGAGTTCTGGACCACATCTGAGATTGCCTGTCTGGTCCTTGGCTGCCTCTTGGGCATAGTCTTTCTGGTCCTGGCTGTTCAGTGGTGTCATAGCAGAGCCATCGGCCTGGGTAAGAAATATGCTGGTTGTGGTTCACAAAGCTGGTAGAATAGGAGCCTGGGGGAAGCTCTGAGAGATGCCAACCACTTCAGGCTCTCTCTGCTCTAATTACTGTCTTGAATGCTGGCAGACCCCCATGAGAGTCAATGTTGAGTTAGTATCTGAAGATCCATGAGTTATTATGACCTGGTGGAGCCCAGGCTTGTTTACTGTGCTGAGGGCATTCGGTATATACAGGATTCTCCATTGTCACCCAGCATCACCTGTGCTATGCTGAAGTGAGGTCTTTCAGAGATGAGATATGACCCTAAGACCCATAAGCCCTACACCAGACATTTGTACTGAGCAGTGGAGTCCCAGCAAGGGCATCTGTGCTCAGGGGCTTTTTCCTGTATGGGGGTCCTCAGCATGCATGAGAGTCCAGGACACAGAGAGGGTGGATGGCTGAGTCTATAGTTGTGCTTATTCTGAAAGTTCTGGTGTGATCTCTGCAGGTTCTGGAGCAATGGGGGATCTGCCCTCAGAGGTTGTCTATGAATACATTGAAACAGTCCCTATGGATGAAAAAGAGGAGCCAGCAGCATCCCAGAGTCCGGTGCAGGATGAGGATTATGATGATGCAGAAGAGCCCAAGGACAGCCCTGGGGAAGATATGGAGGCTAGGCACTAATGAGCCTGACTGGTATGTACCTCTGTTCCCTGAGGTCTGGGGCACCTTTCCTGCTGTTCTGCTAACATAAAGCAGTTCTGTTATGCTAGCATTTAAAGGATTGGAATCTAGTTCTCTGAGTCCTGCATCCCCACTTCGGCTTTTCTGCTTTGCTTTAGATTGCTATTTTTTCTTAAAAAAAGATTTATTTATTAAATTTTACATATGTGAGTAGACTGTCACTGTTTTCAGACACACCAGTGGAGAGCATCAGAGCCCCATTACAGATGGTTGTGAGCCACCATGTGGTTGGACCTCTAGAAGAGCAGTCAGTGCTCTTAACCACTGAGCCATCTCTCTAGCCCAATTGCTGTCCTTTTAAGGATGGTCTTCAGAGCCTTCTGCTGAGTAGACATGTAATCAGTTTGGACTTTGCTCTTCCTTTGGGTCCTTTCTGACTTGTGCACAGTGTCCTTCTAGCACCTGACATCTGCCAGAGAGAGAGAGAGAGAGAGAGAGAGAGAGAGAGAGAGAGAGAGATCCTAATGGGCCAAGGAGTGTAGATTTAGTGTATGAATCAATTTTACTGCCACACAATCCATTTTCTAGCTCACCCTACTGTGTCTGTATTCTGCAGCAGAGAATCAGGTTCTGAAAGTACCAGGTACTTGGAATTAATTCCCAAGGCCACAAATGGATCTCTCTCTCTCTCTCTCTCTCTCTCTCTCTCTCTCTCTCTCCCTCTCTCTCTCTCTCTAAATATAGATGGGACTATTTGCTGCCTGAGTGTTGATGTTGATGCTGAAGTTGAAACAGAAGACTGTGATGACCCCTATCCCAGCACCAGATGACCTTGAGGTCATAAATCTGTTTAAAGTATGGTATAATCCTGACAGACTATAGTCTTCCCTGTCCCCATTTACCAAATTTATGTCATTAAACTTCTGTAAACTTAAAATTAATTGTCAGTCCTCCCTATAACTGTTATCACATTTAACCATAAAATGTGACCTCTTCTGAGCCTCAGTCACTACCTGACCTTGAATTTCACTCATGTGCAAGCTTTCAGTGTTTCCTACCTCTCTTTTATTACAGCTCTTGTGAGTGACAATTGTCCTTCTGTTGAAGCACAGATGGCAATCTTCTGTTGCGGCAGGCCTTGCTTGCTCCTAGCATATGCTTAATGGCATACTTATGCTGTGATATCAGCCTTTATGACCTTATTTTTATAGACAATGTCTTAGTCAGTGTCCTGTTGCTATGAAGAGATCCCATGGCCATAACAGCTCTTATAAAAGACAGAAAGAAGATCCAAATTAATGATTGAAGGTGAAAAGAAGAACAAAATGATAGATACCAAGGAAATCTAGTAGTCCATCAAAGTGGATGAACTTTTTGATCTTTACAACCTACCAAAGTTAAATTAAGTTCAATAAGCAATCTAAACAGATCCAGATCCCTAGTGAAATAAAAGTGTTAATTTAGACACACAATTTAAAAAGGTCAGGGCCAGATGGATTCAGGGCAGAATGATACCAAACCTTCATAGAAAAATGAATGGCAATACAGCTCAAATTATTCTTCCAAGTAGAAACTGAAAGAATATTTCCTAATTTTTTACATAGCCATATTTACTATTTATCAAAACCACAGAAAGACCTGACAAAATAGAATATTATAGGCTAATTTCCTTTATAACTGTAGATGGAAAAATTCTCTTTTAAATACTTGCAAACTAAATCTAAGACTACAATCAAAAAGATTATTATGATAAAGTTGGCTTCATCTGAAAAAAAAAGTTGTGGTCAACTTTCCTAGTGTTGGAACTTGTACTGGCTGGTTCTGTGTGTCAACTTGACACAAGTTGGAGTTATCACAGAGAAAGGAGCTTCAGTTGGGGAAATGCCTCCGTGAGATCCAGCTGTAAGGCATTTTCTCAGTTGGTGATCAAGGGGGGAGGACCCCCTTGTGGGTGGTGCCATCTCTGGACTGGTAATCTTGGGTTCTATAAGAGAGCAAGCAGGCTGAGCAAGCCAGGGGAGGCAAGCCAGTAAGTAACATCCCTCCATGCCCTCTACATCAACTCCTGCTTCCTGCCCTGCTTGAGTTCCAGTCCTGACTTCTTTTGGTGATGAACAGCAATTTGGAAATGTAAGCTTAATAAACCCTTTCCTCCCCAATTTGCTTCTTGGTCATGATGTTTGTGCAGGAATAGAGAACCCTGACTAAGACAGAACTGTTTTTTTAAATTATTAATTATTTTATTTATTTACATTTCAAATGTTGTTTCCCTTCTCAGTTCACCCTCCACAAACCCCCAAACCCATCTCTCCTCCTCTTTGCCTCTAAGAGGGTGCTGCACCACCCACCCACTCACCCATTCCCACTTCACCCCTCTAGCATCTGCCTTCTCTGGGCATCAAGCCTCCACAGGACCAAGTATTCCCCTCCCACTGATGCCAGATAAGGCAGTCCTCTGCCACATATGTAGTAGGGGCTACAGACAGGCCCATGTATGCTCTTTGGTTGGTGGTTTAGTCCCTGGGAGCTCTGAGAGGTCTGATTAGTTTATTTATTTATTTATTACTATTTTCTTTATTTACATTTCAAATGCTATCCCGAAAGTTCCCTATACCCCCCTGCCCCTGCTCCCCTACCCACCCACTCCCACTACTTGGCCCTGGCATTCCCCTGTGCTGGGTCATATAAAGTTGCAAGACCAAGGGGCCTCTCTTCCCAATGATGGCCGATTAGGCCATCTTTTGCTACATATGCAGCTAGAGACACGAGCTCAGGGGGTACTGGTTAGTTCATATTGTTGTTACTGTTGTTCTTCCTTTGGGGTTGCAATCCCCTTCAGCTCCTTCAGTCCTTCCCCTAACTCTTCTATTGGGGTCCCTAGGTTTAGTCCAGCGGTTGGCTGTGAGCATTTGCATCTGTCTTAGTCAGGTGATGGCAGAGCCTCTCAGAGGACAGCCATCTCAGGCTCCTGTCTGCAAGTGTATCTTGGCATCAGCAACAGTGTCAGGGTTTAGTGTTTGCAGATGGGATGGATCCTTTCTTCAGTCTCTCCTCTATTTTTGTCCCTGCATTTCCTTTAGACAGGAACAATTCTGGGTTAAAAGTTTTGGGATAGGTGGGTGGCCCCATGCCTTAACTGGGGGCTATGTCCTGGGAGCCTCTTGCAACCCTGGTCTGGGACTTTCCAGTAATTTCCCCCGTTCCCCATCCCACACTGCTGAATATTTCTAATCATTCCCCTGGCCCTCTGGAATTCTCTTCTCTCTCTCTCTCTCCCCAAATACATGATCACACCCCCTTTCCCCTTCTCCTCTGCTTTCCCACCCAGTTTCCTCCCTCTACCTCCTGTGATTATTTTTCCCCCTTCTAACTGGGATTGAAGATTCCACACTTTGGCCTTCCTTCTTGTTAAGCTTCATATAGTCTGTGACTTTTATCATGGGTATTCTGAGCCTTTTGGATAATATCCATTTATCAGTGAGTACATATTTAACTCCTTGTACAAAGCTCAAGCCCAAGTGGATCAAAGACTACTACATAAAACCAGATACACTGAATCTAATAGGAGAGAAAGAAGGAAATAGCTTCGAACACATTGGCACACAGAAAAATTTCCTGAACTGAACACCAATGGCTTGGGCTCTAAGATTAACAGTTAACAAATGGGACCTCATGAAACTGAAAAGCTTCTGTAAGGCAAAGGACACTGCCAATAGGACAAAATGTCAACCTATAGATTGGGAAAAGATCTTTACTAATCCTACATTCAAAAGAGAGCTAATGTCCAAAATATACCAAGAACTCAAGAAGTTAGACTTGAGAAAAACAAATATCCCTATTAAAAATGAGGTACAGAGCTAAACACAATTCTTAACTGAGAAATTTTGAATGGCTGAGAAGCACCTAAAGAAATGTTCAACAGCCTTAGTCATTAGGGAAATGCAAATCAAAATGATCTTGAGATTACATCTCACACCAACCAGAATGGTTAAAATCAATAACTCAGGTGATAGCAGATGTTGGTGAGGATGTGGAGAAAGAGGAATACTTCTCTATTTCTTGTGGGATTGCAAGCTGGTACAACCACTTTGGAAATCAATCTGGCAGTTCCTCAGAAAATTGGAAATAGTTCTACCTGAAGACCCAGCTATATAACTCCTGGGCATATACCCAAAAGATGCTTTACCATATCACAAGAATGTGTACTCCACTATATTCATACCAGCCTTATTTATAATAGCCAGAAGCTAGAAACAATATAAATGTCCCTCGACTAAAGAATGGGTACAGAAAATGTGGTACATTTGCACAAAGGAATACTACTCAGCTATTAAAAACTAGGACTTCATGAATTTTGTAAGCAAATGTATGGAACTTGAAAATATCATCCTGAGTGAGGTAACCCAGACCCAAAAGGATATATATGGCATGTACCCACTTTTTGGATATTAACCAAAAAGTGTTGCAACTCTTTAACAGTTTTTCAGGTTGTGGTGAACCTTGCCATAAAATTATTTCATAATATTTCCATAATAAAGATAAGCACACAGCTAACATTAACATAAAAGAAGAAAAACCACAAAGCAGTCTCACTAAAACCAGGAATAAGACAAGAATGTCTGTTCTTTCCAATATAGTACTTGATGACTTAGCTAGGGCAGTGAGATAACTGAAGGAGATCAAGGGGAATGGAAATAGAAAAGACAGAAGTCAAAGCATTTTTATTTGCCAATAATATAATTGTATAATAAAGACTCTAAAACTCTACCAGCAAACTTCTACTGCCAATAAACACTTTCAGCAAGCTAGCAGGATATAAAATTAACACACTAAAATTAGTAATCTCCTATATACAAATCACAAACATACTAAGAAAGAAGTTAGAGCAGCAACGTGTAGTGTTCTAATTAAGAATGGCCCCAGTAGACTCATATATTTGAATACTTATTTATCAGGGATGCATTATTTAAAGAGATTAGAAGGATTAGTAGGTTTGGCCGTGGTAGAAGAAACGTGTCATTGGAGATGGGCTTCGAGGTTTCAAAAGTCCCTGCCAGGCCAAGCACCATTCTCTCTGCCTATGGATTAGGCTGTAGTTGTCAGCTACTGCTTCAGCAACTGCCTGCAGCTACCATGCTCCATCATGATAAAAATGGACTAGACCTCTGAAACTATAGGCAAGTGCTCAACTAAATGTTGTCTTTTATAAGAGTTGCCTTGGTTATGGTGTCTCTTCCCAGAAATAAAATAGTAACTATGACACAGTACTTTTCATAATTACCTCAAAAGAGAAAAAGATTGAAAGAAAGAAAGAAAGAAAGAAAGAAAGAAAGAGAGAAAGAAAGAAAGGGAGAAAGAAAGAAAGGGAGAAAGAAAGAGAGAAAGAAGAGAAGAAAAGAGAAGAGAAGAAAGAAAGAAAAAAGAAAGAAAAGAGAAGGAAGGAAGGAAGAGAGAAAGAAAAGAGAAGAAAGGAAGGAAGAAAGAAAGAAAGGAAGGAAGGAAGGAAGAGAAAGAAAGAAAGGAATAAAGAAAGGAAGGAAGGAAGGAAGAAAGAAAGGAAGAAAGGAAGAAAGGAAGAAGGAAGGAAAGAAAGGAAATATATGTCTGGACAAGCAAGTGAAAGACATGTACAATAAAAACCTTTAAGAGATAGAAGAAAGAAATTGAAGATTGCCAGCCAGGCGGTGGTGGCACACGCCTTTAATCTCAGCACTTGGGAGGCAGAGGCAGGCAGATTTCTGAGTTCGAGGCCAGCCTGGTCTACAAAGTGAGTTCCAGGACAGCCAGGGTTATACAGAGAAACCCTGTCTTGAAAAACAAAGCAAAACAAAACAAAACAAAACAAAACAAGAAAAGAAAAGAAATTGAAAATTGCTCATGCTTATGGACCAGTAGGATAACTGTTGTGAAAATGGCCACCTTACCAAAATGATCTGTAGATTGAATGCAATCTCCATTAAATTCCAATGTGGTTCTTATAGAAATTGAAAGACATTTGTACATTCCTGATGCTGGGTGCAAGAGCCATATACCAGTGTCCTGCTTTCAACTTAAATCACTGAGGCATCTCTACTGTTCTGTTAGCATCAGGACTGTAGTGCTGTGTCACCACATGAGAAGTTCNGAAGCAGCCTTTCTGTGGAGGGTGGGAATGGTTGTGTACAAAGTAGAGAAGTATCCAATTATGTGACAACCTTTGTGTAATAAAATTTTGTTTAAAGTTTAAAAAAAAAAAGAAAGAACCTGAGCCTAGATAGTCCAGGAAACTAGAGAAAACCAAATACTATTGTTCTGCTTAAGGAATCTGACATCAAGTGACTCCTGGGGACATTTTGCTATACTCATAGGCCAATGGCTTGCACAGCCATCATCAAAGCAGCATCCTCTTGCAGCAGATGGGAGCTAACACAGGGACCCACCACTGGATTGGGCAGAGTGAGAGAACTTTGAACTCTTGGGGAAACAGGGAGCTATGCTGAAGAGGAAATGAACAATTTTGATTTGAGGATCACAATGGAGAAGAACACTCAGACACAGCCTAAGAGCCAATCGAAAGTCAGCTAGCTGGTGACTACACCTGGGTATTTGGGGCCCAAGTATAGTCCAGAGCCTTTCTCAGGGTCCATATTTAATCAAGGAAATCACATCCTGGCTGGAGAGCCCCTGGGTTCCTTTCCCACTACAGCAAACTAAGCTGATAGTTACAAAAGCCATATGCAATTAGCAAAATTAGGTCAGGGCAATCTTTACCAAAAGACCACATCCTTGAGTTGTTTTTCTTCCTGGAACTGTTTTTCAGTCACACATCCCCACCACCTTACTGGCACTTTTCTCAGCAAGACAAAATTCACCTAAGGTACCAAAATGGAGTCACCCTAGTCAACATACAGCCCTTGTCACAGTCTCTAAGAGCCAGAGGTGGTAGATGACTCCAAGGAGACATTGCTTCCCAGACAGAGCAGGTCTGAAGCACAGATGAACTCAGAGACCGTGATGTGACAGCACACACAGGTCCTGGTCAAGCCAGATGGAGTCCCAAGCTGTGATGGGGAAGTGGACAAGGACTCCCACTCCTAAGCAAGAAGCTACCTGCAATTACTGGGTGTATTAACCACTCACTGGGTGTATTAACCCCACTCCTGGTAGGCCCCATGCCCAGGCTTGTTAAACAACACAAATGAAACTCAGTGGTAGTTTTATAGCCTTTCTGTCTTATGTTTCTTTGCTTGGAAATTTTTTTGTCTTAATGCTCTTTTGCTTATATATTCTGTTTGCTATTTTTGTAAGTTTTTCATTAATTAATTTTCATTAATTAATTAATTAACTTTACATTCCAACAACAGCTTCCCCTCCCTCCTCTCCTCCAGTCTCTCCCTCTCTCTTCCCTTCCTCCCAGCTCGTTTTCTGCTCTCCTCAGAGAAGTGGAGGCCTTCCATGGATATCAACCCTCTTTGGCTTATCAACTTGCAGTAGGACTAGGCATATCTCCCACTGAGTCTAGACAAGGCAGCCCAGTAAGGGGAAAGGGATCTAAAGCAGGCAAGAGAATCAGAGACAGCCCCTGCTTCTGCTATTAGGGGTCCCACATGAAGACCACATTACAGATTTGTTACATCTGTGTAGAGGGCCTAGGCCCATCCCAGGCATGATCTCTGGTTGGTGTTTCAGTCTCTGTGAGCTTGTATGGGCACAGGTTAGTTGATTCTGTAGGGATTTTGAGTTTGGTTTTGTGTGTGTGTGTGGGGGGGGCATGTTTCTTGTTTTTGTTTTTGCTTTTGCTTTTGCATATTTGTTTTTTAAGGAGAGAAAGAAAAGGGGGCACAAGAGTTGGGTAAGTTGGGAAAGGAGAAAATGTGATCAAGATAAATTGCATAAAAATTTATGTTGTATAAAAATATTTTTCAATAAAAATCATATAAGAAATATTTTATTAAATATTTTCTTCATTTACATTTCAATCCCCTTTCCTAGTTTCCTCTCTGAAAATCCACTAAACCCTCCCCCCTCCCCCTGCTCTCCAATCCACCCACTCCCTCTTCCTGACCCTGGCATTCTCCTATTCTGGGGCATAGAATCTTTGCAAGACGAAGGGTCTCTCCTCCCATTGATGGCGACTAGGCCATCCTCTGCCCCATATGCAGCTAGAGACATGAGCTCAGGGGGTACTGGTTAGTTCATATTGTTGTTCCTCTATAGGGATGCAGACCCCTTCAGCTCCTTGGGTACTTTCTCTAGCTCCTCCATTGGGGGCCCTGCAATGACTACTTGTAAAACACTGGGGCAGCTGCTCTTTCTGAAGTCAAAACCTAGACAAAGCTTTAGTTTCTTTGATGAATACAGGACCATTCAGACTTATTATTTATCTAGAAGTTCAGTCATCTAATTCAAGGTTGAAGTGACACATAGCTCTCTCTTCCATGTCACTTCTGACCTTTCCCTCATCACATGCAATGCTATTTGAACAGTCTTGCTAATGATTTGCAGTTTGGCTCCTCAAAACTAAAAGTTTATACTTCTGTATTTTCTGTATTATTAAATTCTTCTCTTTTCCATCACTTACCTTTTACATGGTTTATTGTACCATGAAATTAAATGAACTTTTAATTCATTTTGAATTAAAATTAAATTTCAATTAAATTGAATTTTAATTAAAATCTCAGCCTATTTACTCAGTGTACAGCACATTGCTTAGACACTATTATGAAAAGTAACTGCTAAAAGTGATTTCACAGAATCTTTCATGTTCTAATAGGCAGCATTATGTTATCATTCAGTTCTAAATATTTTTTAAATCCCACTAAGTTAGTTCCTGATTGTTGGGCTGTTGATCCTTACTTTAAGCTTTTCAAATGTTTTAGAATTTTTTGTTGACTTTTCCCCCACAATTTGGATTGTGGAAATTCAAGCATATAACAGTGCTGACGCATTTTGTAGAAATCACCCTCATGTGCACTGCCCACACTTCACCTTCAGCATCTATGTGCTGGCTTTAGCGAGTATAGTCACTCACATATCGATAGACTCCTCTCATACCCTCCACTCTAAAGTTAATAGGCACTTTTAATTTGAATATATTTGTTACATATGTACACACATTATATACATACACACATTATATATATCATGTGTATATTGTCTTACACATAGTATTTATCCATATATACATATGTATATATGTAATATATGTGTGTATAATATGTATATAATTTATATACATATATATATGTACACATGTATGTGTATATATATATATACATATGTATATGTATGATGATGACTCTGTTTTTGTTGTCTGTATGGTTTCAAGGCTGACCACTTTGCATCAGGCAACCAATAAGAGGACACATCCTGGGTGAGGCTAGTTCTCCTCCCAGCAGTCAATAGTTGCTTGTAGTTCTTTGTCTAGGCATGGGATTCTTAAACATTTCCCTACTTATATTAACATATTCATTGATACTGTCATTGTTTGGTCTTGTTTATACAGCCATATCTAGGAGAGACTGTTCGCATAAGACTTCTTGGTATTTTGGCTCTTACAATCTTTCTGCTCCCTCTTCCTCCATGTTCCCTGAGCCACAGATTCAGGAGTTGAGATGCATGAGTATTGATTGGGGCTGGACTACCTACAATCCATTGACATCTACATTGTGTCCAGTTGTGGTTTTCTGTGTTGGTCTCCATTTGCTGTAAAAGGAGAAGTTTCTTTGATGAGGGGGTCGTAGCTACACTTATCTGTTGGTATAAGGATAAGAATTTGAATGGGGTAGAGAATTAGCAAGGTGGCAGTAGTACAGTCTTTTCTAAGATCCATAGTCTTACTAGTCCCAGGAAGCTGCTGAGGTTCCCAATTCCAGGTGAGTTAGGGAGCCTATTGCTGTGAATAAAAACCATGACCAAGGGAACTCTAATAAAGGAAAACATTTAATTAGG
>NC_034590.1:109671525-109682725 GCF_900095145.1 Mus pahari
GAGAGGGAGAGAGAGAGAGAGAGAGAGAGAGAGAGAGAGAGAGAGAGAGAGAGAGAGAGAGACTAGGCTTTGTGTAGATTTTTTTTTTTTTTGGTTTTTCTAGACAGGGTTTCTCTGTATAGCTCTGGCTGTCCTAGAACTCATTTTGTAGACCAGGCTGCCCTCAAACTCAGAAATCCACCTGCCTCTGCCTCCTGAGTGCTGGGATTAAAGGCGTGCGCCACCATGCCTGGCTCATGTAGACTTTTTGAAATTTCTAAGCCAGCTTCTGTGACAAGGCCATAACTTCTTACCCTCCTCAAATAGTGCCACTCTCTGGTGACTAAGCATTCAAATATATGAGCCTTCCAGGGCCATTCTTATTCAAACCACCATGCCAGGCATGATTGATATGCGGCCTACCTAAAGCCCTCCTATGGAGTAGTATTCATGATATTAGAAGATAGACTGCACACCACCAAAGGAGAAAGGAAAATACCAGCCCAGCTACAAACACTTTGGTCTACAAGAGAGATCTGCCTGCAAAAGCAATAGTGACACAAGGCTTGTGGTAGTCACCAGCCAATACCAGCTTTAAGGCCTACTGCATGAGATGAAACCATTATTCAGTGCTGCTTGGGTGGCTAAGAACCTGACAGTAGACAGGCAAGACCAAGAAGAAAATAACATGCACTGTTTTACTAAAGGAACTCAGCTATAAATGACTCCTAACAATGATGAACTGTACTCAGATCAGTGCCTTGCTCGGCCATCATCAGAGAAGCTTCCTCCTTTAGCAGATGGGACCCACAGCCAGACAATATACAGAGAAAGAGAGACCTTGGAACACACAGCTCTTAAAAGAATGTCTCCATCAGTCCCTCTCCTGAGAGTTCAGGGAACTCTGTGGGACAGGAGGGGGCAAGAGTGTAAGAGCCAGAGGGGATAGAGGCCATCAAAGCATCAAGGCCTTCTAGATACAACAGGGCTGAACACATACACACTCACAGAGACTGAGGCAGCATACACAGGACCTGCATGGGTCGGCACCTGATGGAGTCTTAGAGCAGAAAGGAGAAGTGGACTCAAGCCCCCATCCCTAACACAGACGCTGTGTCCAATTGATGGCCACTTTCAAATGAAAAATTAGTTTTCTTCAAGGGAATCTCACCAGGGACACAAACCACAATGATGGGTCCCATGGCCAACAGGAAGTGAACTGGTGTTCAATAATGAAAGTTCACCATAAAAGGCCCTTTGGAAACAAGGGATGGAGATCGACCTCAGGAGTAGGTTCTCAGGGCTGCTAGCCCAGGCTATGCCATTATTCTATTGAGCTTGTTTGCTAGATGGCATTGGGAACAGAGACAGCACAGCATAGTCACCCACACCCCTTTCCCTGAACCCCCTCTGGGCACTGAGGGATAGAGTAATGGAGGTGGTGCATAGTGTGTTTTGAAGTCCAGTAAATGAACCTCTAGGACTATTTTCTGTATTAAAATATTCTTCTCTGGAAATAAGTAAAATTCAGGAACCTGAAATGTCTTTCCATGCTATATTTGAAAGCTGAATCAGAGCAGCCTGACCATATTGTGTGCCCTTTGTGTGGCACTCCCCATTGGAAGGTCCTGCCCCCTGTCAACATTAGCTTAGCCTTAGCTTCTGATTCATAAATCACACTCAGGGACTTAACCTTCACTGTACCCCAACTGGCAGTCTTGAGTGGGAAGTGACAAGAGCCTAGTACACACATAGTGTCTAGATGGCCTCAACCTTAATGACCACAGCTCGCTCTCCTATTAACAGGAGGCTGCTTCCTCAGCATTTGAGGCTTGTGGTATGTACAGGAATGTGGAGGAAAGGTTAGTTACAGGAGCTGTATCACCAAAGGTCACCACAAGTTGGGTGACAGCTCACAACATTTGGGAACCTGGAGCACACTCCAGGCAGCTCAGGAGGTTGGAGAGTGTTCTTTCCAATGAGTCTGTAGGTCTAAACATATTCCAGGCACCTCAGTCGGTTTCTTCTTCCAGGCAGCTGGTCTGGTCTCAGAGTCTTCTTTGGCTTGTGTGATGGTGACTCTCAGCAGCCTTTATTGTTTATTAATGGATGGAAGGGGCCTTGTGAATCTGATCAGTTTTAGGAATTTAGCTATTTTGATTTTTTCCTTTAATTTATTTATTCACATTCAGTCCCAGTCGATACTCCCCATCTGCAGCCCCAGATGGAAACTGTAACAATGACATCAGCCCACTATGGTTCTATGTAAGAATGACTTGTGTTCACATAGGGAGTGGTGACTTCAGTTAGTGGGCTGCAATGTTCCTGGACTGACAGGAGGCATGTCCTGCATTGTGAAGGGAATTGTTTACAGATAAGACAGATGGGAAAAGCCACAGTGAACAGGATTCCTGGGTAAGGCTGACCCAGTGGGGAGCATTGCTGGGTTCCATGGAGTCAAGGTGAGCCAATAGGAAACATTGTTGAGGTCTGGTTTTCTACCAAGTGGTGCAAATGCCACTGCTGTTCCGTTCTCCAGTGGAGAGGGTTCTCCCCATCTGATTTAGTTACTTCTCTGTCATTGTGATAAGATACCATGACAAAGGAAGTTCATAGCGGGGTCTCTTTGGATTGACAGTTCCAGGAGGATAATGGTCCNTGTATCCTTGATGCATAGCAGCAAGGCAGGCATGGTGGCTGGAGCAGAATGTTGAGAGATTACATCATCAACCATGACCACGAAGCAAAGAGAGGAAACTGGAGGCATGGCAAGGCTCTAAACACCAGAGCTTACCTTCAGTGATTTTCTCCCACCAGCAAGGCCATACACCCTATACCTCCCCAAACAGTGGAATCACCTGGCAGCCAACTTCAAATACCTGAGCTTATGAGAGTCATTTGTTGTTCAAATAAGCACAGCATCTGCTCCTGCCTGATCGCCATGCCAGGAAAGACCTGCTTCCTCTAGGTTCCAAGGCTGCAATTCAGGCTCCTAGCCTTTAAGTGGCTCCCTTGAAGTGACATTTGAGTTTTTGTTTCCCAGAAAGCTCTACCAGAAACTTTTGGCCTCAGTGATGCAGATGAAGGAGGGAGGGTTAGTTTTATTTTGATATAAGCTGGATGCACTTGCTGGACACTCAGGTCAGTGAGGAAAAGATAATAAGGCTAGCACAGTTCACAGGTGGGAAACTGTAACAGGAATGAAGTACTTAGAGAAAATGATTGTGTGAGCCAAACACACATTGCATGGAAGGTAGTGATTTTGTAACACATTTACTCTTGTGATGTCTTTGTTAATGTTTTCCTTAGCTTCTAGNAAATACAAACTTATGGATAAATCAGGTACCATGGGGCACAACAATAATCCCAGGACTTGAACCTCACAGTTAGACTGTGTCTCAATAAAAGGTAGTCAAACATAAAAACAAGCCCACAACTACAATCACAGAGAGCACCTGGGGCTGAGTGGAGGCTAGACCCAGAGGGAGAAGGAAGGCTTCCCTGGATAGGGATCCTGTGGGAGGAAGCCCAGGATTAGGTCCATGTGGAACAGCCAACCAACCCAATGAAAGGGATGCAGGTTGGCAACTTATTGGAGTGATACACAGTAAGCCTAGCCCATGTAACCTTGGATCTTTCTAGGTGTGTGAAACTATTGATATATTTGTCTTCCAAGATCACAACTAAATGTGGTCCCAGGAGTTCTTTATGTCCAAACTGCTGGAAGAGACAGCACCACTACAAAGGGAACAAATTGGCCCCCAGTGACTAAACCTGGCATTGTACAGCCCCATGTGCACCAGCCCCTAGGCAGCTCCAGGACATCAACAAGTGGAGCTCCTGTAACCATGAGCAATGGGATGAGCCAAAGTCTGATCATCCATTCTACTGAACAAGGAGAGCCCAAGGTCATCTTCAAATCGTTCTGATTTAATTCTCATGAAAAGGCAGCCACTGAGATATTCTAAGTACTGTTCTCCTTAGAGGTAGCCCAGACAGGCCTGCCTAACTCTATGAGGGATGTGTATACTCGCATCACCCAGAGTGGTGATGAGCATGGGCTCCTACTTTGCTAAATGCAATGTCAGGTCTTTTAATGCACTGGGTGTGTTATGGATAACATGTTGCTGTGTGTTCTGCAGGAGCCCATCAGATGTCATCAGAGTTGCTTTCATAGAGCCTCCATGACCAGCTCCCCCTAGCTTTCCTCTTCTGAGCCCTCTTGCGATTTGGGGTTGGGTAGGAGATAGTCCCACAGCTGCTTCCTGAATAAAAATGAAAAAATGTGGCTTACTGTGCCTTCTGATCTTGAAGAGTCAAAGCCTCCTGTACTCTGTGCTGTCATACCTGAGCTGAA
Organism: Mus pahari; assembly: GCF_900095145.1. Lineage (NCBI taxonomy): Eukaryota > Metazoa > Chordata > Mammalia > Rodentia > Muridae > Mus > Mus pahari. The sequence goes on from NC_034590.1 coordinate 109,675,862, forward strand.
GTGGTGGTGGGGGGCTGCTTCAAGGAGCAGTACAGGCCAGTTGCAGGGCTGTCCACCTCATTCAAGTTCTTGACCCTACAGCCCCTCCCAGCTTGTTAGCTTTTAGCTGTTAATGGCCTTCACTGCATGTCGTCATTATAGCAGACAAACCACCACATGATATTTTCACAGACAGAAGACAGAGTCCTCACAGGCCCATGGGAAGTTGTTAGGTCCATGGCTACACTGCCACATCTCATTGCTGGGCTGTCTGGGTACCGTGCTCTCTGGATGACTGCTGCTCCAGGTTAGTAAGGGGCAGATAGATGACCATCAGTTTTCCATGAGCTAATTAGCCCCAGTTTTGAGGTTTATATGCTATAAACATGGTGACTTATTTTGGACTATTCATTATCCTTAAATCAGGTTTATAGCCTTTGATTACTTATTAGTTTTATAACTCAGTTTCATCTCTTTATCAATAATTGAGTAGAAAGATCAAATGTAATTGAAGCTCTTATTTCACCTTAATTGCTCAAATCTTGTGTTGTGCTAAAAGTGTTGTGTTTGTTGTTCTGTTAAGTGGGGGGACATTTTAGGAGAGATTGAAAATGTGTATATTGACAGAGTTCAAGGACTTTGGAGGATCTGGAACTTAAGGTGGCCAGTTGTCATTTGGTTTGTGGAGTTTGGATTATTTTAGCTCCTTTGTTTTTTTGCAATGACTGATTCTGAATGGGTTACTTTCTGCACTGTTCTGTGACTGCAAGAGATGGTTCACCTCTGCTCTGAATCTTCTGGCTTTGTAGAGAAGCCAATCTGCTGCCAAGGGCTCATGCCACAGAACATGGCGGAGCTCAAGTTCTGTACACTGGTGCTGACGTTGACCTCCACAGTCTTCACACAATCTCATGGGAAGATTTGAAAACTGCAGTGAGAAATTACATCCATTCAAGGTCAAGCTCAACTGTGATCTACCACAATGACTATGCACTCCCCAGGCAATACATGAGAGTGGCTTACACGTTCTGTCCCCAAACAGTGATGAGCTAATTGATCAGAGTTGGTTTATTGATAGGACCATGTCACACGGAGGTAATGTAATGATATAGTGATGTAATGATGTAATGATAAAATGAGATGAGGGAAACTCATAGACTATGCTGATGGACAGTTTGTTAACAAGAAATACATCCTCCTACAGGGATGAAGGGTACATGACTCTTAGCCAAGCTGTCTTGTGGGCCTCCCCAGGGTAGAAACCTCCACAGGGGGTCAGTGTTCTAGAGCTGTGCACATGACCTCAGGCATCTGCTTTCTCTATGCCTTAGGGTCCTGGTGTCTCAGCTTGGGGACTATGGCCTAGAGGGACTCCTGTTTACCTCACTGTGGGTAATTGCTCTCTGTGGGCCACTCCCTAGCAATCTCAGTGTCCACCCCATGGGGCAGACCCTACATTAAGGTCAAGAGCAAACAAGAGAGACACAGGGTTCTAACTTTATGCCCATCGTGTATGTTCTCTATGACATGCAGACATCTTGGGTTTAGATGGGCAGCCACAGACAGCTTCTCCTTTCATGTGAGTTGCTCCTTCCTCTATTCCCTTCTTCCTTTTGGGCACCCATATTCTCTCTCTCTCTTTCTCTTTCTTTCTCTCTTTCTTTCTTTCTCTCTCTCTTTCTTTCTTTCTTTCTTTCTTTCTTTCTTTCTTTCTTTCTTTCTTTCTTTCTTTCTTCTTTCTGTGTTTTCTGTGAGGGAGGGATAATTCTCAGAAGAGATTTGGTTTTGCCCTGATCTATTTTAGTATATAAAAATGAAAAAAAATCTGTTACCAGAATTACTTTGACTCATAGTTACAGTTTGAAATTTTAAATGCATGGCTCTATAGGTCTTTTTTATGACCTATCTGGACTGTTGATCAGTGTGAATAGAAATCTTGCCCTGTGGCTTGGCTCTGAGGCAGATTTGGGTCTGTAGAGAGGCATGGTGGTTTCCTGTCGATCTGGTACAGAGTTCAGCCACCTGTGACCTGAATAGTTAGAAGCAGACAGTTAGTGAGGTTGAGCTGTAGATAGAGGGGATTTGGGGGTTCAGTTGAGAGGCACTTCTTTCTGTATGAGGCCCCTGGGTATATGCAGGGAAGGCTGACAGATAAATATTTCCTTTTGTGGGCCCAAGTATGGGTTCTGAAGGTTCTATGGGTAGTTTAGCTCTTCAGTGGGAGGGGATGGACTTATAAAAAGCTCAAACATGCTCTTAAGTTCACCCAGTAGGAGAAAGGCCTTGATCTGTGCACTCACAGGGGGAGAGTGTCTTCTTTGTTCAGCATATACCCTTTGTGAGTTCTTTGTTTTCATGTAGCCAACATCCCATTCATGGAGTGTCCAGGATGGGTCTGGGCATGTTCACTTGCATCAGACACTAGAAAGGGGCAGAGCTCTTTCTCTGCATGCTAATCAGTCCACATCCTTGTCTACCTGAGCAGCTCATATGCTCAGAGAGTCCTGGATGATTAGAGATATATGTGTATGAGGAGAGGGGAAGACAGACATGAAGCTGGGTAGGAGCGATAGCCTAGAAATTTGGGGCTGGCTTGAAGCCATGTCCATGCCTTTCATGTTGTTTCTAGTCCTGGCACAGCCTGATACCTTCTCTGGCAGGCACAAGCCTTCCCAGGGAAGTGAGTGATACCTGTTGTCCTCACTGGGTTTGTCATCCTCAAGGGAGTGATTTAGAGTGATCACATAGAGATAGACAGTTTTGGTATTTACAAAAGGGTTATATTCATTCCCCAAGAGCCAGGGCCATCTGAACCACCTGCATGCCATTCTGTCGCAACTCCGTGTTCTAAATCTATCCAGACCCCAAAACATGCATCCTGGAACTGTTTTTCTGCCTGCCTTTGAGAACCCTGGCCCACCCCTTGATAAGGTTGGTCCTCTCTAGGGCCAAAAAGTCTATGCTATGGAACAGACTGCCCTTTGGTATGCCTTAGCTGCCTGGCATATATGCTAAGAGGAGCTCCAGTTCTCAGGGTAACATAGGAATGATCTATGTTAAATCAAACAGAGGCTGTAGAAGGATACTGCCCATCACAGACAGGGGTTCCTTCTGTTCTGGGTCTACTGTGTATAGAGTGGAGAGTTCATGCTCACACTGTCACACTGTGCTGATAGATGATGTTATCATTTCTACAGCAACAGAGCCAAGGGAAGCCCTCCTACTCACAGCTGACTGAACCCGGTGTGAAATGATGGCTGTCCCACACCCTGTGTCTCTTTGACCATCCCCAGCTGTGTCACAGTAACTCCCAGGACTCTGTCTCAAATGGAAATAAACAACTACACAACTGTGGTGGAGTTTGTCCTGCAGGGACTCTCTGGGGACCCTGGGCTCCAGGCTCTCTTCTTGTCCTTTTTCTTGCTTCTTTACATTCTGGCTCTTGCAGGAAACACCCTCATCATCATAGCCTTTAGCCTCAACCCAAGCCTTCACACCCCCATGTATTTCTTCCTTGCAAACCTGGCCCTGTTGGACATCGTCTGTACATCCACTGTTCTTCCTAAGTTGCTGGAGGGTTTGGTGGGTAAGAGCAGTCACATCTCTTATAAAGGATGCATGACCCAACTCTTCTTCCTGACCTGGTTTCTAGGGGCTGAGCTGCTGCTGCTCACTGCCATGGCCTATGACCGCTATGTGGCCATCTGCCGCCCACTACACTACAGCATGCTGATGAGTTGGCCCATCTGTGTCCTGCTTGCAGGCAGTGTGTGGGTCATCAGTGCAGCCAGCACATCTGTGCACACTGGCCTGATGGCCCAACTCAATTTCTGTGGCCCCAACCAAATTCGTCACTTCTTATGTGAAGTCCCAACATTGCTGCTTCTGTCTTGCAGCCCTACCACCCTCAACAACATCATGATTGTCATCGCAGATGTTTATTTTGGTGTGGTCAACTTTCTGTTGACTATGATATCCTACAGCTTCATCATTGCAAGCATCCTGCGTATCCGCTCAGCTGAGGGCAAGAAGCGAGCCTTCTCCACCTGCTCAGCCCACCTTGTGGTGGTTGTCCTATACTACTCCACTGTCATCTATACCTATTTGCAGCCTGGCTCTGGATCCTCCTTGGAGAATGGCAAAGTGGTTGCCTTATTGTATACAGCAGTCAGCCCTACCTTGAACCCCGTCATTTATTCTCTGAGGAACAAGGATGTCAAAGTCGCCCTCAAAAAATTATTTCCCTGTTTCCATTGAGGAGGCAGAAGGCACCAAATGTGACTTGATCCAGATGTTGAACCATTTGGGATGTGCGACTGAGTATTTGATATCCTGTCAGAGAACAGCAAGGTAATTTATATGGCAGATGTACATGTTCTGTGCTCCCCTTGGAGGAACCACTGGCCATTTTCTTTTAAAAGTGTGGACATCCAGGTTTAAGGCAGGCTGTGTGTTTATATCCTGGGCAGTTATCTCTTATGTAGAGCTTTTGGTATCATGCATTAGAGAAAATCACCCAGACCCTGATATTGGACTAAGTCCTCTTAGTTTGGATTTGAGAACTGTGTCTGGTGGCACCATGGTCCTTACACCTCTGAGAGGAGAGAAAACAAGCAATATGCTTCTCATATCAGTAATGCCCAGGAAGGTGTGGGTTGACTCATCTGTTCCTCTTCAGTAGGGATGTTTTGCCATCATAGTAAAGGATGCCAGCCTTTTCTTGGTTTGGACAGGAGCTTCTGCAGACTGAGTAGGAGTTCAGTCACCCTCTGGCCTCTGAATGCTGTTGTCCATTGCATCCTCCTAGACTCTTTCCCCTCCTCCAAACAGTTTCCTCCACACTATAATAAACTGTGTTGTTTGATGCTGTTGTTAGCCACCTCCAAAGGTACAGCTGCCTGTGATTCTTCACCTCTGAATCCATTGCTGTGGCTGCTTTTTAAAGACCTTGATTTCTTTGCCGATCATTTGTTCCTAGACACTTGTCAGAGTCTTTTGTTTTGACCAACTCCCTGCCATGTCATGATTATTTTCTCTCCTCAAGGGCATACTCATGATCCTGCATAGCCTCCATGAATGACCCAATTCTCTCCACTCAGTCTACAAGAGCACACATGTACAACCACACCTGTTAATGTCAGTGGTGTTCATCTTCATCAGAGATCAGGCCACAGAAAGTAGGGTTTTTTTTTTCTACCAAGCAGGGTGTTAGAAGTCCACGTAGGTTATCAGGCTTGGTAACAAGCACCTCTCCCTGCTGAGCCATCTCATTGGTCCAACATATTTGGTATTGAGATGTGTTTTCTACACTCTATCCAGGGTTTTAATGTCCACAGTTCCTTACTGAGAGAGTTCAAGCATAGTGAACTGGTCAGGATTTAGCCGGACAGCTGTGATCTTGCCTCTACTGCTCTGCTGTTGAGTTCTTACTCTATATCCACTTCCTAATTTGTTTATCCAGGTGCCCTTCTATTTCACTCATTTCAAAACAACCTGAAAACATCAATTCACTCTCTCTTAAATAGTTTCATATGCATATTAGAGGCAGTCATTTGTTCATAGTATTTTTTGGCTTGGACTCTTAAGGTAAAATTTTCAGACAGTGAAATGGGCAAGTCAGGGTAACATTTACTGAGTTTTGGCAAATACACACAGCTATGCAATGCAAGTCTCCACAGAGTGGAGATGGTAACCTTTAATGTAGGATGTTTTAGCCAGGGCTGCTCTACCTGTTGGGCCTGAAGTCATCAGTGACCTTTCTGGTCGTCATTTCTGCTTGATATTTCAGCTGCAGGTCTGTTTTGTGTGTTATAGAACTTTGTACACACTCTTTGACATGTGTGCTTTTTCACAGCAGAGTGTTTTTCTTATTTTTAATTTTTATATGTATGAATATTTTGACTGTATGTATGTATGTATGTATGTATGTATGTATGTATGTATGTATGTATACTACAAGCATGCCTGGTGCCCTTGGAGGTCAGGAGAGGGTTTTGGACCCCTGGCTGAAGTTACAGATGGCTCTAATCCAACATGTGGGTGTGGTACTAGGACCCAGTTCATCTGAATGACAACAAGTGTTCCTAGGTGCTGAGCCATCTTTCCAGCTCAGAACAGTATTTTAAGGATTCATTCTTGTTCTCATGCATGTGTAACAAGTACTGTGCTCTTTTCTATTTTGGTGAGCAGTATATTCTAAGGCTATATCACACTGTATTATCCAGCTTCTATAGATAATCATCAAAATCCTATTCCATGTGTCTTAGTCAGGGTTTCTATTCCTGCACAAACATTATGACCAAGAAGCAGTTGGGGAGGAAAGGGACTGTTCAGCTTACATTTCCATATTGCTGTTCATCACTGAAAGAAGTCAGGACTGGAACTCAAGCAGGTCAGGGAGCAGGAGCTGATGCAGAAGCCATGGAAGGATCTTCTTTACTGACTTGCTTCCCCTGGCTTGCTCAGCTTGCTCTCTTATAGAACCCAAGACTACCAGCCCAGGGATGGTCCCACCCACAAGGGGCCTTTCCCCATTGATCACTAATTGAAGAAATACCTTACAGCTGGATATGATGTAGGCATTTCTTCAACTAAAGCTCCTTTTTCTGTGATAACTCCAGCTGTGTCAAGTTGACACAAAACTAGCCTGTACAATTTACCCCTTGTCAACTTGACACACAAACACATTACTAGTAAGCCACAACCCTTACTTCTTATTCATCCCCAAGATCTTAAATAACTTTAAAAGTCCCACAGTCTTTGCAAGTTCTTAAAATCCAAAGTCTTTACAATTAAAAGTCTCTTAACTGTGGGTTCCACTAAAATACTTCCTACAAGATGGAAAAGCATCAGGGCACACTCACAACCAAAAGCAAAATTAATCTC
>NC_034590.1:109696976-109699218 GCF_900095145.1 Mus pahari
GTAGATCAATGGAATAGAATTGAAGATCCAGAAATGAATCCACCCACCTATGGTCACTTGATTTTTGACAAGGGGGCTAAAACCATCCAGTGGAAAAAAGACAGCATTTTCAACAAATGGTGCTTGCACAAGTGGCGGCTATCAGGGGACATTCAGATACAACTGCCACACTCTCAAGCATTTCTCCTACTTCAGCCTATCTCTCCTGGATGTGACCTGCATGGCAAACAATCGTCCTGAAGAGCCTTGTAGCCAGGACTGCCTCACCCAAGTGATTGTCTTTACTTGGGTCTGGAGTACTGAGTTATTTTTCTTCCTTGCTTGGCTTACAACCTGGCCATCTGCCAGCTTTGCACCAGGGCACCATTATGAAATCAATACAAGTCCTCTGTGACCTAGGAAACTTTTGTGTAGTTCATAGGCACTGTAAACTACTTAGTGCTCACCTGTCTAATGTTGCCACTGTTCTTTTGTGGGTCCAATCTGATACCACAGTTCTGTAAGATTCCATCAATATCATCACTATATTGTAGTTCCACCTTCATCAATAATATCATAAGAGTCTTTGCAGACATGTTTCTGAGAGGCCTAAACTTCTTACCTACCATGCTTTCTTTTGGCTTCATAATCATCAGCATCCTGCTCATCTGCTCTGTTGAGGGCAAGAATGTCCATTCTTCACTGTTATGCTCACCCAGTAGTGGTCATTCTGTATTATTCCATAGTGATCTGCACCTACATCCAGCCCACTGTAGGATCTGCTGGGCTCCTGGAAAAGGCCATAACAATTTTGTATAGCACTTTACCACATCTCTCAACCCCGCGTTCATACCATGAAAAACAAGAGATTCAAAGCAACCCTCAAAAAATTATTTTCCATTTGAAAATGATTCCATTAGAGAGGAATTCCGTAAGATTAGAGAGGAAACAGCAGAAAGAAGACCATTTATACATCCCCTGACTATTGAGAATGTAGGCTAAGATGTTACCTCAGATCCCCTATCCAAGTCTGTGTACAGAATCTGTTGATCTTTAATTATTTTAGTAACTCTTATGCATTTTCACATACCTAATATATTCAAATGTGTTTGAGTGTAAGTACAGTGCTCTCAAACATTATGCTACTTCTGTGACTTACCAAACCTGTAAATGTAACTTTTATTTTTCAGATGTTATTTTCATCTTAGAGACTTACTGCTGAATAAACTCACCCTTTCTAGTTCCTTCTAAATTCTGGCTGGCTGGTTCAATTCAGCTGTTCTGTCTCAACCTCCTATCCAACCTGATTCAATATGGCTTTTCTTGGCTTCTTACAGAATAGCTCTGCTTGACCTGAAACTAACCTGGTTCCTTCTCTCCCCCCCCCCATAATCCACATTCCTTCCTTTATTATAAACATGTATAGCATCAAAGGTAAGCACATTCTACACAGTCCCTACCTCAGAGACCACGGGATATTCAGATACTTTCTTGGAAGCCATTGTTAATATCTATGCAAAGACACTTAGAATGCTGTATTGTAAATAGAGTAAGTGAAAAGTTTCTTATGTTAGTGTGAAAACTTAAATAAATTGAAATAATCTTTGCAATATACCCAAGAGAAAAACACCATAGAAAGACATGACTGAAAAAAATGTACAGTGTGGGTAGGAATGCTGAGAAAACTTTGCATTTATTAGCATATTTTTGAATAATGGGTTATATTTAGATTTACTTTTTTATTAGATATTTTCTTTATTTACATTTCAAACGCTATCTCGAAAGTTCCCTATACCCTCCTCCTGCCCCTGCTCCTCTACCCACCCACTATCACTTCTTGGCCCTGGCATTCCCCTGAACTGGGGCATATATATAGTTTGCAAGACCAAGGGGCCTCTCTTCCCAATGATGGCTGAATAGGCCATCTTCTGCTACATATGCAGCTAGAGACACGAGCAGATTACATAGTGGATCACGTTGATGGATTTCCTTATATTAAACCATCCCTGCATCCCTGGGATGAAGCCTACTTGGTCATGATTGATGATTGTTTTGATGTGTTCTTGGATTCGNTTTGCAAGGATTTTATTGAGTATTTTTGCATCGATATTCATAAAGGAAATTGGTCTGAAGTTCTCTTTCTTTGTTGGATCTTTGTGTGATTCAGGTATCAGAGTAATTGTGGCCTCATAGAATGAATTGGGTAGAGTACCTTCTGTTTCTATTTTGTGGAATACTTTGAGGAGAGTTGGAATTAGGTCTT